>NC_140951.1:123412469-123734969 GCF_014529385.1 Adiantum capillus-veneris | reverse complement strand
ACTCCCAAAGACTTGTAAGTAAAGTATCCGGAACAAATTTCCATTTTTCCTAACTCTATATTACTGGGTTTTTTTAAAAAAACCCATTCAAATCTTTTTATCAGCAAAGCTTTAGAATAATACATGACATAATAGCTTTAGGTTTAATATCCGGAAACAAAATACCTGGGTTTTTTTTTAAATTCCAAAAATCGGTCACAGCGAAGCTACACAGAGATTCCCAAATGCAAGACAATGAATTTTTTATATAACCTGTAGATTGAGAGACGACGAGGCATCCACAGCCTCCTTCCCGTTCTTTTTCGACATGATTGAGCACACAGTAAAAAATATCTACTAACCCACACAGTATAGAATGCACATGACAAGTGAATACAGCACGATGCCAAGTGAGTAAGAGTACTCACAATTTTAGGGGGCATTTATACTTTGCTGAAGCAAATCGGGAGCAGATCCGCCACCGACACGGACCAGCTACAGAATTAGACGACACCCATACGGGCCAGATACTCAGGGATAATCCCAGCTGAAGATCCGGTCTGACCTTGATTAACTCACCTCAGTATTTGCAACTACACTCATCTGCCACCTCAACCCTAGCGCAGGCAAAAGCGTGTTGCAGGCAGCTCGACACAACAGAGAGGCAGTAAAAAATACGCTACAGAGTGTATATAGAGAGAGAGATTCTATTTACCTTAAAGCAAGGTCAAGTCATAAAATATCTAGTCTCATAATGTATACCAACTAGACATGCCAATGCCGTCGATACCCGATTCGAATCGACTATCGAGCTTTTTGAACCTAGCTCAGGTTTAACCACACATCCCAATACAAAATCCACAAACCCTAATACTCGGCATATGTCATGCACCCAACAACTGGGGTACAGTATATCGAGATGTTGATTTACCTTAAAGCAAGGTCAAGTCAAATATATATCTAGTCACATAATGTATACCAACTAGAAACACCAATGCAGTCGATACCTGGTCCGAATCGACTATCGAGCTTTTTGAACGTGGCTCAGGTTTATCCCACACATCCTAATACAAAATCCACAAACCCTTATACTCGGATTAAGTCATGCATCCAACAACTGGGGTACAGTATACCAGCAAGGAACTCAAAAGTGTACGATATACTGCATATTAACAACACTTTTTTGTGATTAATTCATACTTCCAATTCCGATTCAAAGTCAAAAAGTGAGTCTATAAAAGCCAGAAGACACTAATATATAAACCAATCCAAGGTAGCAGTAAGGAGTAACTGTACAAAAGTAATATACATATCCGCATGTTTGCATATCAAGAGTGTTAAAAAATGGCCTACAATCGAGAACTGGTTTTTTCCATAGCAAAAGCACACCTTTACCAATCAGGTGACTCTACATGGAGAGCAACTTTACTCCGTTATGAACTATATCTACTCCCACAATTAGGAACCTCTGTTTCCCAGACTAAATGGTGGTCATACAAAAATCGAGTGACTCGTGTAACCCTTTGGGGTTGCGAGCATTTTAGGAACAATATCAGATTGGCGATGGTTACAGAGTCTCTGGGCCTAGGTCCGCAGTATTATTACATAGAACATTCAATGAAGCCAGGTTTTTCAGAGCGGTTATACCTGCTAGCCCAATTCCTTCCATCTCAAAAGATTTTTTTGTATCGAAGTTGTGGT
The DNA here is from genome assembly GCF_014529385.1 of Adiantum capillus-veneris. Lineage (NCBI taxonomy): Eukaryota > Viridiplantae > Streptophyta > Polypodiopsida > Polypodiales > Pteridaceae > Adiantum > Adiantum capillus-veneris. Next base: position 123,733,289 of record NC_140951.1, on the reverse strand, counting down.
CATCAGTTAAGAGGTTATTTTAACTGTACTCCACGCACACGGGAGTATGGGTTAGTCTTGGCGACTCGTATCTTGCCTTTAACAGAGCGCCCAAACACCTGCTATTACTGCAATAGCTATTTGTGTGATCATGTAATGGACGGTTTAATAGAGATGTAGATGAGGTGCTCCAAAAATACTTATCAGCCCTGCTTCTTTTTGTCCCTTGTGATAGAAGAGTCAGAAGAAAGAACTCAAGCTATTTGTGTGTGTGTGTGTGTGTGTGTGTGTGTGTGTGTGTGTGTGTGTGTGTGTGTGTGTGTGTGTGTGTGTGTGTGTGTGTGTGTGTGTGTGTGTGTGTGTGTGTGTGTGTGAGAGAGAGAGAGAGAGAGGATAATGCACGATTGGTGTGCAAAAGAAAAAGATAGTTCATTTTAGGTTTTTGAGGCCTTTTTAGGCATTTACAAAGCTCACACCTTGATCTTGACTGTGCCGAGGTTGGGATGACCCTAATAGGAAACACAATCCTTAACACAAGGAAAAAGATTGGTTCCTTGAGCATTTGGAGAATCCTCATCGAAGCTTGTAGATTATGGAAAAGTGAAAAATGCCTATATTACATTGTTTTTGTAGAAATTGCCAACTTGCACGTTGATTTTGGATAATCTGATCCGGATGTGACTTTCTTTTTTAGATCACACAATCGTCAAATACTACATCAAGGTGAAAACATTTACGTGATATGCGGATAGATTTGGAGCCAACTAGGAACTATGAGCCATTAAAAATGGCAAAAAGCTTAGGAAGTATCGGATATTTTCCACTGTTCTGTGGTCCTGTGCAAGATGCCTCCTTTTCACACTATTTTTTTCTTTGCTTTACTGAAAGACTCGAGTCGACTATAAATTTAGCCACTCTTCAACTAGGTATTCTCGGAGACAACCTGTATTATTAGAGCAGGCTGCACGATTGTGATTGTGATTCAGAATGCGATCTTGATTGTGATTATTTGTGTGTGCGAGATTCGGATTGTGAGTGAGACTGAGGCACATTTGAGAGTGACATAGTTGAGGGGTGGTCGAGAGGCTAGGAGAGGAGCTAAGCTCCTTCTATAATCATCAATAAAGACTCTATTTTTTGTAATATATATTCTATGTACACTATCAATTTAATCATCATGAATACATCAATACAAATTCTTTTTTTTTCCCTATCTATTATATGTACTCTGTCAAATTTTTTGTTTGTCAAAAATTTAGGACATTGGTGCAGCCAAATGTTGTCGACGATAGAAATGGGCACAATCGGGGCTATGTGGTCGAGCAGATGTGGGCCCAGGTGATAGTGTAGCTGTAAAGTGCGGCTGCAGCTAGGTGGAAATGAAAGTGTATGCTTGATGCGGCTTTTTAGGCCGACGGTCTGCTGTACCCAAAGTGGTGGTTTAGTGTGCCAAAATTTAGTGCTCGGTGTGCTTTTCGAGCAGGTCCAGACAGCTCGTCAAACAGAGCCCGTATGTGAAAGATATGGCAGTTTCAAACGCGGTGCATTGCAGATCCTCGCCGGATTGGGCCGGTGCATGTGATTGGTCAAAGTTGACGCGAGTTTATATACTCAAAGTGCTCGAGTTGTGATGCATGCTGGTCTTTTTGGATTGGCGATCGGAGCTACGGATAGCAAGTTATGGTCAGTTGAAGATTTTTCGGGGGCCGGGTCTGATCCCACTTGATCGCAGTGGAAGGTGTGCCATTTGGTAGTTTTGCGGCCTCTCCAAGGTTCTCGGTGGTAGTGTGCACTATGTGGAGTCAGCACAAATCGACGGCATGTCAAACAGACACTCGGGCAGTCAGGTGTAGCAGGATGAAGTCAGGAGGTAATATCAGTTGGAGGTTTGCAGATGCTTTTTGACTTTTCTTTGCTGCCTCGAATGATGGCATTGAAAATCCCAAAATGGGGCCGGAGGCAGGGGGTTTGAAACTGGATGAGGTGGACTAGTCGTTGGGCTCTAAGGCCTGTGGATAGGCCAATTGGGAAAGGCAAAGTAGAGTACTCAATGCAAGTGAAAATGAGGGTTTTTTTCAGTTTGAATGGTGAGTTTGGTGAAGGCTTGAAGGCTGCTTAACCAGTGACCACCACGTGGAGGGTAGAAACCCCACATGCGTAGAAAAAAGGCATAGGGCCGCAGTATATGGGCTGGGGCGAGTACTCTCAAAGTGTCATAAAGGGAGAGAGAAGCTCTTTGGGAGCTCATGGCCATGGTGTCCGCGCATGGCGCTGTTGTGGTGGCTCTGCAGGCGGCGGGTGGCAGTTTGCGACGGTTTTTGGCGGCTCTGCCCATGCAAGGAAGGTGATGACATGGCACCCCGCCCATTGGGGGGCCATTTCCGCAAACAAATTTGGTCCAAAACATTTTTGAGGACAATGTGGGCCCTTAGGGGCAACGACGTCGCCGTCAAGCTTGTGTGTAGAATGAAGTATGAATCCTCGGGATAAGCATCAAGCTAGTCAAAGTCAAGATGAGCCTCCCAAGGGGAGTGCCACATGTCAGCCTACCATGAAAAATGCCAAAAAACTCAAAAAACGAGCCCAATAAGGGGGCAAAACTTTTTGTAACAGGGGGCTCTTGGTTTTTTTTTTGGGGTCTGTGCACTCAAGAGGAGCAGGCAAGAGTGTGAGAGAGAGCTCGTTTGAGCTGTGTAAGGGTTTTTTGGAGCTATCAATGGGCAACCCTCTTCGTCTTTGGCATCGTGTCGCTCCCCCCTTCCCCTTTTCTCTTCCACGTCTCGTCTGGTGCTAGCCGCGGTGCCGTCGGAGTGCGTGTGCGTCCGAACTGCTGGCCTTTTGCCCACAGAGAGAGAGAGAGAGAGAGAGAGAGAGAGAGAGAGAGAGAGAGAGAGAGAGAGAGAGAGAGAGAGAGAGAGAGAGAGAGAGAGAGAGAGAGAGAGAGAGAGAGAGAGAGAGAGAGAGAGAGTGTGTGTGTGTGTGTGTGCAAAGGGAGGTAGAGCAAAGTGCGGCGAAGTGCGAAAGCTAATTCGTGGTTTTGGAAAGCGCGTGTGCGCTTGGTAAGTATGCCGGTGGAGCCGGTTTGTGTGCAGGTCGTGTTTGTGAAGGTGTTTTCGAGTGGATTGGGGTGTTGTGTTGACCCTGGGCTATAGAGAGGCCGGGTGTCGTCCCCATTCCCCCTCTCCATATTCTAGTGCCCCCACTAAGGAGCGCGCTGATAGCTCCCCGGTGATGTGATTTGAAGTAAAGATGTGGCAAAGCAGTGGCTCGATCTTCAGCGGAAGCGAGGATGCGGATGACTGGCTGGCAGATTATGAATTATTCCTGGTGTCATTGTAGATAACAGGTGATGATGACAAGATGCGTACGTTGCCCTTGGTGCTGCGAGGAAAAGCGAAGCTATGGTTTGATGGTTTGCAAGCGGCAGACAAACAGGTTTGGCAGAGTTTTAAAGAGCAGTTTCTGTTGCGGTTTCATAAGGTGTTATCGATTGATGAAATAGAAGCAGATCAAAGGCCTACGGCAAGATGTGAGTGCTAATTTTGAGTTTTTTTTGGCCGAGTTCGAAGCTCGTTGGAAGCAATTGGTGGCTATCACCAATGTGGTCAATGGGGATTGCTTCAAGATGGAAAAGTTTCTTGCATGTTTGCATCCTATCGTTCGAGAAAAGGTTGATGATGAAGAGCCGAAGTGCTATGGCGAAGCGGTCCAGGTTGCTAGGTTAAAGAGCCGCAAAGTTAAAAGGAAAATGGAGCTTGGATTGCTGAAGCCGATAGATTGTGCGCCGATTGTGGCAATAGCAGGGTGTTCTTTGGATAGGTCGAGGATGGTGCCAGGGATGCGAAGTGCGGAGCCTGTCAAGGTAAGGCCGATGGTCAATTGCACTTGTGTGGAGATGCCTGTTTGTTGCAGGGTGCCAGTGCCTATGGTGGATGAGCTTGCCAACGAGGGCGAGCCATGTTTTAAGGAGAGCCTGTGTGTGGAAAAGATGGCAGATACCAATTGCCAAGTGCAGCTTGAGGAGATAGTAGAGCCTGTTCTTGTGGATGGTTTGCTTGAGAAAGTGGCAGTTGTGGCCGAGATGCCAAGAGTTTGGATTTTGATAAGGAGAGTGTGCAGGGCCAAGTTGACAGTAGCCAAACTTTTTTGAAGCCGCTAAAGGATAAGGATACAGCTACCGAGTCGGCCTATGGCAGTGGTGATGAGAGTTCGAGCTCAAGTTTGTGGGGTACAAGTAGAGAGGACGAGTCCGCGTCCTATGGAGAGGAGACAGACTCCAGTAAGCTTGAGATGGTGCAGATAAAGCTGCCTTGCTATGTGCATGAAGAGGTGATGGTTGCCACTATGGCTGAGGAGCAGGTGGAAGTGCCCAAGCTTGGGGATGATGGTATGCAGATAAAGGTCTTGTGTGGCACCATGCTAATGGTGATGTTGGTTAAAGTGGTCGTGCAGTGGGCTTTGACAGTGAAGCAGGTTCGGAGCTTGGTGCACAAAGAGGAAGCTTCCATGGTTGTGGAAAGTGATCAGGTTATAGAGGATGGTCTGCAGGAGGCATTGGTTGAGCCATGTGGCTCTGTTTGCATGGATAAGCCTGAGGAGCCAATGGTCCAGGCAACCACAGGTTTGGAGTGCAATGAGATGGTGCCGGTAGAGAGGCCTTTGGGTGATGAACAGGTGCATTTGGCCATGGGTGAAGAGGAAGAACAGGCTATGGATGCGGCTAGGCCATCGAGCAAGATGTGCCATTGGGTCTTGAAGGCTATGCTTGTCAGTGCAGCAGTACAGTGGGCATGTCACCAGTTACAGGAGTCTGTGGAGGAGGCATCCACTTTACATGGTTGGGGGGGAGGGTCAAGTTTGTTAGGTTTGTTCGTCGATACAGGTTTGTTTGTTGGTGTGGCTGTTAAGCCGAGTGGTGAGCACGGTGGTGCTCTTTTGGATTCTTGGATGTCAGTGGCTGCGTGGAGCACTGAGGAGATGTTGGGTGCATTTTATATGCACTATTGGGTTGGTGTTTGGGAGCAGTTCTACAGGGAGCTGCAGGTGGATGGTGATGGCCAATGCCAGGTGTTTGACCGTGAAGGGTGATAGCAGATAAAGCAGGGGGTTGGGCAACCCACCTAAGGGAAGGTCAGCAGCAGCAGGAGCTATGTATATATTGTACATACAGGTTGTGGTATGGTTTGAGTTTTGCTCAGTGTTGGTGTGGTTGTACCGTTTTGGTGTGCAGTGAGTATGCTTTTGGTTGAGCATAAATGCTCAACAAGGGGGTGGGCAATGATGGTGCAGCCAAATTCTGTCGATGATAGAAATCGGCACAAGCGGGGCTATGTGGTCGAGCAGATGCGGGCCCATGTGATAGTGTAGCTGTGAAGTGCGGCTGCAACTAGGTGGAAATGAAAGTGTATGCTTGAAGCGGCTTTTTAGGTCGACGGTCTGCTACAAATGGCCAAACAAGGAGATGGCCCTATATACCCGAAGTGGTGGTTTAGTGTGCCAAAATGTAGTGCTCGGTGTGCTTTTCGAGCAAGTCCAGACGGCTCGTCAAGCAGAGCCCGTATGTGAAAGATATGGCAGTTTCAAACGCGGTGCATTACAGATCCTCACCGGATTGGGCCGATGCATGTGATTGGTCAAAGATGATGTGAGTTTATATACTCGAAGTGCTCGAGTTGTGATGCATGCCGGTCTTTTCGGATTGGCGATCGGAGCTACGGATAGCAAGTTATGGTCAGTTGAAGATTTTTTGGGGGCCGGGTCTGAGCCCACTTGATCGCATTGGAAGGTGTGCCATTTGGCAGTTTTGCGGCCTCTCCAAGGTTCTCAGTGGTAGTGTGCACTATGTGGAGTCAGCACAAATCGACGGCGTGTCAAACAGACACTCGGGCAGTCAGGTGTGGCAGGATGAAGTCGGGAGGTAATATCAGTGGGAGGCTTGAAGATGCTTTTTGACTTTTCTTTGCTGCCTCGAATGATGGCATTGAAAATCCCAAAATGGGGCCGGAGGCACGGGGGTTTGAAAGTGGACGAGGTGGACTGGTGGTTGGGCTCCAAGGCCTGTGCATAGGCCAATTGGGCAAGGCAAAGTAGAGTACTCAATGCAAGTGAAAATGAGGTTTTTTTTCAGTTTAAATGGTGAGTTTGGTGAAGGCTGGAAGGTTGCTTAACCAGTGACCGCCACGTGGCGGGTAGAAACCCCACATGCGCAAAAAAAAGGCATAGGGCCGCAGTATATGGGCTAGGGCGAGTACTCTCAAAGTGTCATAAAGGGAGAGAGAAGCTCCTTGGGAGCTCGTGGCCATATATGGCGTCCGCGCATGGCGCTGTTGTGGTGGCTCTATAGGCAGCAGGTGGCAGTTTGCGGCGGTTTTGGGTGGCTCCACCCATGCGAGGAAGGTGATGACATGGCACCCCACCCATCGGGGGGCCGTTCCCGCGGACAAATTTGGTCCAAAACATTTTTGAGGACAATGTGGGTCCTTAGGGGCAACAACGGCGCCGTCGTTGCTCCCTAGAGGGTGCTTGTGTGTAGAGTGAAGTATGAATCCTCCGGATAAGCACCAAGCTAGTCAAAGTCAAGCTGAGCCTCTCAAGGGGAGTGCCACATGTCGGCCTACCATGAAAAATGCCAAAAAACTCAAAAAACGAGCCCAATAAGGGGGCAAAACGTTTTGTAACAGGGGGCTCTTGGTTTTTTTTTTGGAGTCTGTGTGCTCAAGAGGAGCAGGCAAGAGTGTGAGAGAAGCTCGTTTGAGCTATGTGAGGGTTTTTTGGAGCTATCAATGGGCAACCCTCTTCGTCTTTGGCATCGTGTCGCTCCTCCCTTCCCCTTTTCTCTTCCCCGTCTCGTCTGGTGCTAGCCGCGGTGCCGTCGGAGTGCGTGTGCGTCTGGACCGCTGGCCTTTTGCCCAGAGAGAGAGAGAGAGAGAGAGAGAGAGAGAGAGTGTGTGTGTGTGTGTGTGTGCACAAAGGGAGGTAGAGCAAAGTGCGGCGAAGTGCGAAAGCTCATTCGTGGTTTTGGAAAGCGCGTGTGCGCTTGGTAAGTATGCCGGTGGAGCCGGATTGTGTGGAGGTCGTGTTTGTGAAGGTGTTTTCGAGTGGATTGGGGTGTTGTGTTGACCCTGGGCTATAGAGAGGCACTTCTGGTCGTGCCGGGTGTCGTCCCCATTCCCCCTCTCCAACGTATTGAATATTTCTATTGGGATTTTGTGGTTGTGTGTAGTATGCTTATTTTGACTCTATTTTTTGACTTGCTTTACTAAGAGATTGGAGTCAACTATGAAAATAGTCACTTTTTGGCTAGTTATTCTAGGGGACAACCTCTATCATTAGAGCAGGTTTCACGATTGTGATTGTGATTGAGAATGCAATTGTAATTGTGATTGAAAGTGTATATGAGATTGGGATTGGGAGTGATAGTGGGACGCGATTGAGAGTGAGATAGCTTCCGGGTGTTCAAGAGGTTATGATACGCGCTAAGCTCCTTTTGTAATCATGTTAAATAGATACAAATTCTCTATTTTGTTCTATCTATTTTGCATGCTCTATCAATTTTTTATTTGTCAATCTATTTTACTCTCTTGTGTCACATCACATATATAGTAATGAATTATATAGAATTCGTGCCAAACTATCATATTCTCATGTATGCCTTACCCATGAAAGAAGTTGTGCTACCTAGTTTTTATCGAGCTTTGCATCCTGTCTACAATGAACTTGTTCAAAAAATGAGATACATTTAGATCATAGATCAATCAGAACCCTATCTCGATACGGACCCCACTAGTTTTATTTTGGGGTAATGACTCCTGTGTCCGTGATCATTCTATCTTCTTGTACAGTGAGCTTAAAAACATTCATTACTCAGATTTGTGCCAGTTAAACTTCCATATTAATCTTTATAGAGCTCTAATATTCAAGCCTTCCATCAGAACCTTATTCTGAATGTCATTTTCAGTTTCGTTCATTTTGTCATCATCTGAAGCTATTTAAAATTGTCATCTCGTCATCTCAAGATGGGGGTCCTCATCTAGTTAGCTAAGAATATGAACTCATTGAGTTCTCTAGGTCTAGCTATGAAATAGCTATTACATGCAGTGGTCCATCTCAGTCCAATTCCTAGCTTACTGCTTTTTTTGTGAATACTCTATGTTTGATGAGAACAAATTTCAAGGGGTCACTTGTTCTTGTAGATTCATGCAATGATGCTAAACATTTGTTTCCTCTTAATTATAAGTGAAACTATACTTTTCTAGATGATCCTAGTCCACGTCAAGGTCTCCTTGCTATGATAAGAGGAAGCTAGCATAAGCAAGAACATTGTTGACTTCATTGTCCGAGAGAGAGAGAGAGAGAGAGAGAGAGAGAGAGAGAGATGGTGGAGAGACATAGAGGTAGAAAAATGTTCGTTCATTATTGTGCATAGAATGATATCAGCCATCATTAAAATTTATTGTGCACAAATCTAGGAAGTATGCATGCTTAGAATCGTGTTTGTGATGACAACGTCTCACAAACACCAAGTAGAATTTGTCACTCTACTTTTTGAGAGAATGAAATGGACTCAAGTGTAGAAATTAAGTCGCTCAAGCTCCAAATGGATTAGTCATCCATCTTGCAATGATGTCGTAGGGTAAAAAGGGATTCTCTACTGGCTAAGAAACATCGACTAATGACTAAGGCTTTATCTCTTCTACCTCATAGTCGAGGATGACTATGATTTCAAGAGAGAGGTAATGTCATAAAATCTGATATCTAACTAACCCAAACAATTTTCTCACATTAAACTGATAATTTAACGTGGGAGAATAAACGGAACAAGAGTTAGAATACACACATGTACTTATGGATCTATCTCAGCACGGGGCCAAAGTTAAGGTCCAAATGAGAGATGGTATGTCAAAGAGAAGTGCTAGCTAATGGAGCTTGAAAGACCTTAGGGTTAGGTTCAATAAAGACCTACAATGGTTAGTGTAAAAGTCCTTAGACCTTAGGCAAGCTAGGGATGTGCTTGAGCTGGGAAACAGGCCCAAGATTGAGGTGCTTGTCGTGCTTGCTGACTACGGTGCTTGAGGTGCTTGTTGTGATTGGTGACTAAGGTGCTTAAGGTGCTCCATGACTAAGGTCCTTGAGGGGCTTAAGTTATTCCAAAAGTCGATCAAGATTATTACTCATGGGGGGAAGAGATTTAATTGTAGGGACATGAGAGAGAACACACACACCCTCACACAAGACAAGCCTAGTCTAAAGAAGCAGTAAGGACACATGTAAATTTCCTCTCTATGTTGCCTTCATAAGGTGCCTAAAGCCTATTCGTTGTCCTCTGAAGGGGTCTAATGATAATTTAGATAATTAAATTAATTGTTTATACATTTATCAAGTCCTCTCTCACTACAAGAGGTTCTTCAAGGTAGCGACACTAGCAGTGTGACGCTCAAATGTGAAACTTCACGGCGTCGCTATGCAACAAATACTATAGCAACGCTTATAGTGACTCTCATAGAGACGCATATAGCGATCCCCACCCTCTAAAAAAATAATCTACGAGGGTCCAAAACTTAGATCTCAAATCTGATTTTCATTGCTCTTGTGAAACATGTATACCCGCGCCCCTCTCTCTCTCTCTCCCTCACAGACACACACACACACACACACACACACACACACATGAGGAGAGGAATGAGAGCCATGTATGCTCTTTTCCTCTCCTCCCTTTCATGGTCCCTTCCCCTCTTTATCTCTCTCCCTCTCTCCCCCCCCCCCCCCAACACACACATTGTGTATGTGTGTGTGTGTGTGTGTGTGTGTGTGTGTGTGTGTGTGTGTGTGTGTGTGTGTGTGTGTGTGTGTGTGTGTGTGTGTGTGTGTGTGTGTGTGTGTGTGTGTGAGAGAGAGAGAGAGAGAGAGAGAGAGAGAGAGGGACGTGAGGAATAAAGAAAAGACAGAGAGATAAATAAATAGAGAAAGAGAGAGAGAATATGAAATGAAATGTTATATTAAGCATCTTCAAAATGTCAATATGATTTATGAGACCAATTCGATAAAGTCCTTGTGGATCTAATCTAATGTTTGCGTTGTCCAAGAAAACAGTGCATCAATCAGTGAAGAGCTTCATCAAATTCCATATTTGTAAAGATGTACTATGACATATATAGATGAAGAGAGAGAGAGAGAGAGAGAGAGAGTCAACATAGGTTTAGGATTTAGTTTTCATATTTAAGTTAGAGTTTAAGAGTCTAGGTTTAGATTTAATATTAAAGCTTTGGGGTTAGGTTTAGGATTTAAATCTATATTTAAGGTTTGGAGTTGAATAAGAGGCCCAACCATCTCTCTCTTTTTTGTAGAGATTAAAGGTGTTTGAAGCTAGTTAGCTTTCGAATGTTCAAAGGGTGGGCAACAACACTAGCTGTTGAAAGCGTTGTCCTAATGGTTAGCTTGAGTGATAGAAGAGAAAAGTGGATAACTCAGGACTTTCACAAAGTATCAAATTGTTTTTTTTTGTGTGTGTGTGTGTGTGTGTGTGTGTGAGTGAGTAGAGAGAGAGAGAGAGAGAGAGAGAGAGAGAGAGAGAGAGAGAGAGAGAGAGACTCGTGGTGCTAAGTAGGAAAAAGAGCAGTTGAAGTGAACGACGTAGCAGGAGAAATTTTCATTTGAAAGATCTGCATTTTTGTTCTATGTATGTGCATGCATGTTTGAGAGAGAGAGAGAGAGAGAGAGAGAGAGAGAGAGAGAGAGTAGTTTAGATTTAAGATTGGATTTTGGATTTAGTTTTTATATTAAAGTTTAGCTTCAAGATTATGGTTTTAATTTAGAGTTAGGTTATGTTTGCAGTAGTTTGCATGTAGCTCACATGAGTTTAGGTATGTAGTTGTTTGCAAGCTCACATGTACAAACCCCAAGGGATTCCCTAAGGGTTACCGTATGCTATCACTTGAGTGTACAATAGGGGGGTTTTCTAAGGCCAAATGGATAGATTTTACATAGGACGGTCCCATATGTACGGGTTAAAAAGACAATTTTGTTGCACGCAGGTGGCATCCCCCTATTACTACTAGTGAATCCCCCATGGTACAAACAACTCTATCTCTTTCTCTCCATGGATGCGGCATTAGGTTCAAAAGATTTCAACAGAACGATACTCAAAATGGAGGCCGATATGTAATGTGCACAATATCCCCTTGAACAAGGAGCTGTTGTGAAGATTTTAGGATGTTGTAAATGGCTACAGCTGAACAAGAGGCAAAGAGATTTTGTCCACTACATGCATTGTCATGTAGATGTGGGTGTGTAGATTTCTCACACCCACGAATATAGCCATTGACTAATAAAGACAAGATTATAACCCAATGGTTATGATCTCCGTGCAGACTCTCAGAGATTTTGTGCGGCTACGGTCTCAACCAGAGGCATGTATGGCCAAAGGGTTGATTGTTCAAGAGGCATTTGTTTACATATTAGAGTATTTGGCACAAGTTGAGTCTTCAATGCCTCACATGTGGTCAGACGAGGAAGATGCAAGGATGAATTCACACTTGCCAAGTGGAAAGAGGAAACTACTTAACATGGATATGAATCTATCTCGAGCGGTCGATAACTTTTGCATTCTCAATGCAAAGATTATGACCAAGTGGGTGGACTTGTGGAAAGTGGCAAAGACAAGGCGTTTGAAAGAGAGGGAAGCATGGAAACAAGCACATGGAGGAAGGAGGGCACCCCCAGTGCCTAGAAACCTTGCATGTTTCCCAAATCTCATTAGCGTAGAGTGGATTCATGAGAGAATGACCGAGGCAAAAGCGCGTGGAGAAGACATCACCAGCAAAGAATGGGAGTATGCACAAGGTTGTGTACCAAAGGTAAAGTACTCATATACCTAAACCATATTGTAATGCTATTTCTTGAAATTATCTTTAATATGTATTTGATAAATTAATATATTTTTCTATTTTATTGTGCCTTTCCTTTAACTCTATGTGGTCAAAGGATCATCACTTTTGTATGCACCACATTGACGAGCGTAGAACCACCATGGATTATGCCATCATGGGCAACTTTGACATAGACGGTGATGAAGCCAGGTACTGTGGAACTATTGAAAGGATACTAAAGGTTAATTTTAGAACCTTTCATACCTTCATCTTAGAGTGCAAGTGGTTTGCAAATGTGTCTAGAAGACATGAGAATGGCCTCTACATGGTGGACTCTAGTGTGCATCACACAGGGAGGTATGACAATTTAGTTTTATCGCGCAGTTGTGAGCAGGTGAGTGACATGTACCTTTTTATTCTTATTTGCTTGTAGCATTAGTTATACCAATGTTACTCACTTTGAGCTTCTATTTTATAGGTCATCTATATCCCAACAATCCACCAACCAAAACTTTGGTTCGTAATTCCCATAACACCTCGGGGGAGAACCATTTTTTTCACTAATGAAGTGGAGACTATCTTTGGCCCTCTTCCACCTCCGACTTTGGATGAGGTGGAAACAGAGGAGAGGGAGGTCGATGAATCAAGTCCGGCGGCAACAAGTCTTAGCAAGAATGATTGTCATGATGATGAAGATGATGAGATGGAGGATGACGAACTCGAAGACGATGAAGGAAATGCATCCACAAACGACAATTCCGTTTCTCTCTTCATTGATTTAGGAGCTTCATGTAGAGATCCTTTGGAAGATAATTCATAAACATTTTGTTGTTATGAAGTTTTCTGGTCGTGTAATCTATTCATCTCTCTCTCCCCCCTCTTCCTCTCTTTAGATTTGAGAATATTCTCAATTATGTTAATCAATTGACGATGATTATATTAGTTGTAACCAAGTGTAATCTTATATCCCTCACCTCCTTCTCCCCCCCCTCTCTCTCTCTCTCTCTCTCTCTCTTCTTTTTTAAACTTGAAAATTATATACATAATTCTTTCATTTTTATTGAGAGGAGGGAAACACCAAAATTTGAAGGGGGAGGGAGAGGGGTTAAGCCAGAATTTGAAAGTTTAGGCGCTAAATTTGGCTATCGGATATAACAGCAAAAATATGTACAATAATAACAACGGTAATAATAGCGGAAACAATCACAGTAATATTCTAAACACAAAAAAAACCCTACCCTCCTCTCTCTTGTTTCTCTACTTGAATTTGCCACCTTCTCTCTACAAAACACGGTAAAACAGCGCGGTGTCGTGCCATGCCACGTTCATAATGTGAAATTAAAATATCTACCTCACTCTTAATGTTTATGATGTGTGGGACCAAATGCTATAATGTACATAGTGTGTGATATATGCGAAAATGAATGCCACGGTTGCAGTCGTGTACATACCTTGCCGGGCGGGCGAGGCCCTACACGTGGTTCTATGAAATGCTTTTTCACATGAATATATACCTAATTTTCTTTAGGAATGTACAAATGTCAAGTGTTTTGAAGTGGCACGCTCGTTTTGTACAAAGTTCAATGCGGGCAATCTCAGCCAAAAATAGCAGGTTTTGTGCGCTGGCGTGAAAGACGTGTTCAAAGTGCTTACCAAGTGGGAAACTGAAGTTCAGCATGAAATTTGAGACCAATGGGATTTTTCCACAATTTTAGGGATTTTTCCCAACCCGTTTGGGCTTTTTACGGATAAAAAATGATATTTTTGGGCTAAAAATGGTCAAAAATAGCCTTAAAATGGTCAAAAATAGCCTTAAAAATGCTCAAAATATCTCAAAATGCCACATCAACGATGGTGTCATTGTTTATCAAGCTATGTGGGAACTTTTAGACCCAATAATGAGCTCATTTGGGCACATGAGCAAGGAGATACAACCATTCCTTTACAGGGTGCTAGTGCAGTCCCGTGCTGCTTCCACTACATGGTTGAGGCTGTGAGGCCTCCAATTAGGGTTTCCCCTCCTCAGATAACTACTTGTGCTTCTCCAATGAAGTACTTAAGCTTCCATGAAATGGTCACGATGAAGAATCGAACCGTAAATTTAGGATTTTTAACAGGTCGAATGAGCACTGCATCTGTGCAATTGGGAGCAAGGCTACACCTAATCTTCACACACACATGAGTTTTGAGTTAGTATTGGTTCTTTTTCAAAGTGGAGCTTTCATGGCTGGAGTTTTGTTCTTGTTTAGTGTGTTTCTGGCTTCAAATCGTCTATGCCTTACTTGATTTTGCTACGAATCCTCACAGTCAGAGGCCTGACGCTTTCCTAGTCGCACTGCACACTTCTTGACAAATTTTTGGTGAACCGGACGGAGAGTAGGCTAGGGTGAGGGTTAAAAATCTTCATTGAAGGTCTCAAAAGAAAGGTTTAAAGCTATGGAGCAACAAGAGCAACTCGGGGTTCGGTTTGATCCAATCTCACAATGCAAATGTTTCAAGTTTTTGTAGTGTTTATGTAGCAGCAGCAAGCTGCAGAAAGGAGGGAGCTCTCCTCAACCAAAGCGCTTCAATCTGTGGTGAAGAAATTGGACCAATTTAAAGGCAAAGATGTAACAAATTATCTTTGTGGATACGTAAAGGAGATGGAGCTTCATCGAGTGCCAGAAGCAGAGATGGTGCAAAGTTTTGAGCTTGCTGTGGTTCCCGGGATCAGAGAGCATGTAAGGGGAATTAGAAAGTAGCATGGGGCAACTTGGGAAGCATTCAAAGTAGCTCGAAGGAAGATTATTTCATGGAGGACTCCAAAAAGGTAACAAAGAGGACTTTCTTAGAGTGGGTAGTTCGGCCAAAAGAGTGGCTCTCGCCTACCGAACTCCTAAGGGAATTTGAACGCCGTTATAATCAACTATTGAGGACTGAAAAGGCTACGCTAAACTCAGAGAAGACAGAGCTCTTTTTGCAGGTAGCAGGTAAAGAGATTCAGGAGAAGTTATAGCTATTACTTGAGGATAAGGATGCGGAACAAGGCTTGAAGACCAATTGGAATGAAGTTGAAGACGCCATTTTGCTACTTACTAAGCGACAACGATGAAGAGACAAGATGATAGTTAACCCTTCTCAAGTCCCAAGTGTTCCCAAGAGTCCTATAAAGCATGTTATTGTGGTTCCAAAGAGTGACAAGTCCATTCTAGATGATATTGTCAAGGGAATGCAAGAGCTCAAGTTAAAGCTTACAAGGGTAGAAGAAAAGGGGCAACCATCAAGACAATCTACAGGGCAAAGGCCTCAAAATAGAGAAGTCTTTGTAAATAGATGCATATGGTGCGATAGTACTGACCATGGAAGGAGGGATTGTAAAAGTTTTAAAGACGCTTTGACAAAGGAGCTTGTTTTCTTTAAAGATGGAAAAATTCACTTAAGTGAAACGGGTAAGCTCTTGGGAACAAACTTTGGCAAAGGAAGGATGAAGAAACTAGTTGAGGACATGGCTACTAGCCATCTCAATGGTTGAGGCAGTCGCATATGGGTTGAAGGTGGATCCTATTAAAAGAAAAGGATCAATCAAGGTTGGAGAAGAGGAATCTAATGGTATTGGAGAGCTATGGCCATGCGCTATAGAGTCTGGTATGAAGGGTAAAATGACTATAGAGGTTTTACATGAAGCTGGAGATTGCATTCGGCTTGAAACACATTGGAATGACCCTGTGGACTCTTTGTTAGTGCATGCATATATTGCCAAATGTCAAGAAAATGAGGCCATTGTTGAAGAGAAACGTAGGCACGAGAATGGGGATGAAGGGCCTTCAAAGCGGGCAACAAGGAGTGGAGGTAGAAATGACACAGTGCCTCCTAGATCACCTTCCCCGCAATGCCTGTCCCCAAAGTGCCTATGTAAGAAGCCTCTAAAGAAAAGAAGAAGGATGCAACAAAATCCAAAGCAAAGGGTCTGGCCTACAAACTCCAATCTGATATAGAGGCAGCAACGAATCTCAAAAAGGTTTTGGAAGAGAGGATTCTAAACAGTAAGGTGGAA
The DNA here is from genome assembly GCF_014529385.1 of Adiantum capillus-veneris. Lineage (NCBI taxonomy): Eukaryota > Viridiplantae > Streptophyta > Polypodiopsida > Polypodiales > Pteridaceae > Adiantum > Adiantum capillus-veneris. Next base: position 123,717,413 of record NC_140951.1, on the reverse strand, counting down.
TTTACCTTGGGCGAGGTCCTTGGTATAGCAAAGCGAGAATTCCATGAAGAAATAATTGATATCATAAAGAGAAAGCAGCAGTCTCTTACTGAATCTATCCATGTACAGGGTGAAAAAAGAGACTTTAAATGCACAGGGTGTACAGGTCTATGGCGAGCAAGGTGAAGATACTGTTGTTGGATGCTACAAGTCCAGGGCAGGAGTAAAACGCGTTCACTTCTTGGATGATGAAGGTGAAGTTGAGACCACTCACAAGAGCTACTACTTGAAGAGTCACTGGGCAAGAACAACTACTGAGACCCTGGTAAAAGTGGGAGACTTGGAAGAGACATACATTGCGTTGATAGATCATGGGTCAGAAATTAACCTCATGTCAAAGAGTCTTTATCAAAAAGGAAAATGGACAATTGATATAAATCATGGATGGATGATTCCTGCAGCAAACAACTCATCAAGGGAGCTTGTCTAAATGTAAAGGTGACTATTGGGGATGTGAAAGATGGCCATAATTTCTTTGTACAGGAGATGTCTACATACCCTCTTATCCTTGGGCAACCATACATCACTGCTACTCACTACTCACATGGAAACCAAGGTTATGGATGATGGGTCAACTTATGCAAGGATTAGGAGCAGGGATGGAAACCGTGCAGTACAGTTCCTTACTGTTTATGTGGACCATGAAAGGAACCGTGAAAGTCTTAGAGAGAAACCCTTGCCAAAGACAAATAAATAATTCAAGGACTACAGGGATATGAGGGGTTCTGGCCATGTACCATTGTAGAGCGGGATTGCAGTGGTACAAGAAGAGAAAGGTTGTCGCATGATGTATATGCAAAGGAAACATTTTCTACCGGTTTTGTAGGGTTATCATACTATGAATCTATTGATTTTACGGAGTGTGAGGACTTAAAGCGGGGTGAATGTCAACATGTAAATAGTGTACAAAGAGGTTTGAAGATGGATGGTTTGCTAGAAGATGATGAATGCATTGCAGGTGTGTTTGATGAGTGTTCGTTTGTGGATACTATGCAAGATTTGGATTCTTTAATGGATTGCAATTTGCATATGGGAAGTGAGGTTGTGAAAGTATGCTCAATAGAGATGTACAAGGTCATTGAGGATTTCAAAAATTCTCAAGGTGTTGATGTACAAGTGGAGACTAAGTATAAGTCTATGGCATTACCTCTACCAAAAGATTGTACAAATAAGATGGAACAAGCTACTTTGCAACCTATCCTTCGTAACCCAAGCAAGATTGGACACAAGTTCACAAAGGATTCTTTGAAAGAGTTAAAGGTTGGTTGCGAGGATAGTTTGACAAAAGCTGAAAAGATATGCTTTGAATGCATGCTTTCCAAACACGGAAAAGATTTTGCATTTGAACCTTATGAGATAGGGTGTGTTGATCCATCCTTTGTTGCCCCTATGGTGATCTTCACTATTCCTCATGTACCTTGGAACTTGAGACCTATTCCTGTTCCAAAGGCTCATTTTCCAAAACTCATTGAGTTGCGTAATGAAAAGATCAAGATGGGTATCTTGGAGCCTTCTTGTGCTCCGTATTCAAACATGTGGTTCACAATTCCAAAGAAAAATGGTTCTTTACGCTTTATTCATGATATGAAACCTGTAAATAAGATGACAATCAGAAATGTGGGTATAGGGCCAATTGTCGATGAGTTTGCAGAGGCATTTGCAGGAAGGGCAATATATTCTATGGCAGATTTGTACTCACGGTATGATCAGTTCCAACTAGCAATGGAAAGCAGGGACCTAACTACCATGAGGACACCCTTGGGTTTAGTAAGGATGTGCACCTTACCTCAGGGGGCAACGAATTTAGTTTCACACATGATGAATGGTATGAACAAAGTCCTACGTGACTTCATACCGCAAACTACAATGCCTTTCCTTGATGGTGTGCCAATCAAAGGATGTGATGTAAGTGATAAAGATGTGGCTCTAGACTCGAGGGGGTGCCGAAAGTATGTGGCAACCCATATCAATGATTGTGATAATATCTTGTCAAGGTTGGAAGAGGTGAACCTTACCTTGTCTAGCCAAAAGTCAATGTTTGATGTGAATGAAGTTCTTATTGTGGAAAATATGTGTGGGCCATATGGTAGAAGGCCTTGTCCTGCAAAGATTGATGTAATCCAGAGAATGAAAGAGAAATGTATAAATTTCACTAAGGTTCGAAGGTTCTTGGGTGCATGCGTGTTTTATGTTATTTGGATTCCGCATTATGCACATGTAGCAAATCCTTTTTATCAACTTTTGAGAAAGAACCAAAAGTTTCAATGGAAAGAAGTGCATACACATGCCATGAGGAAATTAAAAAAGTTGTTTCTTATGTCTCCAACTTTGAGAAAAGCAAACTATGAATGTGGAAGATATGTAATTGTGACAGTGGATACTACCCCCACAGGAATTGGATGGGCGATTGGGCAAGATGATAATGATGGCAAGAAATATGTGGTGAGGTTTGGAGCAAAAGTCCTAAGTGCTCGTCAACGCAACTATCCACAGGTAAAAAGAGAGTTATGGGGAGTAGTCACAACTTTGAAATGTGACAAAGAGTATTTGATAGGAGAAAATGTAATAGTGGAGACTGATTGTCTGCCCCTTCTTGGAATGATAACAAGTCGCTCAACTCCCGACATTGCTATGTTGAGATTGCCTACATAAAGTCCTTGAATCCAGAATTTAAGCATATTGCAGGGAAAGATAATCTAGTTGTAGATATGCTTTCAAGAGCAAGGTATGAAAAAGAAGAAGACATGGTTGTCGAGGGCGATGATGTAGTCACACAGTTCTATAGTATCTCCCATACCAAGGGTGATCATGTTTGCCTGTCAAATACACTTAAGTCGTTTACAAAGGACCTATATCAAGGTGACTGGTTGCTCATTGGACGCTATATGAGCACTTTGGCAAGGCAAGAAGGGTGGACTGATCAAGAGTTCAAAAGAATACGTAGAAAGGACTATGGATACTTTTTGAAAGATGGGTACTTATGGAAGCATCCAAAACAAAGAAATGGAATGCTGATGAGAGTCGTGAATGATAAGGACGCTCAAAATGAGCTTATGAAAAAGTTTCATGAGAGTCTTTATGCTGGACATAGAGGTGTATGGTCCACCTTTACTAAAATGAAAGAGAGGTATTGGTGGAAAGGTATGTATAAAGATGTATCTCACTTTGTGGAATCATGTGAAACCTGTCAAATGTATTCAAATGTACGTCATCGTGATGGGTTGCACCCTACTTACCCATTGGCCATGCATTACAAGTGGGTAGTAGATCTAGTTACAATGCCATTGGGCTTATGGAAAATGAGTTACATAGTGCTTGCACGAGAAGAATTAACCAACCAAGTTGAAGGTCGTGCTCTAAGAACAAAAAGCACAAAAGGGATATGTAAGTTCCTCTTGGATGATGTAATTAGCCGTTATGGATGTGTTGGGAAAATAACAGCGGACAGGGGTGAGTTGGATGCTGACAAAGCAAGGGAGTTTTTCTCTAGGTTGGGCATTAAACTTGCTCTCAATACTGCATATAATCCTGAGGGAAATGGAAAATCAGAGCGTGGGCATCCTCCTATCATTAAAGCTTTAGCTAAGGCCTGCAAAGTTAAAATGGGAGAGTGGCCTAGGTTGTTGCCTTATGCTTTATGGGTTGATCGTACAACTCATGGATCGGTTACTGGATATATGCCTTTTGAGTTGATGTATGGTCAGAAACCTAAATGCCAATTGAGGATGTAATTCCCACATGGAATGTATTACCTTGGGAAGATGGAATGAGTAGGGAAGACCTTCTTGCTTTGCGCATACAACAGTTAGAAAGAAGGCCCCAAGATATTGAGATTGCGGTAGCACGATTGAAAGATTCAAGGTTAAAGAATAAGGACAGATTCGACAAGAGGCATAGGCTCAGACCTAAAGCTATTGAGGAAGATGATTGGGTGTTGTTGTATGAGAGTAGTCTTGAAAACCAACATTCAACAATAAGAAAGATTTCAAAGAGATGGTTTGGTCCTTATGTGGTTCAACATGTACATGAATGCGACTTATACCTTGCATGAATTAGATGGGACAAAAATGAAGATTCCCATTGTAGGGAAAAGAATCAAGTTATTCAAAAGAAGAGGTGATACAGATCCCTTTGATTTGCAAGAAGGTCAAAATGAAGGCTCTAATAAGAATGATATGGATGTGGATGAATAACAAGAGGATGATGCGTTAGATTTTGTTGCAAGCAATGATGAAATCGACATGTATGTTGACTTAAATGAAGACTGAACCTGCAAAAGATATATGTGGCACATGCCGGAGGATGTGCAGGTTTAGAGGGGGTGGATGTCGTTCCATGGCATGTTCATAATGTGAAATTAAAATATCTATCTCACTCTTAATGTTTATGATGTGTGGGACCAAATGCTATAATGTACATAGTGTGATATATGCGAAAATGAATACCACGGATGCAGCCGTGTACATACCTTGCCGGCCGAGCGAGGCCCTACACATGGCTCTATGGAATGCTTTTCCACATGAATATATGCTTAATTTACTTTAGGAATGTACAAATGTCAACTGTTTCGAAGTGGCACGCTCGTTTTGCCTAGAAAGTTCAATGCGGGCAATCTCGGCAAAATAGCAGGTTTCATGCACTGGCGTGAAAGACGTGTTCAAAGTGCCTACCAAGTGCGAAAATGAGGTTCAACGTGAAATTTGAGACCAATGGGATTTTTTCAAAATTCTAGGGATTTTTTCCAGCTCGTTTGGGCTTTTTATAGATAAAAAATGATATTTGTGGGCTAAAAATGGTCAAAAATAGCCTTAAAAATGCTCAAAATAGCTCAAAATGCCACATCAACGATGCTGGCATTGTTGCTCAAGTTGTGTGGGAACTTTTAGAGCCAAGAATGAGCTCATTTGGGCACATGATCAAGGAGATACAACCATTCCTTTACAGGGTGCTAGTGCAGTCCCGTGCTGCTTCCACTACATGGTTGAGGCTGTGAGGCCTCCAATTCGGGTTTCGCCTCCTCAAATAACTACTTGGGCTTCTCCAATGAAGTACTGAAGCTTCCATGAAATGGTCACGATGAAGAATCGAACCTTAAATTTAGGGTTTTTAACAGGTCGAATGAGCACTGCATCGGTGCAATTGGGAGCGAGGCTACACCTAATCTTCACACACACATGAGTTTTGAGTTAGTATTGGTTATTTTTCAAAGTGAAGCTTTCATGGCTGGAGTTTTGTTCTTGTTTAGTGTGTTTCTGGCTTCAAATCGTCTATGCCTTACTTGATTTTGCTACGAATCCTCACAGTCAGAGGCCTGACGCTTTCCTAGTCGCACTGCACACTTCTTGACAATTTTTTGGTGAACCGGACGGAGAGTAGGCTAGGGTGAGGGTTCAAAAGCTTCATTGAAGGTCTCAAAAGAAAGGTTTAAAGCTATGGAGCAACAAGAGCAACTCGGGGTTCGGTTTGATCCAATCTCACAATGCAAATGTTTCAAGTTTTTGTAGTGTTTATGCAGCAGCAACAAGCTGCAGAAAGGAGGGAGCTCTCCTCAACCAAAGCACTTCAATCTCTGGTGATGAAATTGGACCAATTTAAATGCAAAGATGTAACAAATTATCTTTGTGGATATGTAAAGGAGATGGAGCTTCATCGAGTGCCCGAAGCAGAGATGGTGCAAAGTTTTGAGCTTGCTGTGGTTCCCGAGATCAGGGAGCATGTAAGGGGAATTAGAAATGAGCATGGGGCAACTTGGGAAGCATTCAAAGTAGCTCTAATTCAATGAGGTTCAACATGAAATTTGAGACCAATGGGATTTTTCCACAATTTTAGGGGTTTTTCCCAACTCGTTTGGGTTTTTTACGTATAAAAAATGATATTTTAAGGCTAAAAATGACCAAAAAATGGTCAAAAATAGCCTTAAAATGCTCAAAATATCTCAAAATGCCACATCAACGATATTGGCATTGTTGCTCAAGCTGTGTGGGAACTTTTAGAGCCAAGAATGAGCTCATTTGGGCACATGAGCAAGGAGATACAACCATTCCTTTACAAGGTGCTACGCAGTTCCGTGCTGCTTCCACTACATGGTTGAGGCTGTGAGGCCTCCAATTAGGGTTTCCCCTCCTCAAATAACTACTTGGGCTTTTCCAATGAAGTACTAAAGCTTCCATGAAATGGTCACGATGAAGAATCGAACCGTAAATTTAGGGTTTTAACAGGTCGAATGAGCACTGCATCTGTGCAATTGGGAGCGAGGTTACACCTAATCTTCACACACACATGAGTTTTGAGTTAGTATTGGTTATTTTTCAAAGTGAAGCTTTCATGGCTGGAGTTTTGTTCTTGTTTAGTGTGTTTCTGGCTTCAAATCGTCTATGCCTTACTTGATTTTGCTACGAATCCTCACAGTCAGAGGCCTGACGCTTTCCTAGTCGCACTGCACACTTCTTGACAATTTTTTGGTGAACCGGACGGAGAGTAGGCTAGGGTGAGGGTTCAAAAGCTTCATTGAAGGTCTCAAAAGAAAGGTTTAAAGCTATGGAGCAACAAGAGCAACTCGGGGTTCGGTTTGATCCAATCTCACAATGCAAATGTTTCAAGTTTTTGTAGTGTTTATGCAGCAGCAACAAGCTGCAGAAAGGAGGGAGCTCTCCTCAACCAAAGCACTTCAATCTCTGGTGATGAAATTGGACCAATTTAAAGGCAAAGATGTAACAAATTATCTTTGTGGATATGTAAAGGAGATGGAGCTTCATCGAGTGCCCGAAGCAGAGATGGTGAAAATTTTTGAGCTTGTTGTGGTTCCCGAGATCAGAGAGGATGTAAGGGGAATTAGAAATGAGCATGTGGAAACTTGGGAAGCATTCAAAGTAGTTCGATTTTTCCCAGCTCGTTTGGGATATTTAGGGACAAAAAAATATCATTTTTGGGCTAAAATTGGCCCAAAAATGGTAAAAAATAGCCTTAAAAATGCTCAAAATTCCACATCAACAATGCTGGCATTGTTTCTCAAGCTGTGTGGGAAATTTTAGAGCCAAGAATGAGCTCATTTGGGCACATGATCAAGGAGATACAACCATTCCTTTACAAGGTGCTAGTGCAGTCCCGTGTTGCTTCCACTACATGGTTGAGCCTGTGAGGCTTCCAATTAGGGTTTCCCCTCCTCAAACAACTACTTGGTCTTCTCCAATGAAGTACTCAAGCTTCCATGAAATGGTCACGATGAAGAATCGAAGCGTAGATTTAGGGTTTTTAACAGGTCGAATGAGCACTACATTTGTGCACTTGGGAGCGAGGCTACACCTAATCTTTACACACACAAGAGTTTTGAGTTAGTATTGGTTCTTTTTCAAAGTGGAGCTTTCATGGATGGAGTTTTGTTCTTGTTTAGTGTGTTTTTGGCTTCAAATCGTGTACGCCTTGCTTGATTTTGCTACGAATCCTCACAGTCAGAGGCCCGGTGCTTTCCTAGTCGCACTGCGCACTTCTTGACAGCGGTAAACACTTGGAGATTTTCATACTGAACCCTAATTGGCAAATTGGTAAGCCATAGAGCTTGCCGACATCGCATATGCATTGTGGGAAAGCTGTATGGCATGACCTTTTGCCAAACGCCTCACCATTGTGTTGTTTTATGTTAGGTTAGGTTAGGCTAGATTTAGGTTATAGGTTAGCTGAGACTTTAGGTTAGGTTAGAGCTAGCGACAAATTAATAGTAGAAAAAACGCAAACGGACTTAGAAGATGACTCGTGTACTTCTAAAAATGCAAACGGACTTTGGTTAGGTTAGGTTATAAGTTAGATTAGGTTTAGGTTATGGGTTAGGTTAGATTATAGGTTAGGTTAGAGCTAGCGACAAATTAATAGTAGAAAAAACGCAATCGGACTTCAAAAGTGCACATAGACTTCAAGAACCCTAATATATAGTCATTGACCAATAAAGACGAGATTATTACCATGTGGTCCTAACCTCCGTGCACCTCTAGACAGAGGTGTGCGGGAATCGGGCCTGGCTAGAGAATGTGAGGTTGTTAGAGCTAGCAACAAATAGTAGAAAAAACACAATCAGACTTCAAAAGTGCACACAAACTTCAAGAACCTTAATATATAGTTATTGACCAATAAAGACAAGAGTATTACTCTGTGGTCCTAATCTCCGTGCACCTCTAAACCGAGGTGTGCGGGGATCGCGCCTGGCTAGAGAACGTGAGGTTGTCATGTATTGTCATGTACTTAGTAGTGTTTAGTTATAACAACTAGAGTGTTTTAATTATTTGTTGCATCATTGGTAGATAAAGTATGGACAATAGGATGGTGTGTCCTTGTGTGCATTGCAAGCATCAAATATTTTGCAAACAAAAAATCAACGACCAACACATAGGCAATCACAATCTCTTTCCAATAGAGCAACTATAAGACCTGCGTTATCGATCTTATGGTCTAGAGATTGAACGTCAAACTCCACAAGTAGATATTGCTCCAACTTCATCCCAGAGAAGACAAGTTGCAACGAGCAGCCATCGACTGAGTCCTCCCAACTAATACCTAATGTGGCATTTCAAGAAGTAGAAATGGAGCAGATGTTGGATGCGTTCTTTGACATGGATTCCAACATAGAAGGAACAACATCGAATGCAGTACTGTGGACCAACCTCAGCCATCCCATTCATATCGACGGTACGATAGCAACGATAAAGAGGGCGATATGATGCAAAGTCTTGCACACATGTCGCTCTACACTGATGCAAAAATATCAGTTCTCCGTACCACTTTGGCAATGCTTAATTTGTAGTCTGTCTACGGTTGGTCTGACGCCTCAGTCACAGGCTTTTCAGGTAAATACATTGTATCCTATCCATATGGACAAAAAATGATGAGAATGATTTGTCTAAACCGTGCTGGCTCTATGTCATTCAAGTTACTCCACCTAGCAAGCAGGTGTGTGAAGGATTGGACGTTGAGGCCAAAGAGGTGATTCATGAACAAAATGCAGGACCAATGGAAACTTTAAGTTAATATTTTGAGGTGGATGTCAGCAGTGAGCAATTGTCTGAACCTAGAGATGAGGTGTCAAATATTGAAGTTGATGCAGAGAGCGACGAAGAAGTAGAGTTCTATGATGAAGATGCAGAAGTACAGATTGAGATAGATATCTTTGGTGCATTAGATCTCATAGAGGATGAGAGATTAAATAGTGATTTTTGCTAGGAACTCTTTTGTAAAACTATTTTCATTAGTCTACAATACACTTTAGATTCATTCATTTGTGTAGCAGCTTCGTGGGTTTGTTATTTGTATTGATTAAGCATTTCTTCTGTAAACTAACATATTTTGTAGGTGTTGTTTGTGTATAATTATCCATGGTTGATGACGATGACCCATACTCTCCTAGTTTTAGTTTTCTTGTCACTCCGGCCAGCATGTCACTCGAGCAGATGGGCTCGTTTTTGTCTCAGTTCACACCAGAGCAGATCGGGATGGCACAGCCCCTTTGGGCAGCAGGTCCCTCTAGACCTACTACGGCCGACCCTACGCCCGGGACTAGTGTGGTCCCTACACCGAGAGGCCCCACTCCTCAGTCTAGTGTGCCCCATATGCCTAGGACTCGTATGCCCCCTACACCAATGGGTGGTTCATCCTTGAGACGAGGTAGGCGTCATTCTGGAGGAGGTGGTTGTTGTGGTATCGGTTCTACCGATGTGTCCACACCACCGAGAGAGTGTCCACCACTCTCTTCAGTAGATAGTTCACCAATTGGCACACCACGTACACCTTGAGGATCACACGAGCATGATTCTAGCAAGGTGTACAAGAGCAGGGATGGGGCTGTTGTGGTGGATATGGTCAAAAAGGGCATGCGATAGAGGATTCCATATCTCTGTATGATTTAGTTTGGTCACTTTGTGATGGAGGTTTGGGATAACCTCGACATTGAAATAAAGAATTACATCGTCGAGGCCATTCATAGAGAGTACAGGCTGACTGAGGGGTACGATCCAATCTCGAACCCCTGGATTTTGAGCGTAGCAAAGTCCACAATGTCACACCATGGGTCAGAGGCGAGACACAAGTACAATGACGACAGTCCCAAGCCGGAATGGTTGGATACAGAGGAGTGGGTGGGGATTGCAAGAGAGACACAAGACAATCCTCAGAGATTCAGCAGCATAGAGATGCAGCTAGAGCACGTTTGGAGTCTGTTGGAGCGTCACATAGTGGGAGTGGAGGCTACCATACGCTTCGACATGAGTTTATAAGTATTGTACGTATGCTTTAAATCATGGAAAATATATATGTTATTTGAAGATTTATCTAATGATTAAACCATAATTTTGCAGGAAGTTGTCGTGAAGCGTCTTTCGACATGCCAAGAGGAGAAGTATGGGTACAAGCATGGACTTGTGGCCCTTTTGACCTAGTTGCATGAGGAGGGAGAGGACGTCGACTGGGAGGCATTACCGTGAGGGTCTTCTCACTCAGTGATTGTTTTCATATGTACAGCTTTGTAGTGCTTATGTTTATGGTATGGCACAGATGTTATGGTTAAGATTTCGCGGTCAAGTTAAGGTTATGGTTTTGCTATGATGGTATGGTAATCATGTGATGGTTATGGTTATGGTTATGATTATGGTTATGGTTATGGTTATGGTTATGGTTATGGTTATGGTTATGGTTATGGTTATGGTTATGGTTATGGTTATGGTTATGGTTATGCAATGATGGTATGGTTGTTATGGTTATGGTATGACAAGCAAGTTATGGTAATGGTTATGGTATTGCAAACAGGTTATGTTTATGGTTTTGCAGCTTTTGTCTCATGTTTTAATTATGGTTATGAAATCTTTATGCCATTATTCCATGATCAAGCTTTTGATTTTGTGGTTATGCTTTTCTTACAATTTTGCTAATTGCCATATACTCGCTCTTTAGCGTCAACTTGTAGGTGGAGTGAGGTTGCTTGTGCACTCTTCCTTTGGGCAGAGAGGACTGTTTTCTTTTGCTGTAGTACATGCAGCATCAGTTCCCATCCCTCTTTGTCCAAAGAAATTTTGCATCTTTGGTCGTCGATACAGAGTACAATATAAGTGTCGGTATAGTCCTCGGTAGCCTCATCGGAATATGCTACAGTATTATCGGCGATTATTTCATTGCATATTTTGACACTCATTTCATGGGGTATTCTGACGCTTAATACACCGATACTTATACCGATGTTACAGTACCGGCGTCTCTTCCGAGGCCTATCTCAACGCTGTTTAGTTTTAAAACTAACTTTTTTCGTCAGTTTTTGCGTCGATTTTTGTGTGGCGTGTTGTAGTGACTAGTGTGCGCTTTTATTTTCTTGCAAAATTTTTAGCGCAAAAAACTTCTTGTTTGTGCTGCATGCCAAAAGCCTCCCAATTTGTAGCAGGAAAACTGCTTAGGAGCATCAAATCAATGCTTTTATTGCACTTGAAGATTATTAGGTCAATGACGGATCCAAAATTTTTTGTCATGAGGAGGTAGAGAGCATCGTGCACGCGACCTAACCCTATGTTGAACGGTGGACTCAAGTTGCAGCAACCACATATCTAGTAATAGGATAACCATTTCATAAGAGGTGTGTGTATATGTGTGTGTGTATGTGTGATTAATGAGAACTAGATATTTCTTGGGAATTGATGACTTTGAAATTTGGGGGGGGGGGGGGGGGGGGGGGATGGGTCTTTTCAATTTTAATGAAACATGGAACATTTTTTTTTTAAATCAAATTTAAAATTCCCTCTCTCTCTCTCTCTCTCTCTCTCTCTCATCTTTCCAAGGCTCAAATCAAAATATGGCTGCTCCAAATTGTCATAGGAAATCAATGATGTGGAAAAACATGCCTCAGCTTAATATCGTGTCGTTTTCAATTTCAAAAATATGGATTGAGAGCAAGGGGAAAATGAGGAATTCTACCCATTTTTCTCGAACACTACAGGAAGTCTTGAAACCTTCAAGTCGACTAAATGTGGAGGATCTTAGTGTAAAAATTGGTAAAACCACTAAAAAATAGTAAAAACTGACCGTGGGGGTAGAAGTAATGTTTGGGAAAAATGTGTCTCAACTTAATATCTTGCCGTTTTTTATTTTCAAAATGTCGATTGAGGACAACTTAGTTTTTAAAAAATCTCTCTTGGCAGAAGTTGTATTCCCGAACATTGTGCAGTGTGGCGTACCCCCTGTGTTGGGGAAAAATGTGTCTTAGCTTAATATTGTATCGTTTTCAATTTGAAAAATGCCGGTTGAAGGCACAGGGGAAAGGGAGAAATTTCGCTCCAAAATAGAGAGAAATAGTGTAAAAACCCACAAAAAAAACCTAATTTTCTAAAATTTCCTCTTGGCAAATTGAAGGCAAGGAATTTTGTATGTAAAATGGTTTTTTTTTAGGACTGCAACGTACCCCATTACCCCTGCAAAAGCTGTCGCAGCCCTACTAGTCTCGCAGCTCAGAGAGAGTATCGGGTACCGCTGATATCGCAGCTCGAAAAACTCTTAGCCTTAATAACACCTGAGCAATTTCTTAGGACCATGTAGGTAGCATTGTGAAGAACCTGCAATCTCTTTCGAATGCAACCTATTTCATAGAACATGCAATCTGCACGCTGTTTGACCTTCCATGGAAAAGCTTGTGCAGGTTCTTTGTCTCACTAACGTGAAGCCACCAAGGCTGTCTCTCTGTCTCTCTCTCTCTCTACAACCCTTGCGCAGTCTCTCTCTCTCTCTCTCTATCTCTCTCTCTCTCTCTCTCTCTCTCTCTCTCTCTCTCTCCCTCTCTCTCTCTCTCTCTCTCTCTCTCTCCTCTCTCTCTCTCTCTCTCTCCTCTCTCTCATACAAGCCCTTGCCCCCCCCCCTCCCCTCTCTCTCTCTCTCCTCTGCCTTGCGCACGTTCTACAGTCATACATTTGCCTTGCTAGCTTCACGATCGATGACACTACGTTGCCCCGCTTATCCTTGTAAAGGTGCATGTTAATCATTCTACTCCTTAATATTCTCCCTTTGCAGACATTTACATAGTTTCAAGGGCATTCCAAGCCTCCAAGGCCTTGCGCAAGTTCTCTCTCTCTCTCTCTCTCTCTCTCTCTCTCTCTCTCTCTCTCTCTCTCTCTGGCTTGCACAGTATCTCTCGCTCTCTCTCTGTCGCAGATTCTCTCACGTCAATTAGTTGAATCAAAACAATGACATCAACATGCTATTAATGGCCTCTAAAATTTCACATGGATGTTTTGCTAAGACCATAAATCATGTCGATTTCAAACACTCTCTCTCTCTCTCTCTCTCTCTCTCTCTCTCTCTCTCTCTCTCTCTCACACACACACACACACACACACACAAGCATCCGCGACACAAGGTGGGACACCTTAATCGAGACAATTTGCCAATGGAGAAACGAAAAAGAGAGAGAGAAATTGATAGTCTATACTTCACAAGCTATTGCCTTGTGCACACACACAAACTGTTTTTGAACTCTTCTCTCCCTCTCTCTCTCTCCCTTTCATGCTTGCAAATACACACACGAAAAAACATAGCATGCGTTAGTTTTGTGTAAACAACCCTACATAATATTGATTAAGCTTTCCTAAAAAAATTTCAAGGTTGTGCAGTAGCTAACTTCATCTGACCAGCATGCAAAATCAATTGTTCTATCAAAGGTATCATTTGAAACTTAACTTATCAAAGTAAATAAACAAAGTTTGAATGCAAATGAAGAGAAGGTTATCGATGACCTACCTTCAATATTGATGTTGCATCCCTCCATGTTTGTTTGAAAGCATGATGCGTGTGTCATTCGTTGTTGCTTGGTCCAAGTTAAGTGCATGAGTTGATACCAACCTAAAAATGTGAAGGAGTTTAACTTACTTTATCAAAAGGTCAAAGGTATTTGTCTTCATCTATAGTTTTTCTTTGTTTTGAGCATGTGAAAGCATAAATTGATATTGTTTATCTTTGTATAGCAACTTTAAGTTTCTAAAAAACCATAAACACAAAATTTGACCTTATTTTGTACGATGTGATGATTCAATTATTATGTTTTCGAGCAAAGTGTGCCTTAGCTTAACCTTGAGCGGGTTGAAAAACCAAATCAACCGGTTGAAGAGAGGGGGAGAAAGGAAAATTCCGAATGAGAAATCTAAGAAAATAAAATCAACATATAAATTCTTTTTCTTATTTTTAAATTTTCCTCTTTGAATCTATCCTAAAGGGAATTTTGTACCTATTGAGCTATACATGATTCCAAATAGCATCACACATTTCATATGAAAATGTTTGACCATGTGTTAAAACAAATCCCATTGTGTGAGTGACCATGTGATCTTGTCCACATAAATTTGACTATTTTCCATATTGAAGAATTCTATTTACACTTTTGGCAAAAAACAAAGAGTTTTGGTGAAAGAAACAAGAGAAGTATTCCAATTTCAAGATATAGGAATTTTTTACTCATATGGATAAATCTGTTCAAGGTTTGATTGCAAAACATTCATTTGTAAGCCAGACTTTTCCATCAGGACAAAACAACAAAACTTGTGATTGAAATAAGCTGGGGAGGGGGCATTTCAAAACGTTCAACACAGTGAAGAATTCCTCTCTTTAGCAAAAGGAGGTGGTGGCCGCTTGAAGAAAAGGCAAAAGCTTCATACATTGCCTCATGAGGACAATAAGAAACCTCTGCAAATACTATTAACTTGAAGGGTCGGTAATCTTCCATGGAAAATGTACTTGTTGTAAGTGTGTCCAACACACTTGTTAATGACTCTCCTACATCCTGTAATCTTGCAGTTTTGAACCCCAAACCACTTGTTACTCTTCACATCAAGGGTGTAGAGATGACGTTTGATTCCTTGGGGTCAAGCAACAAGAAGGGTAAGCAAGAAGAAATGGGGTTTCACATGTTTGAAAAGTTCTTTCCATTTGGGTCCACTTCACAATTTTCCATTCATGTTGGTAGATGTGAGGAGGAAACTCCACTTTATACATATAGAACCCTTGCATGGGATTATGTGGAGACATTACCAAAACTCTTTGTTAGTAATCCTATGGATCCTGCCACCTCAGCATATCTACTGCCTTACATTAGGGAAAATAGGGAGTCAAGACCACTTACGAGCAATGAAGTCAAGCAATCCATGTTGAGGACATACGCTTATTGGATTATATCAGGTCTACATTCTATACATGCATCAAAAATCTATATCCAAAGAACATTTCCACGTTGCATGGCAACCAAATATTTATATGCAACACGTAATGGTCGAATACTTGTGGAATGTCCAGCAACGATGTGTATAAAGTTATCTTGCATAACAAACAAAGAATCACATAATGCCATGAAGAATGCTCCTTATATTGAGCAACTCAAGCAATTGAGAGACAAATGGATGGCATTTGGATCTCCATCAAAACCTTAACAAGGACTTCCCAAGTCTAGCACCCTATGGTTCCCTTGGTAGGTAGAGCATCACACACTACGTTGTTTCTTTTACAAAATCGCATGTTCGTTATGTTTCTTACAAAGTTATCGTCTATACATGTTTTCAGGGTTTTGTCGATTACATTGGCGATAAATGGGCATCGAGGGACTATCAAATGATAGTAAGCTCCCAGCAATTATTTGATGGATGGGTTTCAATAATGAAACAATATGCCAAAGGTAATTTATTATCTCAAGCAGAAAGACCAGGAAAGAAGGGAAGACAAGCATCACCGGTGACGAGCACAAAGCGCAACACGAACCCCGACAGCCTCGAAATTCTAGGATCCAATGCACGCCACAAGCCATCCATGGTGAAGCAAACAGGGGGCACCACCTATCTTTGAGCGGCTAGGATGCGGACAACGGTGATTGGATATATCACAAACTCTACACACCGAGAGAGAGAGAGAGAGAGAGAGAGAGAGAATGATGCAGGCGATGAAAACCCTCGGGGTGTGAGGGAAAACTATTTTCTTGCAATATTTACAATAACCTTATTTTCGGCGAGGTGGAAATCATGGTGATAGAGAGATAGAGGGAGACATAGTGAGAGTAATAGTGTGTTCTCTAGAGATGGCTCACAGACATGAGGACTTTGTTAGCATGAGTGTGTGTGTACTGACCATTGGATTCAAGATGTAGACATAGCTTCTTTACATAGTGCAAATTCCCAAAATTGCTACACTAAGTCCCCTCTCTCATGATGTAAGTGTTGCCAATCCCTCCCACCAAAATACTACCAAGTGCTGACCTCTGATGAAATTGCCGCCCCCTGATAGTGACCTCTCAGTGCCTTTTTATAGGTGTTGGCTGCTTTAGATTAGGGTAATTTGATTAGATTAGGGATTCTAATCAGGGGAGACAAAGCAAGGAGGTGGGCCCTGGATGGTTGACCCTTGCTTTGTCTTGGGGAATATTATAAAGGAAAACTCCTAGGTGGGCCTTTGTGGCCATCACCTAGAGAGAGGTGATAATTCACAAATTCGATTTTTTTACAAGATTTGGTTTAAAACTGGGAAAAATGATGACAACCTACGGATTTTATTGAAGAGGGTGTTGTGGATGCGATGCTACTGAACGGCGACCTTAGCTGGTGCGTCGATGTAGCACCTTCATCATTTTCGAGGCCGGCCGGGGCATGTCTTCGATGCCTTTTCTTGTTTCGATGTCGGTGACACGCGACTTGGCTGTCTTCTTTTTGTTGATGACGTCGATGTCGTCGAATCCTTCGTGTTTTTTGTATTTTCTTTGATGGGTGCATATGGAGTGCGCGTATATGTGTGGATATGTGAGTGTGCGTATGCACGTGGGTGTGTGTATGTAATTGTGTTTATACGCGTGTGTGTGTGTGTGTATATGTGTGTGGGTGTATACCGCAAGGGTGTGCGTGGGAACGGGGGTATAAGTTATTTATACATACATATATATTTATTTATTTATTTTCTTTTTTTAATGCCTACTGCACAGAGAGAGGGAGGACAAGAATGGGGGAGAGAGAGGGAGCGGATGCTGTATGGGGGGAGGGGAGGGTGTAGAGTGTGTGTGAGCTATATCTTAAATGGTATTCTTTCTCACCACTTGGAATGACCATGATAGGTTTTACATGGGGGTTTGGTTCCAAGGTCCACCACTTGTCCAAGCTAGGCTCTATTGAAACATGGAGAGAAGGATCATCCACCATTTGTTGAAAATAGGCTTTATTGAAACATGAAAAGAAGCAAGCTGCACCATGTCTCCAAGATGGTGGGCTCCATTGAAATACCTTAAACCCACGACATTTTGTACATGGTGTGTTTACATTCAAGGTCCACCACTTGTCCAACCTATTATTGCTAGTAGCAAGAGTGGTTTCATCTCAAGATTCACCACTTTTCCACTCTATGTCATTATATTAAGAAGATCTTGGTGTTAAGGACCACCAGTTGTCCAACCTATAAGGCTATATCTTAAAGGTTATTCTTTCTCACCACTTGGAGTGACCATTAAAGGTTTTACATGGGGGTTTGGTTCCAAGGTCCACCACTTGTCCTAGCTAACTCTATTGAAACATAGAGAGAAGCAAAGGTCCACCACTTGTCTAAGGTAGGGTCCATTGAAACATGGAGAGAAGGATTCTCCACCATTTGTCCAAGATAGGCTCCATTAAAACATGAAGAGAATCAAGCTGCACCATGTCTCCAAGATGCTAGGCTCCATTGAAATACCTTAAACCCACGATATTTTGTACATGGGGGGTTTACATTCAAGGTCTACCACTTGTCCAACCTATTATCCTTAGTAGCATGAGTGGTTTGGTCTCAAGATTTACCACTTTTCCACTCTATGTCATTATATTAAGAAGATCCCGGTGTTAAGGTCCACCACTTGTCCAACCTATAAGGCTATATTATCCTAAATGCTATTTTTTCTTACCACTTGAAAACCCACAAAATTTTGTAGATGGGGGGTTTACATTCAAGGTTCACCACTTGTCCAACCTATTATCTCTAGTATCATGAGTGGTTTGGTCTCAAGATTCACCACTTTTCCACTCTATGTCATTATATTAAGAAGATCTCGGTGTTAAGGTCTACCACTTGTCCAACCTATAAGGCTATATCTTAAATGGTATTCTTTCTCACCACTTGGAATGACCATGCCCTCTACCTCTTGTAGAAGTCCGTACAATCCTCCACATTTGGTTCAAAACAGACTAGGTGAGAAGAGTCTACCTCAATCGGCTTTCCATTCTGCATGCGGCAATGACGCTTGGGTGGTCGAACTTCATTTGGACTCTCTAGGCCTAGAGAGTGTGTAGGCCCACTTGCGTCCACCAAATGCTTTAGGCTTTGGGACTTAGACTTTGTGGTTGATGTAGTCGATGACTCTTCTCGGACCATAAGAGAGAAAACACTTGGTGCTACAGAAAATCTGACTGTCGTGAGAGTGCTGCGGTTTTCAAAAGCAAAACTCACCGTTCTTTCTTCACTTTCTCTGTCCGCACTCATTGACAGAATGCTTTGGTTGACAGCAGTGATGCCACTTCATAGACTTCCCACCTGATGCTCTTAATTTGTGGTTAGCACGAGCAATACAAGATGGAGAATTTACCTCTTGGATGTTTACGATGGTGTATTCTGGTAGCAGCACTTTGATGAAGGCGGTCAGTGCTTCTCCAGTCTCCTCCTCCTCCGTTCTCCAGTTAGAAAACTCTTTCAGCCATTTGTCCATGGCTGATGATGTGCGTTGTCTTCAGCATTGTAAAGTGGAGGTTTCCGAGAAGCCCTCCTCCATGGAGGCACCAAATGACGAGCGCAAAGCACCACACGGACCCTGACGGCCTCGAAACTCCAGGAGCTGATGCACGCCACAAGCAGCCACAATGAAGCAAACAAGGGGCACCACCTAGCTTTGAGCGGCTAGGACGTGGACAACGGTGATTGGATATATCACAAACTCTACACATCGAGAGAGAGAGAGAGAGAGAGAGAGAGAGAATGATGCAGGTGATGAAAACCTTAGGGTGTGAGGGAAAAATATTTTCTTGCAATATTTACAGGCGACAAGGTGGAAACCATGGTGATAGAGAGATAGAGGGAGAGATAGTGAGCCTAATAGTGTGTGCTTTAAAGATGACTCATAGACACAGGGACTTTGCTAGCATGAGTGTGTGTGTAGTGACCATTGGATTCAAGATGTAGACATAGCTTCTTTACATAGTGTAAATTCCTAGAATTGCTACACTAGGTCCCCTTTCTTGAGATGTAAGTGTTGCCAATCCCTTCCACCAAAATACTACCAGGTGCTGACCTCTGATGAAATTGTCGCCCCCCTAATAGTGACCTCTCAGTGCCTTTTTATAGGTGTTGGCTGCTTTAGATTAGGGTAATTTGATTAGATTAGGGGTTCTAATCGGGGGAGACAAAGCAAGGAGGTGGGCCCTAGATGGTTGACCCTTGCTTTGTCTTGGGGAATATTATAAAGGAAAACTCCTAGGTGGGTCTTTGTGGCCATCACCTAGAGAGAGGTGATAATTTACAAATTCGGATTTTCTACAAGATTTGGTTTGAAAACTAGGAAAAATGATGACAACCTACGGATTTTACTGAAGAGGGCGTCATGGATGCGATGCTAGTGAATGGCGACCTTAGCTGGTGCGTAGATGTAGCGCCTTTGTCATTTCTGGGGTCGATCGAGGCATGCCTTCAGCGCCTTTTTTTGTTTCGGTGTCGGCGACGCGCGACTTGGCCGTCTTCTTTTTGTTGATCACGTTGATGGCGTCGAGTCCTTCATGTTTGTTTCTATTTTCGTTGATCGGTGCATATGGCGTGCGCGTGTATGTGTGGATATGTGAGTGCACGTATGCACATGGGTGTGTGTATGTAATTGTGTTTATAGGGGTCTGTGTGTGTATAAGTGTGTGGGTGTATATGGCAAGGGTGTGTGTGGGAACAGCGGTATAAGTCATTTATACATACATATATATATATATATATATATATATATATATATATATATATATATATATATATATATATGTATGTATTTTTTTCTTTTTCCGGTGCCTGCTGCGTAGAGAGAGGGAGGACGAGAATGGGAGAGAGAGAGGGAGCGGGTGTTGTATGAGGGGAGGGGAGGGGGTATAGTGTGTGTGAGTGCGTGTGTGTCTGTGTAGGTGTCTGTGTGTGAGGTGTGTGCGTGGGAGAGAGAGAGAACTCTCTAATGCTGCCTTCGGGCTACCTAGAGAGAAGCAAAGGTCCACCACTTGTCCAAGCTAGGTTTCATTGAAACATGGAGAGAAGGATGCTCCACCATTTTTCCAAGATAGGCTCCATTGAAGCATGAAGAAAAGCAAGTTGCACCATGTCTCCAAGATGCTAATCTCCATTGAAATACCTTAAACCCACGATATTTCATACATGTGTGGTTTACATTCAAGGTCCACCACTTGTCCAACCTATTATCGCTAGTAGCATGAGTGGGTTGGTCTTAAGATTCACCACTTTTCCACTGTATGTCATTATATTAAGAAGATCTGGGTGTTAAGGTCCACCACTTGTCCAACCTATAAGGCTATATCTTAAAGGTTATTCTTTCTCACCACTTGCAGTGACCATTATAGGTTTTACATGGGGGTTTGGTTCCAAGGTCCACCACTTGTCCAAGCTAACTCTATTTAAACATAGAGAGAAACAAACGTCCACCACTTGTCCAAGCTAGGGTGCATTGAAACATGGAGAGAAGGATGCTCCACCATTTTTCCAAGATAGGCTCCATTGAAACATGAAGAGAAGCAAGCGGCACCATGTCTCCAAGATGCTAGGCTCCATTGAAATACCTTAAACCCACGATATTTCATAAATGGGGGATTTACATTCAAGGTCCACCACTTGTCCAACCTATTATCGCTAGTAGCAACAGTGGTTTGGTCTCAAGATTCACCACTTTTCCACTCTATGTCATTATATTAAGAAGATCTGGGTGTTAACACTAGGTTGGTAATGGGACACTTTTATGTCCTAGGACACTTTTATGTCCTATTAAGTGACCATTTTCCTTGCATTATGTCGAGAGTTTCGAAATGGATTTTGAGGTGCTATCTATCTAGAAAGTTGTCTCATGAGCTGAAAAAAACTCGGCATTTTTTTGGAATATCAATTCCATCTTTAACCTTGTCCTTGCACAACATTTCACAACCTAAACTGTGTGAAAAAACGGGTCCTGTTGGCTTTTTTCAACTTTTTGCAACTATACCACTCTACAATTCATGTTTGTGAGGTCTATAATGCTAGAGAACTATCTTTAGTATTCCTTAACATGTCCTGATGCTTCTAGGGAGAAATAAATGTCAAAGTTGTAAGTTACGACCAAATTACAAAAATTGTGAAATCATGTCTTTTAGCCAATTTTAGCTCTTCTATGATTTTTTTGGTGGCTTTCATGATATCCAAATGTAGTTTTGATTTTCTATATTGCATATTGTAACAATATTCCTTGAGTTTTGGGGCACCTAATACCCTATTTTTCATAGTAGACAACGATGGTTGATTTTTTCAATTATAGAAGAAAACGAAACATTCTAGTATATCAAGTATAGCTTTTTCAATATTGTTACTTTCTTGTGACAACTACATGCATTTTCTAGGTAGTAACCATATCTAGTCATAAGGATCAAATAGTTTCTATGGGATCCTACAACTCATAATGTTGAACCGAGTTTTTTCATGTTTGCTGTATTTAGCACTTCATCTTTGTCCCCAAGATTCCCCTTGGTAAGAGATGTATTATCCTTTTGACATGCTCCATGGGTCCTTATGAACCTAAAGGACAATAGGGAACTAAGAAAACATGCATATATTATTTGTATTGAGCGTGGCTATAGAAACTTTGATGATAGGTTTGCAGAATGGTAAAAATTCAACTTTTTTGTACCTATTTCTTTTGGCAAAAAAAAAAATAGTGAGTGAGAAGCAATCATATGTTCTGATCACCAACCCATTGAAGTTAACTAGGGAACTTATCTCAAGTCCTACAAAAATCCCTAATCTTATTTTTATGCAACAAAACGTAAGAAAAAACTGTTTTGATGAAAATGTACTGGTCCATCAACTTTGGAGGCTTGGTGTGACCAAAAGATGAGAAAATTTTACAAGTTTCTTAGTTTTTCCATGTGTAGTAGGCCTTTAACTATAACCTCATGAAAGGATTTTACAAAATAAGTGGATCTAATATGGTTTTGGAGGTTTTTTTCAAAACCCTGAAAGGACACTTTTATGTCCTGTTAGGTTACCAACCTAGTGTTAAGGTCCACCACTTGCCCAACCTATAAGGCTATATCTTAAAGGGTATTCTTTCTCACCACTTGGAATGAGCATGATAGGTTTTACATGTGGGTTTGTTCCAAGGTCCACCACTTGTCCAAGCTAACTCTATTGAAACATAGAGAGAAGTAAAGGTCCACCACTTCTCCAAGCTAGGGTCCATTGAAACATAGAGAGAAGGATGCTCCACCATTTGTCGAAGATAGGCATCATTGAAACATGAAGAGAAGCAAGCTGCACCATGTCTCCAAGATGCTAGGCTCCATTGAAATAACTTAAACCCAAGATATTTTGTACATGGAGAGAAGGATGCTCCACCATTTGTCGAAGACGGGATTCATTGAAACATGAAGAGAAGCAAGCTGCACCATGTCTCCAAGATGTTAGGCTCCATTGAAATACCTTAAACCCATGATATTTTGTACATGGGGAGTTTACATTCAAGGTCCACCACTTGTCCAACCTATTATCCTTAGCAGAATGAGTGGTTTGGTCTCAAGATTCACCACTTTTACACTCTAAGTCATTATATTAAGAAGATCTGGGTGTTAAGGTCGACCACTCGTCCAACCTATAAGGCTATATCTTAAAGGGTATTCTTTCTTACCACTTTGAATGCCCATGATATGTTTTACATGGGAATTTTGTTCCAAGGTCTACCACTTGTGCAAGCTAACTCTATTGAAACATAGAGAGAAGCAAATGACCACCACTTGTCCAACAAGCTAGGGTCCATTGAAACATGGAAAGAAGGATGCTCCACCATTTGTCCAAGATAGGCTCCATTGAAGCATGAAGAGAAGCAAGTTGCACCATGTCTCCAAGATGCTAGGCTCCATTGAAATACCTTAAACCCACGATATTTCATACATGGGTGGTTTACATTCAAGGTCCACCACTTGTTCAACCTATTATCGCTAGTAGCATGAGTGGTTTGGTCTCAAGATTCACCACTTTTCCACTCTATGTCATTATATTAAGAAGATATGGGTGTTAAGGTCCACCACTTGTCCAACCTATAAGGCTATATCTTAAAAGTTATTCTTTCTCACCACTTGGAATGACCATGATAGGTTTTACATGGGGGTTTGGTTCCAAGGTCCACCATTAGTCCAAGCTAACTCTATTGAAACATAGAGAGAAGCAAAGGTCCACCACTTGTCCAAACTAGGGTCCATTGAAACATGGAGAGAAGGATGCTCCACCATTTGTCCAAGATAGGCTCCATTGAAACATGAAGAGAATCAAGCTGCACCATGTCTCCAAGATACTAGGCTCCATTGAAATACCTTAAAACCACGATATTTTGTACATGGGGGGTTTATATTCAAGGTCTACCACTTGTCCATCCTATTATCCTTAGTAGCATGAGTGGTTTGGTGTCAAGATTTACCACTTTTCCACTCTATTTCATTATATTAAGAAGATCCGGGTGTTAAGGTCCACCACTTGTCCAACCTATAAGGCTATATTATCCTAAATGCTATTTTTTCTTATCACTTGAAATACCACAAAATTTTGTACATGGGGGATTTGCATTCAAGGTCCACCACTTGTCCAACCTATTATCTCTAGTATCATGAGTGGTTTGGTCTCGAGAGTCACCACTTTTCCACTCTATGTCATTATATTAAGAAGATCTCGGTGTTGAGGTCCACCACTTGTCCAACCTATAAGGCTATATCTTAAATGGTATTCTTTCTCATCAATTGGAATGACCATGATAGGTTTTACATGGGGGATTGGTTCCAAGGTCTACCACTTGTCCAAGCTAACTCTATTGAACCATAGAGAGAAGCAAAGGTCTACCACTTGTCCAAGCTAGGCTCCATTGAAACATGGAGAGAAGGATCATCCACCATTTGTCGAAGATAGGCTTCATTGAAACATGAAGAGAAGCAAGCTGCACCATGTCTCCCAGATGTTGGGCTCCATTGAAATACCTTAAATCTATGATATTTTGTACATGGTGGGTTTACATTCAAGGTCCACTACTTGTCCAACCTATTATTGCTAGTAGCAAGAGTGGTTTCGTCTCAAGATTCACCACTTTTCCACTCTATGTCATTATATTAAGAAGATCTGTGTGTTAAGGCCCACCACTTGTCCAACCTAGAAAGCTATAGCTTAAAGGTTATTCTGTCTCACCACTTGGAGTGACCATTATAGGTTTTACATGGGGGTTTTATTCCAAGGTCCACCACTTGTCCAAGGTAACTCTATTAAAATATAGAGAGAAGCAAAGGTCCACCACTTGTCCAAGCTATGGTCCATTGAAACATGGAGAGAAGGATGCTCCACCATTTGTCCAAGACAGGCTCCATTGAAGCATGAAGAGAAGCAAGCTACACCATGTCTCCAAGGTGCTAGGCTCCATTGAAATACCTTAAACCCAAGATATTTTGTAAATGGGGGGTTTACATTCAAGGTCCACCACTTGTCCAACCTATTATCGCTAGAAGCAAGTTTGGTTTGGTCTCAAGATTCACCACTTTTCCACTCTGTGTCATTATATTAAGAAGATCTAGGTGTTAAGGTCCACCACTTGCCCAACCTATAAAGCTATATCTTAAAGGGTATTCTTTCTCACCACTTGGAATGAGCATGATCGGTTTGACATGGGGGTTTTTTCCAAGGTCCACCACTTGTCTAAGTTGACTCTATTGAAACATAGAGAGAAGCAAAGGTCCACCACTTCTCCAAGCTAGGGTCCATGGTAACATGGAGAGAAGGATGCTCCACCATTTTTCGAAGATAGGAATCATTGAAACATGAAGAGAAGCAAGCTGCACCATGTCTCCAACATGCTAGGATCCATTTAAATACCTTAAACCCACAATATTTTGTACATGGAGAGAAGGATGCTCCACCATTTGTCGAAATAGGCTTCATTGAAACATGAAGAGAAGCAAGCTGCACTATGTCTCCAAGATGCTAGTGAGGCGGTCCGGGGCGGGCAACAAGAAGAGTGGCCTCTAGACACCCTTCAAGGCTCCCGTGCTGCTCAATGGGGCTGGGGCACAACACAACACAAACCAAAACAACAAACCCACCGCCAAATCCCAACTACACAAGGGGCACCACCTAGTTTAAGAGCGAACTAGGACGCAAAAGAGGAGAATTGTTAGAGTGACCCACAAACAAGCAAGGAATTTACACTAACCCTAACACCAATGGAATGCTCTCACACACTAAAACACGAGAGAGAGAGAGAGAGAGAGAGAGATAGAGAGAGAGAGAGAGAGAGATAGAGAGAGAGAGAGATAGTGCTCGGGCTGCTTTGAAACGTATCGGCGATGATCAAGCAAACACAACTATATATTTAAGAAAGAGAGAGAAAGGGGGAGGGGGTGCTTGTTGCATTAATACCTTCTTACAAATCTGCATGACAAATCAAAGTGAGATTAGTACTTGTTCAACATAGCTTGCGTAAATTTCACCACAACACATCACAAGAAAAGCCACCCCAATCACTGTCTTAAGGCCAGGGGAGTCCTCTCCACCCTGTCGCCCTCTTACAGTATGTGGGATTTATGGCTAGATTGATGACAACACCAGAGACAAGCTATCAAGAACTTCACAAAAAAAAACACCAAGACACTTACGCATCATTGTTGTCCATTACTTCACGTTGGAAGGGAGACAAAGTATCCAAGCTTAGTCCAAATCCACCCTCCTTGATTCAGCGAATGTTGGGCTTACACTAGTAGGAGAAATGATAGATTTCCTACTCTCAATTGAATGATCACTCTCTCTCTTACAATGGCATAGATTTCCCTTGCTAATCCCCTATTACAACACATGCACATGCATAAGACAATGAGCTTCCACTCAAGAGCTCCTTTTAGAGAGGTTGAGCTTGGCTTCTCAAGCTATAACATAGTGCTCTTGCTTATGGCTTCCCCCCTTTTATGCTAGCTACACCCTCCTTTTATAGCAATTTTGAAGGCTAGGTTACTCCTCTAACCATGGTTGGGTTAGATTTTCAGCAATTTATCTAATTTCTTTTGCTTGGAATTATCAAGAAGTTGGTGGGGAAAGAGAGAGGAGAGAAATGGAGGTGATAGGACTTTTCATAGTGGGTTAGTGTTAGTAGAGTTAGTATTAATTTACAAATGGAATTGAATATTTACAATGGGAGTATCCATGTAGGATACAAATAAGGAAGAAAAACTCTTAAGAGGTAAGAAAAGGTGGATTTCTTACAAGGTTGATGCTCCAAGTGTCTTGAGTAGGGCCAATTTTGACGCTTGTTGACGGTCCACTAGCTTTGACGGTACATTTTTTCTCCACTCTTGACCTTCCTTGAGAGACAAGGTAATTGAAGCTGAGTAATCAACCACCATGATGCTATCTTTTAAGAGAAGAGGCTAAATTTTGTGGTTTTTTGATAGATATGGGTAATTTGGAGGAGGAAAAATGAGACTAAGTGGTCAATTTTGGAATGGAATTGTGTGTGGGAGGTATGAGTTCACCATGGTTTCTCTTATTCTTCAAGGTTGAGGAGAAGGTGAGTAGTGTGCAGAGAGGAGTGGTGAGAGAGATGGGGATGATGAGTGGAGAAGTGTGTGTGAAAGAGGAAAATGATAAAGTGGAAGAGAGAGTGTGGCTGCATAGCAGGGGAAAACTGGGGTCCACTAAAAAAATCATAGCTCACAGCTGGTAGCTCCAAAAATCATGAAAACATTTGGGGTGATTATTCAGAGCGTGGGCTACATTTTCTCTTTTGACCACCGCTCCAAATTCGGAGTGGAGATAGGTGCCAAAATTCTCACCAAAAAGCCTGTTTTTTATGCCTGCAAAAGTCTTTTAGTGGTCCCCTCCTTTGTTGAATTTGTACAATGCATCCAAGAGTGAGCCCCTCCTTTGTTGAATTTGTACAATGCATCCAAGAGTGAGCCCCTCCTTTGTCATATATAATACAAAGCATTCAAGTTGCCCTTGACCCATGCATGGAGGAGGATTATTGGTGAAATAAGAAATATATACATGGTGGGACTAGTGTATGGACTATTCATGGACTTTAGCTCAATGAGCACATGGTGTTAGAATAATGAGTAAAAATAATAATAAAAATATGGAGGAGTTATGGATATGGAAAGATATTGGAATCATATGATATGGTCCCTCCTTGAATTATTTGGGTGAAAGAGGAAAAGGTATGCAAGTAAATAATATAATAAAACTAACCAATGAGTAGAAATCATTTTTTTGTTTTCACGAGGGTGAGGGTGAAAATGTGGGAGTGATTTGTATAAAGGAAAAATATGAGGTTAGAGTATGTACATATTGGCAAAAATATATATATATATATATATAATTATGGTGTAAGAGGATGAAAGAAGGTGTACATAGGTTTAATAAAACACACACCTAAGTAGAAATATTTAAATAAAATACCAAAATAATTATTAAAAATCCCTATATTTAGGCCATATATACAATGAAATATTTACACACAAAGAGGCCATAATATACTTTTATTTTTTTATTTTTTTTATTTTTTTTGGCTCACCTAGCCCAGTGACTAGCTAGCTGAGGGTTTTTAAGAAGATATGGGAAAAGTCCCGTGACTCACGCACGCCTATGTACAGTGAAATGGTAGGGATAGCCACAGTGTTTGGGTGATTTTGGTAGGGTGAGGTAACTCACTGTGGCAATTACAAAGAGCCGAAAAAACGGCTATCATTAGCCCTCCCCTGGATGATGGTATATTCATGTACCATCATAGAGCATCTTTTCCAAAGAGAGTGCTTCAGAGTCCTTGACGAGATCTTCATTGTTTGGCCCCTCAGAATTTTGGCTGGAGTTACACTCATGCTTCATGTAACAATACTTACATAAGACAGCGGCCTTTGGACAGATCTTTGGTAGATCCTTTGGTAGAAGGCGACTCAAATAGGGCTTCAAGCGATACCCGTTTACTTTCCTGGAGTGCTCTTTACCATTCAAGTCCATAAGCTGATAGTAACTTGAATTGAAATCCTTCTTGACTATGTATGGCCCTTGCCATCTTGTTTCAAACTTGGCATCAAAACGATTGTCAAGTCGATTGTCATACCTTAGCACAAGCTCTCCTTCCTTGATACCTTTGTCCTTCAGTTTCTTGTCGTGCGTTTCTTTCGCTTGTGTGGCTTTCCTCTTGTAGCACTCGTATGCTGCTTCTCTTTTCCACTCAAGCTCCACTAACGTAAGAAGTCGATCCATCCATACCTCTTGATCATCTTGTGCTGATTTGCCATGAAGTCGCATTGTTGGAATGTTTAGCTCAATTGGCTGTAAAGCCTCTTGACCATAGACCAAGTGAAATGGTGTGAACTCCGTGGCTTCCCTATATGTGGTTCGATATGCCCACAAGGCACCATCCAAGAAGTCATCCCATAATTTTGTCTTGTTTTGCACCATCTTTCTAATGATTCCTGCAATGACACCATTAGCCTTCTCCACCAAACCATTTGACTGTGGGTAGTATGGTGTGCTATGACGATGTAGAATGTGAAGCTCTTCACAAACTTCTGTGAGCAATCCTTTTCTAAACCCTGGACCATTATCAGAAACAATCTCCAAAGGTGTGCCAAATCTACAACAAATGTGAGTGTAGACGAATTTGCTCACTGTCTTCTCATTTACCTTTGCCACACTTTGTGCTTCCACCCACCTAGTCATATAGTCTACAGCCACTAGAATGTAGAGTTTACCATTTTTTGTCCTAGGCAGAGGACCCATAGCATCAATGCCCCACTTTTCAAAGGGTCCATTTGCAAGCACTATTTGCCTCGGGCCATGCACCAACCTTCTATTTCCATTTATCTGACAAGTGTGACAGCTTTTACACCAATGTTGAACATCCACATGCAAACTTGGCCAAACATACCCCGAAAGCAAAATCTTCTTCACAGTTAATTCTTGGGCAAAATGACCACCACATGCCTCTTCATGCAAACCTTTTAGAATGGCTGGAATTTCCTTGATAGTTGGTACTCGTCTGCACACTTGATCCTTCCCTCTTTGATAGAGGGAGCCTTCTAGGAAGAGATATACGCTTGCCTTCTTCATGAGTCTCCTCTTCTGAGCTTTTGTGAAGTCTGGTGGAAACTCACCCTCCAAAATGTAGCCAATGATGGGAGCCAATGACTCCAATCCCTGGTACCTCGGTTGCTTCACAGCAGCCGCCACCATGATGACCTGCACTTCTTTCTTTACACATGCAACGGCTTGTTGTGCAAGTAAATCAGCATCTTCATTCTGTTTCCTAGGAATATGATATAGTTGCACTTCTTCAAATTGATTAAACAATCTACGAATGGCATGAACTTTTGTCCGTAAGCTCTCATTCTTGCATGCCCAAATGCCTAAAATCTGTTTAACAATGAGAAGTGCATCTCCCTTTACCATGAGGCGTTGTATCCCTTGGCCAATGCACATCTTCAAACCATGAAGTAGAGTGTCATATTCTGCTTCATTGTTGCTAGCTGAACTTGGTAGATTGAACTTCTCTCTCATGACCACCTCTCCACTTGGGTTGAGCAACACTAGCCCTCCCCTGCTTTTCCTGTGGCTCGACGAAAAGCTCCATCAAAGAACAAAGTAAAAGCATTAGGAATACTTTTTGGTGGTGGCAATGGTAGGGTCTTTACTTCAGGCACCTTAATCTCCTTTTCGTGCACCCTATAAGTGAGAATCCCTGCCAATTGTGCACGCACACTATCTTCTACCTTGAAAGAGTGAAACTCTTGCAACTCCATAATCCACTTTGAGATCCTAGTACTAAGATTCATTTGAGATGACACCCAAGGGAACAAATTTTCTGCAGTGAGAATTACAAAAGGTTTTGGTAGCAGGTAGGATCTAAACTTTCTCACCGCAAACATGAGAGAAAGCATCATGAGTTCTGCTTCTGTGTAGTCTCTCTCCAAAGCATTCATGACCCTACTAGCAAAGTAGATGGGTCGCATCCTTGTACTGTGGGGATCTTGTTGTAGCAACATAGCACCAATTGTTTCTTTCCCAGCACTAGAGCTAACAAAGAATGTGTACTCCCAACAAGGAGGCATGAGTGTTGGTAGCTCTGACAAAATGACTTTAATGTTACAAAAGTACTCTTCAAGCTCATCAAACCATGCAAATTCTACTTGTTGTGTCAACTTTTGCAAAGGGTGAAGTAACTCCGAGGCTAAGTGAATGAAGCGTGACATATAGTTCACCTTTTGAATGAATGAGATGACCTCCTTAAGACTCTTGGGTGATGGTAGCTCAATAAGAGCCTTTGCCTTCGAAGGATCCACTTCAATGCCTTTGTAAGAAACTTTATGACCAAGCAAGATTACTTCATCCTCACCTATATGGCACTTGTCGGGGTTGAGTTGACCTCCCATGTCGTAGAGCTTCTTTAAACCTTCTTCTACCCTTTGTAGATGCAATGATTTTGAGCTATAAATACAGAAATCATCAATGAACACCCTAATTGACTTTCCAAAGAATGCTTGAAACACCATATTCATGAAACGTTGGAATGTTGCAGGAGCATTTGTCAGACCAAATGGCATGACTCTAAAAGCATAACAACCCCAAGGAGTGATAAAGGTTGTTTTCAATTGATCCTCCAGTGCAATCCCTATTTGAAAGTAACCTGAGTAACCATCGCACACAGTGTACTTCTCATGACCAGCTACCTCATTTAGTATCTCATCCTGGAATGGGAGGGGAAAGTGATCTCTCTTTGTTGCCTCATTGAGGGGACGGTAATCCACACACACCCTCCACTTGCCGTTCTTCTTAGGAGTGACAACAACAGGAGAGACCCACTCTGAATTCTCCACTGGATAAATGAACCCTGCTGCTAGAAGCTTTCTTACCTCCTTGAGTAAAGCCTGCTCCTTGATGACTCCTAGCCTTCGTAGCTTCTGAGCCTTAGGTGTGGCCTCTGGCTTCAACTCAATTTTGTGTTGAACAGCATCTACTCCACGCACATCGGTGTAGTCTTTAGCAAAAAGCCTAGGAAACTTCCTTAGCACACATTTGAACTCCTCTCTTTCATCCTTTGTAAGTGTTGTTGATAGCATACCTTCCAGCATCCCTTCATCTTGATCACCTTCGTTCTCTTGAGGACCTACCTCCTCCAAGCCTTGACAAGAGGTCTCTTGGTTGCTTGGCTTAAACCTTACCCCCATGACTTCGATGGAAGACTCCTCTTCAGTAATGCTGCCGCTACTTTCTTCTTCTGAAGTGCTATCGGTCCAACCTTCTTCCGTCTCACTTTGAGATGATTCTTCATGGAGCTCCTCTTGGCGTTGCTCCTTCATGTCAAAGACAACCTTCTTGTGATTGTCATTCCTGCAAATTAGCTTTCCACTCTCCCAATCCTGCAAAGCTCGCATTTTCATTAGCCATGGTCTTCCTAGGATAAATGGGTAACCATTTCCCTTGGTAGACATGACATAGAAATCCACTGCCTTCTTAATGCCAAAGGCCTCCACAAAAACATTTTTACAAATGCCTACGCACCTAGCCTTGCTATTGTTTGCCATCTTGACCCTAATTTCAGGTGTCTCATGGATGTGCATGCCTAGTTTTTGCATGAGTCCCTCTGTCATGATGCAAATTTGTGCACCCCCATCCACTAGACCTTTCCTAACCAATCTCCCTTTGATGTAACAGTCTAGCACCGGTGTAATGTCCTCATTCATTTCAGCTTGTGCAATTTTTACAACAGGCACACTCTCTTTTACCTTTCTCCTAGTGCTAATTGCCCTTGTTAAATCCCTCCTAACTTGTGGACATAATGCAAGAAATTGAGGCCATGAAATATCAGGACCCTTACCTCTCATGTCTTCCAACAAGTTGTACGGAGCCATACCATGTCCAAGAGGGAAGTCTTGGAGGTTGATACGACGTCGAGTCCTCTTGGTTTCCTTTTCCTTCTTGCCTTGTCCATGGTCACTCTGTGATGTGACTCCTTCTTTCTCTTTACCTTTTCCTCGGCCACGCTTAATTCCATTGGCTTCCATGTCAACCTCATTTGAATTTGTCACCTCTACCACATGCACATTTGGATCTGGCAAAGGTGGAACTCCTTCTACCCCTTGTGGAGGTGGTCTTGGTCCATTTGGCCTTTGTAGAAGCCTTGGTTGTTGACCAGTTCCTTCACCTGCATTCATCACTGGGTAATTCAAGTTAGGCCTCCCTGGCTCCCCACGGGGCCAAGGACAATTATACATCCCATGTCCAGACTCTCCGCAATTCCAACATTGCAAGACTCTCCTAGGTCGTGGATCTCGCTCTTCAGACTTCTTTGCTTGTCCTTTTGGACCTACAGCTTGTGCAAGGTGAATTGACAGGCTGCTTAAAGATTCGTTTAACTTCTCAATTACTTCCGCCGTTACCTCAGGAAGCTCCCTCGATGTTGATGCTTGTGACTTAACTTTGGGTCTAAGACCTTCTATTGGAACCTCTCCCCTTAAGCACTTGAGTTTCCTATACTTCTCAGCAGCCCTAGTTTTAGCTGCATCAAAAGTAGCAGGTGCACCCGCCTCAACTTTTACCTTAAGGTCAGGAAAGAGTCCGGCTATGAACCTCTCCTTCTTTAAAAATTCTGCACCATCACCAGGGTTAGCAACATTTCGTATCCATAGAGCCCAAAGACGTAGAAACTCTTGCTTGTACAAGTAGTAGTCATCTAAGTCTTTTTGCTTATGAGAAACAATGTCTTGCCATAGTTTCTGAGTGTTTTGGGGATCAAAGAAGTATCTCTTAAAACGATTTAAAACTTCTGTGTAATTCCCCTTAACTTCCTCAGGCAAAGAGTCAACCAAGTACTAGCATCTTTCCTAAGGACCACCTCAAACATTTCTACACGTTCTTGATCGGTTACTATCCTCTTGATATGGCAAGACATCTTGAAATTTGCTAAAAATAATTCTGCATCCTCTCCAGGCTCTCCAAAGAAAAGAGGATATCCAGACATTTGGCGTTGGCTCTCCATTATTATGAAAGATTACAACACGAGTTACAATAAGGGATACAATAGAGATCTAGAACCACTCGCCTGCAAATGAAGAAGTGAGAAAATACCACTCTAGGTTTTCTTCTTCAGCTATCCAAGCTTCAATAAGGTCTCGATTTGTTTGATCAAAACAAAAGGGTAGACTATTGATGAGCTCTAAGAAGGGTTGAAATTCTTCAAAGCTAAGGCGATAAACAGAAATCTCTAGAACTTCATTTTCTGGATCCAAAAGAGCAACCACGTCCCAAGTGATAAATTGCACTTGCTCTACAATTCCCAATGCACAAGCGGTTTGTATAAAAACTAGATCTTCATGCTCGTCGAAGGCCGTGAGAAAGTAGCAATTGACTAGGAGCTCCTTTCCTTCGAGTTCCACACAGTCGGAGTGAGGCAACCTTCTCACAATTTCATAAAGAACATCCTCATCAAGTCCAATCAAGTTTGCAAGATTTAAAAACTCCACTTGTGCTACAAAATTCCTGGACAAAAACTCCTTAGGATTATGGTTAAATCATTCAAAAGCATAAAGAGATTTACAATGTCTCTATGAACAAAGTGTCATAGAAAGTAGAGAAGGATGAGAATTTATACAAATTTGCAATCTTCTCTATGCTCTCTTTATTAAGACAAGCTCTGAATAGCTCCCTATCTCCTTTGTTGAAAGCGAAAGGAAGACTATTAATAAGACGCAAATGAGGGAAAAATTCAACAAATGTGAGTCTATGAAGCATGAACTCTGGCCGCAAGTTTCCTGAAGAGTCTTCCTCAATGGTGAAATGCACTCGCCAAACGCCAAATTTCACTCTATTTACCAATCTTAGGGCACACACTAGTTGGATGAATGCGCGGTCTTCCTTAGTGCCCAACAACAAGAGGAAAATGGAATCCACGCGTAGGACCTTCCGTCTTAACTTCACCACCCTCTTGTTATGAGGGAGACGCCTTACTACTTGCTCCTGCAACTCAATTGGTAATAGAGCTAGATCTCTAAGGATTGAACTTTCACTGCACACACATTCCCAGTTAGAATAAATGATCGTTTTTTTGTTTCTTGTAACAACTTGGACAAAGAAAAAACAAACATACACACTACTTTGCCGGGCTGCACTTCATTTTAAAATAAAATGAACACATGTACATCAAAAGAAGTGTGGTAGTTAATGAGAGGTAGAATGACAGGGTTTGGTGATGCAAGAATTTCTCCTGCTCTTTGGGCACCAAACATGAACACCATTCGTTGTTGAAAATGGATCTTTCTACTAATTGCAACGTTTATTCTAATGTGTGGAGTAAAATGAAAGGGAAAAACCTCTATTCCTGGGCCATTATCCATGGCCTATGCATGTCCTAATGCTTAAAACAAAACAAAAATATAGACGTCCAAACTAAGGTCGTACCTAATGAGAGGCAAAATAAAAGGATTTACTGAAGCGTTTATCTCGGCCAACCTAAGAGGACCTAAAATTCTACGAATGACACGTTGAAATTGCAACTTAGTACTAACA
Source organism: Adiantum capillus-veneris (assembly GCF_014529385.1). Classification (NCBI taxonomy): domain Eukaryota; kingdom Viridiplantae; phylum Streptophyta; class Polypodiopsida; order Polypodiales; family Pteridaceae; genus Adiantum; species Adiantum capillus-veneris. The sequence continues at coordinate 123,682,574 of NC_140951.1, read as the reverse complement.
ATTATGTGTACCTTTTGCCTTGCAATGGGAATGAAGGGATCATACAAAGCTTCGTGATTCATGCAAACTACTTGACTATGCTAAAGGTTGATTCTACACAAAAATACACAAGCCGTCCTCCGTGGGGGCACCAAAATTGAGGCGGTCCGGGGCGGGCAACAAGAAGAGTGGCCTCTAGACACCCTTCAAGGCTCCCGTGCTGCTCAATGGGGCTGGGGCACAACACAACACAAACCAAAACAACAAACCCACCGCCAAATCCCAACTACACAAGGGGCACCACCTAGTTTAAGAGCGAACTAGGACGCAAAAGAGGAGAATTGTTAGAGCGACCCACAAACAAGCAAGGAATTTACACTAACCCTAACACCAATGGAATGCTCTCACACACTAAAACACGAGAGAGAGAGAGAGAGAGAGAGAGAGAGAGAGAGAGAGAGAGAGAGAGATAGAGAGAGAGAGAGAGAGAGAGAGAGAGAGAGAGAGAGAGAGATAGTGCTCGGGCTGCTTTGAAACGTATCGGCGATGATCAAGCAAACACAACTATATATTTAAGAAAGAGAGAGAAAGGGGGAGGGGGTGCTTGTTGCATTAATACCTTCTTACAAATCTGCATGACAAATCAAAGTGAGATTAGTACTTGTTCAACATAGCTTGCGTAAATTTCACCACAACACATCACAAGAAAAGCCACCCCAATCACTGTCTTAAGGCCAGGGAGTCCTCTCCACCCTGTCGCCCTCTTACAGTATGTGGGATTTATGGCTAGATTGATGACAACACCAGAGACAAGCTATCAAGAACTTCACAAAAAAAAACACCAAGACACTTACGCATCATTGTTGTCCATTACTTCACGTTGGAAGGGAGACAAAGTATCCAAGCTTAGTCCAAATCCACCCTCCTTGATTCAGCGAATGTTGGGCTTACACTAGTAGGAGAAATGATAGATTTCCTACTCTCAATTGAATGATCACTCTCTCTCTTACAATGGCATAGATTTCCCTTGCTAATCCCCTATTACAACACATGCACATGCATAAGACAATGAGCTTCCACTCAAGAGCTCCTTTTAGAGAGGTTGAGCTTGGCTTCTCAAGCTATAACATAGTGCTCTTGCTTATGGCTTCCCCCCTTTTATGCTAGCTACACCCTCCTTTTATAGCAATTTTGAAGGCTAGGATTACTCCTCTAACCATGGTTGGGTTAGATTTTCAGCAATTTATCTAATTTCTTTTGCTTGGAATTATCAAGAAGTTGGTGGGGAAAGAGAGAGGAGAGAAATGGAGGTGATAGGACTTTTCATAGTGGGTTAGTGTTAGTAGAGTTAGTATTAATTTACAAATGGAATTGAATATTTACAATGGGAGTATCCATGTAGGATACAAATAAGGAAGAAAAACTCTTAAGAGGTAAGAAAAGGTGGATTTCTTACAAGGTTGATGCTCCAAGTGTCTTGAGTAGGGCCAATTTTGACGCTTGTTGACGGTCCACTAGCTTTGACGGTACATTTTTTCTCCACTCTTGACCTTCCTTGAGAGACAAGGTAATTGAAGCTGAGTAATCAACCACCATGATGCTATATTTTAAGAGAAGAGGCTAAATTTTGTGGTTTTTTGATAGATATGGGTAATTTGGAGGAGGAAAAATGAGACTAAGTGGTCAATTTTGGAATGGAATTGTGTGTGGGAGGTATGAGTTCACCATGGTTTCTCTTATTCTTCAAGGTTGAGGAGAAGGTGAGTAGTGTGCAGAGAGGAGTGGTGAGAGAGATGGGGATGATGAGTGGAGAAGTGTGTGTGAAAGAGGAAAATGATAAAGTGGAAGAGAGAGTGTGGCTGCATAGCATGGGAAAACTGGGGTCCACTAAAAAAATCATAGCTCACAGCTGGTAGCTCCAAAAATCATGAAAACATTTGGGGTGATTATTCAGAGCGTGGGCTACATTTTCTCTTTTGACCACCGCTCCAAATTCGGAGTGGAGATAGGTGCCAAAATTCTCACCAAAAAGCCTGTTTTTTATGCCTGCAAAAGTCTTTTAGTGGTCCCCTCCTTTGTTGAATTTGTACAATGCATCCAAGAGTGAGCCCCTCCTTTGTTGAATTTGTACAATGCATCCAAGAGTGAGCCCCTCCTTTGTCATATTATAATACAAAGCATTCAAGTTGCCCTTGACCCATGCATGGAGGAGGATTATTGGTGAAATAAGAAATATATACATGGTGGGACTAGTGTATGGACTATTCATGGACTTTAGCTCAATGAGCACATGGTGTTAGAATAATGAGTAAAAATAATAATAAAAATATGGAGGAGTTATGGATATGGAAAGATATTGGAATCATATGATATGGTCCCTCCTTGAATTATTTTGGGTGAAAGAGGAAAAGGTATGCAAGTAAATAATATAATAAAACTAACCAATGAGTAGAAATCATTTTTTTGTTTTCACGAGGGTGAGGGTGAAAATGTGGGAGTGATTTGTATAAAGGAAAAATATGAGGTTAGAGTATGTACATATTGGCAAAAATATATATATATATATATATAATTATGGTGTAAGAGGATGAAAGAAGGTGTACATAGGTTTAATAAAACACACACCTAAGTAGAAATATTTAAATAAAATACCAAAATAATTATTAAAAATCCCTATATTTAGGCCATATATACAATGAAATATTTACACACAAAGAGGCCATAATATACTTTTATTTTTTTATTTTTTTATTTTTTTTGGCTCACCTAGCCCAGTGACTAGCTAGCTGAGGGTTTTTAAGAAGATATGGGAAAAGTCCCGTGACTCACGTACGCCTATGTACAGTGAAATGGTAGGGATAGCCACAGTGTTTGGGTGATTTTGGTAGGGTGAGGTAACTCACTGTGGCAATTACAAAGAGCCGAAAAAACGGCTATCACTAGGCTCCATTGAAATACCTTAAACCCATGATATTTTGTACATGGTGGGTTTCCATTCAAGGTCCACTACTTGTCCAACCTATTATCCTTAGCAGCATGAGTGGTTTGGTCTCAAGATTCACCACTTTTCCACTCTATGTCATTATATTAAGAAAATCTGGGTGTTAAGGTCGACCACTTGTCCAACCTATAAGGCTATATCTTAAAGGGTATTCTTTCCCAACACTTGGAATGGCAATGATATGTTTTACATGGGGGTTTCGTTCCAAGGTCCACCACTTGTCCAAGCCAACTTTATTGAAGCATAGAGAGAAGCAAAGGTCCACCACTTGTCCAAGCTAGGGTCCATTGAAACATGGAGAGAAGGATGCTCCACCATTTGTCCAAGATAGGCTCCATTGAAGCATGAAGTGAAGCAAGTTGCACCATGTCTCCAAGATGCTAGGCTCCATTGAAATACCTTAAACCCACGATATTTCATACATGGGTGGTTTACATTCAAGGTCCACCACTTGTCCAACCTATTATCGCTAGTAGCATGAGTGGTTTGGTCTCAAGATTCACCACTTTTCCACTCTATGTCATTATATTAAGAAGATCTGGGTGTTAAGGTCCACCACTTGTCCAACCTATAAGGCTATATCTTAAAGGGTATTCTTTCTCGCCACTTGGAATGACCATGATAGGTTTTACATGCGGGTTTGGTTCCAAGGTCCACCACTTGTCCAAACTAACTCTATTGAAACATAGAGAGAGGCAAAGGTCCACCACTTGTCCAAGCTAGGCTCCATTGAAACATGGAGAGAAGGATGCTCCACCATTTGTCAAAGATAGGCTGCATTGAAACATGAAGGGACGCAAGCTGCACCATGTCTCCAAGATGCTGGGCTCCATTGAAATACCTAAAACCCACAATATTTCTTACATGGGGGGTTTACATTCAAGGTTCACCACTTGTCCAACCTATTATCGCTAGTAGCATGAGTGGTTTGGTTTCAAGATTCACCACTTTTCCACTCTATGTCATTATATTAAGAAGATCTGGGTGTTAAGGTCGACCACTTGTCCAACCTATAAGTCTATATTTTAAAGGTTATTCTTTCTCAACACTTGGAATGACCATGATATGTTTTACATGGGTGTTTGATTCCAAGGTCCACCACTTCTCCAAGCTAACTCTATTGAAACGTGGAGAGAAGCAAAGGTCCACCACTTCTCCAAGCTAGGCTCCATTGAAACTTGGAGAGAAGGATGATCCACCATTTGTCGAACATTGATAATGAGCCTACATCACCAAACTACAAAAAACTCTTGATTCAATATTGGGCACCTTGCGCGAGAAAAAGTGGGATGACAGATACTCAAGCTTACAGTAATTGTTGGAAGGGTTATTGGGTTGTCAACTATAAGGACCCACAAGTGTGGGAAACTGTACATGCAATTGTTTGGTCCTGGAGACCCAACAAAGAAGGACCATTTTCTAGAATAAAGATTCCAGAAAGGCATGCTCTAAAAGCCAAAGAAGGCCTCACTCGTGCACATCAACCACACTTGGATCAAAGTTTAGATATGGTATCAAATGTGGAGTAGAATTATGTGGAGCTTCTATTGTGACTATACTAGTCAATTTTGTAAAAAAAATCTTTTTTGTATCTTCCTTTGTTTTATGTAATTCGTAGTTTTTATTCAAATCCATGTGTTGTATATCCTCTTGACTTTTGCTGTTTATCAACACCACAATCCTATGAGATTTTCACTTTATTTACTAATCGGAATCCTCAATTTTTCCCACTTTAAGTGTAAAATTCCCAAATTACATGAATTTAGTCGATTTGGAGATTCCCATAATGTGAGATTTTTACCAAAATACCTAATATGGTCTTAGGGGTAGTTTTAGTTTAATTGTTCCTATGGGAACGTCTTGTATTCTTTCCTTGGCTAGAGCGTCTGCCTCCTGATTTCCTATCCTAGGGACATGAAATAATTGCACTGCTTCAAACTTCCTCAAAAGATCCTTAACTTGGCATAGTTGACCAAGTAACACTTGATTTCTACAAACCCAAGTGCCGTTTATCTGCTTACAAAAGCAGAGCATCGCCAAACACATTTAGGCATTGAATCCCTTGCAAAATACACTGTTATAACCCAAGAATTAAAGCTACATACTCTGCTTCATTGTTGGAGTGGGAGTGTAACAGCTGTCAATAGAGAATACCCTCTCCTGTTGCTCATTGAAAATGATGATGCCAGTTGCAGACAGGTCCACTGTTCTCTTGTATGCTCCATCAAGAAAAGAGAGTCAGCTCTTTCTAGCTTAGGACTTTCTACCATTGGTGTCTCTTCTTTTCCTTCTGTTTTGACCTTCAGCTTCTTCTCATAGTGACGATGAGTAAGAATACCTGCTAGACTAGCCCTGGTGGAGTTTTCTACTTGCATGGTGTAGTCAAGCTCTTGTAATCTAACCAACCATTTAGAGATCCTAGATGAGACATCCATGTGGCACATTACATACGGAACAACCTCCTCCATTGTCAGAATTATGAAGGTTCTAGGCAGTAAATAAGAGTGGAACTTTGTAGTAGCAAACATTAATACGTGCACCATGTGCTCCACTGCGGTGAATCCCTTTTCTGATGGGGTAATGACACGACTAGAGAAGTAGATAGGACGCATGAAAGACGTTTGGGGTCCTTTTGCATTAGTACGGCTCCAAGTGTATCACTTCCTACACTAGGGTTCACATAAAATGGCTCGTCCCATCTGGGGGGTGAAATGGTGGAAAGCATGGCTAGGATTTGCTTCACCTCGGTAAATTGCTGCTCATTTTCTTTACTCCATGAGAAGACATCTCTCTAGGTGACTTGTTGTAGAGGGATAACCACCTGCGATAGCAAGTGAATGAACCTCCTTAAGTATCTTACCTTCGGAAGGAAAGAGACCAACTTCTTAGCTATGGTGGGTGATGACAAAGATGCCAAAGCTTGAATTTTGCTAGGGTCAGCCACAATCCCTTTTGCTGAAATTACATGGCCAAGGAGAGTGACTTTGCTTTCACCAATGTTACACTTGTCCACGTTGAGCTAGCTACCCAAGGTTTGCAGTCTGGTCATGCCATCATAGACTTTGCTCAAATGGAGGGAGCATGAACCATAGATGCAAAAATCATCTATGAAGACTCGTATTGACGTTCCAATGTATGGTTGGAAGACAACAGTCACATAACACTGGAATGTGGCTGGAGCGTTAGTGACGCCAAAAGGCATCATTCTGTAAGCAAAGCATCCCCAGGGTGTTATGAAAGTTGTCTTTTTCTGGTCTTCTTCTGCAATACTAATTTGAAAATATCCTAAGTAGCCATCACAAATTGTGTAGCGCTCATGACCTGCCACTTCATTGAGAATTTCATCTTGGAATGGGAGGGGAAAATGATGCCTCTTTGTGACTGCATTGAGAGGTTTATAGTGTACACAGACTCTCCACTTGCCATTCTTCTTTGGTGTGACTACCACTGGAGAGACCCATTCTGAGTCTTTGACGGGGTAAATCAAACTTTCTTGTAGCCAATTCCTCACCTCTTTGAGCAGTGCCTCTTGTTGGATTACCCCAAGCCTTCTGAGCTTTTGCACTACGGGCTTACTTCCTTCCTTGAGTCTTATGCGGTGTTGTACCACTGTGATTCCTGTGATCTTATCATAACCATCACTAAACAATGTGGTGAAGTTACCTAGCATGGAGACATATTACTTCCTCTCTTCACCAGTTAACTCACTGGAGTATAAGAAAGAAGAAGGAGAGTACACAGTGCTCTACAAAAATGTCCTAACACTTATTATCCAAAAATTCCCCTTAGGCTTTACAAAAGTTTGCTTTTATACCTTAGCAATAAAATTTGGGTCAAAAATGGAAAAGATATATTTTACAACCTAAAGATTCACTAATACAATCTAGAAGCAGTTAGCCCCACTTTGTCTGGCTCATAATCATATAATACTTTACATTTTTAATTCAAAATTGATCATCTACAAAGACTTTAGGCTAGAGACATCTAAATTGCTCAAAAAAAAAAGGAAATATTACATCATAGGCTATACATAGGCTCCGATGTTAGTAGTGTGGCTAACATTTCCCCCCACTCCTAGACTAGATCGTTTGTGAAACAGCTTTATTGGATTGGGTAGTGATCTGGTTTTTGAGCTTTGTGTCGCTTCTTCAAAGCTTCGAGGTCCAAGATCTACTCCGTTGAGATCTTTGTATGACCATGCAAAAACTCTTTTAGAGTTTTGATGTGAGGATTTCTTCCTTTTTCTGAGACAATTTTTGTGGCTATGTAGGTTGGTTTTGGTTCTTCTCGAGAACCCGCTAGGTCAATATTCTTGGCATTCTTAGGGCCTTTGTAGAATTTTCTCAGTTTCTTAGTCTCTCTCATTGGTTATTCTACAACTATCCTTTGATCCTGCAGAGTATACTTTTTTTATTGTGATGGAACACTGATAGCCCCTGGTCTCTCGCTATCGGACCCCATTTCCATGATCCATACCTCTTTTAAGTTCTTTTCAATTCCTTATATTTAGCTTTTCATTTTTGTTTTCATCATTCAAGGTTCCTTTTCTTTGGTTTCATCAATTTTTCTCAAATTTTTGTTTCGTTTTGGGTTGTTGTTTCACATTCTTTCCCTTTTTTATCATGAGTATTTTCTACTGACCTCATTCTTGCTTTAATCTTCAGTGTCAACCATCATAAGAAATTGTGTTTTGTCTTCTATATTTGGCACACTTTACATTCTTTTTAGTTTATTCTCTCATTTCGTGTGATATCTTTGTTGGCATCTTTGATGCTGATTGAAAAACTCAAAAAAAAATTCCTCCCCTCCTTGCAACAACAACTTTACTCTGACATGCTCTTTTTCAAAGTTGGATTCCTTAGGAGTCAGTGTTTTCTCCTCTAGGTTGTCCGTGGAATTGTAATATTGACCTAAGAAAACCTATTGCTCACCAAAATTTCAATAGTCACCATTTGGATGGAAACAATGTCATAGCCCTCTTCATCACAAAATAGGGTGGGCGTGGACTCGTTGACACAAACATCCATAGTAGCTAAAATCTAAATCTACTCAAATGTCTCAAACAGCTGATGTTCCAAAAAGGGTTCTGGTACATAATCAATTTCATTTACGTCTTGATCCAAGCTGCAATCCTCCTGTCGTGAACTACCATTCTTTGAGGCTCTAGACATCCAAATTGGGATGTCCTTGTTCAACCATGATGGTACTTTAATGTCGGTTGATGTCTTTGAGTCAAGCTTTTGGATTGGTGCCTTCATGACATCCTTGTATGAGTGGTCTTTTAGGTTTGTAAGTAATCCAACCTATTTCAGGTATAGATAATCATTTTTCCAATCTTGGATCAATTGTATTTTCCTCATAAAAGGTCATCCCAAGATGATTTCATTATTCAATTTTTTCCCAAAAGTTACAATGGCAAAAGTGTGTTGGTACTCAATCCCACATGAGCTGACTATCGTGTTTTCTAGAAATCTCATGGTCCGTTCGATGTGCCCATTTTCAATTTCAGTTTCATCCATGTCTACCTATTGTATGTCTTCCCCAAGCTTGCCAGACTGCTTTTGTTATAATGGCAAGGCTTGTGTCCTAATGTCTAGAAAGACCATGGTAATTACATCATTATATTGCATTGAAAGAGTTGTGTTCCTTTTGTTCCCATTACAATAACCTCCTACCTTGTTCATAGGTCTGACTATCATGTTTTCTAGCAATCTCATGGGCTGTTCGATGTGCCCATTTTCAATTTCATTTTCATCCATGTCTGCCTGTTTCGGGGCCTATTGTATGTCTTCCCCAAGCTTGCCAGACTGCTTTTGTTAGAATGGAAATGCTTGTGTCCTAATGTCTAGAAAGACCATGGTAATCACATCATTATATTGCATCGAAAGAGTTGTGTTCCTTTTGTTCCCATTGCAATATCCTCCTACCTTGTTCATAGGTACAAATTTGACAATTTTACCCTAAGATTCTTCTATGTGAAACTCTTCAACGTTTTCTTTGGTTAATCCTGTTATGACCACTTTTGAGGTACCTTGCAGATCTTTCCATAGATGCGGTTTGATCTTCAACACCTCACCCAATGTTATGGTACATTGAATAGGTGTCGACATGATAGATTGTAGGTTCTCCACATCTAAATTCTACATTGCTCTATTCAGTTTTGTGGTCTTGCATACCAATGATTTATCTTGGTAAAGTCTTGAGCGTTTGGGCTTTTGAAAGGCTTCACCACTCTGATCCCCACTCTCCATACAAAGATTGTCCATCTAACTCCATGGGTGGTTGATCTAACCAAACTTCTTTGATTAGAGCTAATTTCAAAGTTAGGCTTTCATAATTTACTTCTTTAACTTGTTTGCACAGGTGATTTTGCTAATATTTCTTCACTAAGGGGATGTCATCTAGTCCATTCTCATTGTCTGGTACTATATTAGTCCGTGTGTGTCATATCAACTAAAGAAGCCCTCGGTTCTTTAGTGTCTTTTGTTTCCACAGGTTTTGGTTTAGATTTGTTCTTTGTTGGATTCTCAATGGCTTTACATTTTTCTGCTTCCAACATTGACTACGTGATTTGTACCAAGTTTTCATAAGCTTCTAGCTTTGCAACTTCATGTCAGGTGTCGGGTAGTTTTCTCATGTTGCTTCAAGTGTCTGGCCCGTGCTTTTAGTCTTGCTTGGAAGGCTTCCAAGGCTGCATTGATGGGTTCGTATATTTTGTCTACCAACATTGATCCTCCTGATCTTGGCTTTGGTTCCTTGAGCTTCATTGACTGAGCTATTTCCTCAACCATTCTCTGGGCCTTCTGTTCAAATTTCCTTTTTTTTGTTGTCTCTAAGCCCATAGCATCGACGTCTCTCTTTCTTGGAGTCTTTTGAAGACTTCTTACTACTCTTGAACTCACTTGCATTGTTTTGCTTTTTCTTCTTGGTCTATGCCCTGGTAACTACCTTGACTGGAACTGTAGGTTCACTATTTGAGAAGCTACTTGGCATGCCTTGAACTATTTTATGGCCGCTTTTTCTTTGTTAGCAGGATTCCTAGGAAAATATTTTGAAAAATGCCCACATTTTTTGTTGCATTGCATGCAATAAGCCTCAGCTGGCCTAGCATACTTGTCAAGCTCTAAACAATCATTTTTCTAGTGATCATCAGATCCACATTTATGACAATTTTTTGTTCTTGGTTTCGGAATTTATTTCACCATAGTGGTCTAGCTCCATGGTTTGCAATAAACTAAACCACTACCCAATCCCCTTTCATAAAATTTCCAAAACTTGAATTTTTGGGGTGGAAGATAATATGCGCGCTTATTATCTCTAGGGTCAAATTCAAGGTCTTTGCCACTTTTTGGGGTTGTACTAGATGTTACACCATAAGGAAGTCACAAATCAAGATCTCTTTTAGTCTCGAATGCACCCTAGAGCTTAGCAATGATGCCCAACACCCCTCCAGCGCATAAAATGTAGTTTTGTTATGTAAATTTTGAGTTATGTGAGAAAATTTAGAATGAGTTGAGTTGCAACAAAAACACACTTTTATTGCGAGAGACTTGCAAAGTTGCGAAGAGCTTTCACCTATGAGTACAATGAAGTTGACAATACTTCAAACGAACACTTCACGAGGGTGTTATGAGCTTGAGAAAGAAAAAAAGAGTACACATTGCTCTACAGAAACGTCATAACTTTTATTATCCAAAAACTCCCCTTAGGTTTTACAAAAGTTAGCTTTTATACCTTAGCCAAAGGTTTTGGATCAAAAATGGAAACGAGATCTCTAATTCTTTATACAACCTAGAGATTCATCGATACAATTTAGAAGCATTTAGCCTGACTAAGTCTGGCTTAATCACATAAATATTTACTTTTTTAGTCCAAAAATTATTAAATCACAAAGACTTTACACTAGAGACGTCCAAATTGCTTAAAAAAAACACTATAGGTGTATATAGGCTCCGATTTTGACATACAATGTATTTGGTAACATAGTCCGCTATGTGTGCCTTCATTGTTGTCCAATAAAAGTACATCTCTACTCCCTTGAGAGTAGCTTGAATCCCTCTATGTCCTGCATAAGTAAGATGGAACATGAGATTCGTGCATAACCTTTTGACGTAAACTGTGTGTAACGCATAGTCTATTGCCATAGAGAAGATAAGCATCTTGGACATTGTATGGTTCCTCTTTCTTCCCTAGTGCATTACATCTTTGAAGTCTAGATCTATAGCATACTCGTCTATTATATGGGACAGATATTTGTGAGTAGCTATTAATACAACACTCACTTTTGGCCTTTGTGAAAGTGCATCACCCACTTGGTTGTGCTTACCAAACATGTGAACAATATAAAATTAAATTGTGAGAGAGTACTTTCCCATCTCATTTGCTTATCACTTAAGTGTCAAAAAGTATTTGAGAATTTGATGGTGTGTGTAAATGGAGTGCCTAATAGATAATGCTTCCAAGAACCTAGCATGTAAGGTAGCTAATAACTCTTTTTTATATATGCCTAGATTATTTTCTTGGTCATCCAATGTCCTACTTTTGTATGCTATGGCATGCCCTTCTTGAAGCAAAACAACTCCAATGCATTTTCCACAAGCATCACATTGGACTTCAAAAGGCTTTGAAAAGTCTGGTAATATTAGAACAGGTTGAGAGATAAGATTTGTCTTGAAATTTTCAAAAGCTTCTTCCTCTTTTACAGACTATACAAATTTAACATTCTTCTTAGTCAAATCATACAATGGGCCTGCTATGAATGATAATTTTTCTCTATGAAGCATCTATAGTATGCACACATTCCTATAAAGCTTCTCAATTCATATAGACTCATTAATATAGGCCATTCTTCTATTGCCTCCAACTTTGCAGGGTCCATTCGGATCCTTGCTTGAGAGATAATATGACCTAAATATTCAATCTCTTTTCAAAAAACTTTTCTTTTGATCAATGTAAAGCTAATTGTCTCCCAAAACTTGAAATATTACCTAAAGATGATGCTTATGTTCCTCAATAGACTTTGAGTAGATAATAATGTTGACGAAGAACACTCCCACGAAGGTTCAATGAGGTCTAAAGAGCCTTTTCACCATTTGATTAAAAGTAGCGGGTGCATTGGTAAGTCCAAACAAGAGTACTAAGAATTCATATAGGCTAAAATTTGTTCAAAATGCCTTCTTATGAATACCTTCATGCACTATCCTTATCTGATAATAGCCACTTTGAGACCTGTTCTACTAAAGTAGTTAGACCCTTGCAGCTTATTGAATACATCTTCTATGTGGAAACAAGAAATATATTCTTTATGATTATCCAATTCAGCACCCAATAGTCCATACACAAATACCATCGTTCTTTTGTTCTAATAGGACAGGTGAACAAAATGGAGATGAACTAGGCTTGACCGTCCCTTTTTCCACAAGTTTGTTCACTAATCTCCTCTTACTAAGCTTATGAGACTCGATAAGAAGGCTGGTTAAAGGTGAGCTACCAGGCTGAAGTTCTATGGAATGATCATCTTGTCCCCTTTTGAGAGGTAGCTCCATAGGAATGCCATCCATAAACACATCTTGAAACTCATTTAGGAAACTAGAAAGTTCTAATCCCTCTTTAGTTTTGTTTTTAACTTTATTAGGAACACATGCATCTTTCTTAGAATCCTAAAAAAAATCATGTTTAAAAAATAGAGCTTTTCATTACTTTGTCTAAAGTTTGAGTCTGTACAAGGGGTATAATGTTGCCTACACTAACATCAAGTGAAACATCTTGGTCTCAATAGGAAAAGAGGACTTTCCTCTCTAGAAACTTCATAGTGGTAGCCACGCAATCAAACCGTGGTGCCCCTAGGATAACATCTTCATGCTTGAGTGAAGAGAAGAAGAGATCTTCCTTGTCAACATAGCTTTGCACATGGAGCCTTATCTTCCCAATGAGTAGAGTGATTGAGACCTCTTGTTCTTTAAAATCTCCATCTGCTTGCACCACATCTCCCATCTCAAAGTCATGAATTCCTATCTTGATAGCTAGCTCAATAGAAATGAAGTTGTGAGTCGATCCAAGGTTAAACAATATGAAAGAGTCATGCCCTCTTACTTTTCCCCAAGCATAAGAGAGTAATGTTGTCATTAAATATCTAATCTCTAACCAACCCAAATGATTTTCTCATATTGAATTGATCATTTAATGTGGGATAATAAACAGGAACAAGGGTTAGAATATAGACATGTGCTTACGGATCTATCTCAACACGGGGCCAATGGTAAAGGGGCCCAAATGAAAGACGGTATGTCAAAGAGCAAGGTTAACTAATGGAGCTTAAAAGACCTTAGGGTTAGCTTCATTAAAATAGAATATAGACATGTCCTTACGGATCTATCTCAACACGGGGCCAATGGTAAAGGGGCCCAAATGAGAGACAGTCTGTCAAAGAGCAAGGTTAACTAATGGAGCTTAAAAGACCTTAGGGTTAGCTTCATTAAAGACCTCCAATGTTTAGTTTTAAAAGTCCTTTGACCTTAAGCAAGCTAGGGCTGAGCTTGAGGTGGGAACTCCAACTAAGGTGCTTGTCATGCTTGATGACTAAGGTACTTGAGGTACTTATCATACTTAATGAGGGAGTTGCTTGAGAAGCTTCCTATGCATGGGAGGTAAGATGCTTGAGTCAAAAAGAGACCCTACACACTTAATGAGGAAGTTACTTGAGAAGCTTCATATGCATGGGGGGTAAGATGCTTGAGTCAAAAAGAGACCCTACACACTTAATGAGGAAATTTCTTGAGAAGCTTCCTATGCATGGGGGGTAAGATGCTTGAGTCAAAAAGAGACCCTACACACTTAATGAGGAAGTTGCTTCAGAAGCTTCCTATGCATAAAAGTCACAAAGTTAGGGGAATCTTTGACCTAACCTTCCACTCACCCAAGGGGCACCCCTTTTCTAAAAGGGCACATGGGACACATGTCAGACTCTCACTAAGCTTAACCACATGGGGTGCTTGAATGCTATTGGTTGGTCTAAAGAGCGGTCCAACTAGCTTCTAATTCCATTTAACAAATATCTAAATATTTTCAAGATCTCTCTCTCTCTAAGGGGTAAGGAGGACACTTGTCAAAAGACTACCCATGTACTTGACTGCATGCTACATGTGATTGGCTAGGGGGAGAGGGGTCCAATGAGATGGAAGCATGTGGAAAAGCTACCACTCACCTAAAGCAAGGAGGGGGGGTGCTAGGGGGATATACTCCACCACACACTCATTTGGGGAGGCATTCTTACTTGGTGAAAGTTGAGGAACCCACCTCCTTCTCCAAGCTTGTGAGAAGTGAGAGCCTACATCAACACTCTTCGCTATGGAATGCAAATCCAACCAAGGGCCATGCTTCAATGCTTAAGCTTGCCATCTTCTCCATCTCCATTACTATGCGATTATGTATGCTAGCGAGAAGAGTAATGATAAGTGAGGAACTATTTCTTTCTCCTATGGGACGTTTCTTCTTCCTCTTCCCTACCCTCATTGATCCCCGCTAGCTCTCTCCACCTTGGAAGGTGTTTGAGGCCTTGGAACTGATTCTTGGGATATTTAATGCTTTCTACAATTTTATGTTATGCTTGTTATGCATGAAGCTTTCCATCTTCATCTCATCACGTAGGTCACAAGGAACACAAATATTGTATTGTACCAAGTCTCTCTTGATGGAAGAAACTATAATACAAATGCCTATTGGAGGGGGGACGGGCTCCATATGAATCCGGTTCTCAACTATTGCCATGTTCTCTAAACTCTCTCTCTCTCTTGCAAAAGTATTGTTCATGCCAAGTTAAATAAGTACCATGTTTATGTTGCTACCATCAATTAATATCACCCGCTATGCTCACAAAGTAAAATCTCTCAAAAATTCTTCACCTAATTTCCTAATTCTGCTACTCTCACATTGATATCAGAGCATTTTGTTTCTCTTTTCTTGCTTAAGAAGAGAGGTCCTTAAGTAGCCTATTAATGGTTGTTTTTGTTAATTATATTAGGGTGAGTGAGTCTAGGATCTATTAACAGTTTTGTTGAGCCCACTATGTGGGATATGGTGCACACCTCGGGAGCTTTGGTCTTAATAATGGAGTCTTTTTAGACTTGCCTACGGCTTTACCATTATTGAGCCATAAGAAGTCCGAAAGGAGCTATCCCTCGGCAATTTCGCTATGTTAGACTCACTCCACTACTCTCTATAATTAACCAATTCGAGCCGTGGGTGTAGATACTTACGTGCCTATTTTCAAAAGCTAAGAGGAGTAGCAACTAAGGTTTTGAATTGCCAAAGCATACACTAAGTAAACATATATGTTTAGTTAACATGGTTGACAATAACCAAGAGAGTAGAATGAACATTAATAACTTTGATTTTGCACATGAAGGTGCCAATGATGATGCCCCCATGTTTGTTAATTATCTTGTCACTAGGTTGCAACAAGCTATGGGCAATCCCACTTTGCAAGCTGAAGTTACTCAACAACTTTGTGCTTATGGGATTTCTTTTCTTCTCCAAGAGGAGAGAGAGCTTACGAGGCCTCCTGAAGAGACCCCAAAAGAAGACTCTCTCCCATACGAGAGGAGGAATCCAAAGATCAAGAAAGCAATGAATCCCTAAATTCCTCTGAAGATGTGGCTCTACGAAGAAGGTGGACTAAAAGATCGCCAACTCCTCCCAAGAGGAAACGATTAACCCATAGTCCTTCTCCTCGTCACTCCAAAAGGGAAGAGAGGAAACCAAGGAAGAAAAGGGCAGAAAGAGGTTACCCTCTTCTCCTTATTCTTCACCTTCCTCCTCTACCGATCAAAGCTATGGCTATTCTCCTAAAGAATATAAGAGAAGAGGACATCACAAATCTTATCCTACATGGCGAAGGTCACAAAAGTTCAAGAAGTTCAAAGAAGGAGGAAAGAGTATCTCTTTTCTCACCTATGATGGCACCTTTGGTGCTACCGACAAAGTATTGGCCTTCCTCCAACAATTTAATGAGGCCTTTGGAGACGAGGGCTTCACAGAGTCCTCTAAGCTACACCATGTAGCTATGCACTTCCAAAAATCGGCTTGTCAATGGTGGGCTAGCCTTCGTGGCAATGGTGAAGGCCCAAAGACATGGAAAACTCTACAAGTTTCCATCATGAAGCAACTCCTTGCAAGTGATTCAAAGGACAAAGTGCTCACCGAATGGCGGATTTTAAGGCTTCTCTCTCACGAGTCTATCCACAAATATGTGGACAAGTTTTGGGATTTACATCTCAAGGCTACTGTCTTTCAAAAGATAGACTTTGCTGCGCAAAAACAACAATTCTGTGCGGCATTTCTGAAGAGATGGTGAGTATGTCAACTCTCAACGGACTGACTCTATCAGCGAAGTAATCCACCATACCATGATTGCTTCACGCATCAATTTCCAACAAGGGGTTAGACGGAATGTCAAACCCATGGAAAATAAATACAAACGTGATGCAAAGGGAAAAATTAATGCCCAAAATGTTTCCTACAGCCATTCCAACAACAATAACAACAATCGGTCTAAGGAGAAAGGAGTTTACAAAGGTAAAAATAAACTCTCTCCTGAAGAGCTTGAAACTTTTTGCAAGGATCACAAATGTTTTAAGTGTGGGGAGCAAGGACATGGCTATCATTCTTGCCCTAAAAGAAATGCTCGCAATGAGACTCCTAGATCTTCCACTATCGAAGCTCCAAAAGAGGATACTCAATTGGCTTGAATCCCAACAAACTCCCACTTGAAGGCCAACACAGCCCAAGTGACTATCTCCATCCAATAGTACCAGGATGTATGCAGAATGCTTGCTCATGTTCGGTGAGTTCAAGGCTCGCTAGGTGTTTTAAGA
Organism: Adiantum capillus-veneris; assembly: GCF_014529385.1. Lineage (NCBI taxonomy): Eukaryota > Viridiplantae > Streptophyta > Polypodiopsida > Polypodiales > Pteridaceae > Adiantum > Adiantum capillus-veneris. The sequence continues at coordinate 123,665,723 of NC_140951.1, read as the reverse complement.
CCAATGCCTATTAACTCTCGATTGGGCATTATGATTGGCGACTGTGGCTTCAAAATAGATGGTCTAGATCAACCAAGGTAGGGTTTTTTTGTGTTCTTGATTTCAAGAATATTGTAATGCGATGATCGAGAGCTATTGCAGAGGAGCCTACTATGTGACCATCTCATGGACTAATTATCAAAGAGATCGATGCTCGAGTTTGAAGGAGGCATTCGAAGGTGTGACATGAGGTAAAGTTATAGTTATTTAAGGCAAGCTGAAGCTAGCACTGCATGGGCTGTGGGAAAGGGAACCCAATAAGAGGTTTTCCTAAAAAGGCTGGAGTTAACGAAAAAACGAGCAGAGGCAAGCTAAAGGTGGTGCTCCTAATAACAAGCAGAAGGAAGAAAAGCCATAGGAAGGGAAAAAAGCGTTACTGGCAGACGTGGAGGGGAGTCTGCAGTGCAACGAGGGCATGCCGAGAGGGTGGCGGGCTGCAGCCCCCGCCGTCATACAAAGGAAAGTAGCACCACTTGGGGCCATGCATGAGGGGCGGCACTGCATATGAAGGGGAGACCTGAGCCATCAAGGCCAGGGGGTCGAGAAGAAGAAGGGTTGCCAGTTGAAGGCCCATCAGAGTATAGGCCGAACAGGACTTGGAAGGCCAGGCAGGGGGCGGTAGTATGGGGCCGTCAGGAGCACGAGGGTAGGTGGTGTGTGGCCAAGTGCCATAGCGAGCTCCAGGGGTGGTAGTAGGAGGAGGTGGAGCGCCATCTGATGCATGGCAAGGAAAGAAGGAGAGCTGAGGGCTGCAGAAGGGCCGCTAGAGGTGGTGGGATGCAGAGGAAGGAGCTGCAAATGAGTGCGGACTTGAGGGCCTATGGGAGAAGTCTAAGGCTTGCACGCAGTACGACAAGGTCGGGGGACTAGATGTAGGGCCGCCAGTTTCTGAAGTGATGCCCGAGGGTCTGTAGCCACTCAGAGCAGAGCCAGTTTTTTGTGGCCATAGGCAAGGCCAAGAGGTGGCCAGTTCATGTGCCGCCAGGGGTTTTCATAGAAGGAGAGAGCGCCATCTTCATGGTTGCATGAGCAGGAACAGGCTGGGGAGTGTCGGGATCCGAGGGCCGAGCCTTGCAAGCCGAAGGATTGATTTCCAGAGTCTGTGAAGTCCACGAGCCGTATGGTTGAGAGCCCCTATGAAACTAAGGACGTCAAGAGCAAGGGGGGTCGCAAGCTGGCTAATTACCTTCAAGGATAATTGATGTCGAGAGGGGATAGCTCTGTAAGGGAGGCCATCCTCTGCAGGTCAAAGAGCAGAGCACGTGAAGGGGTCGGCTGTATGTAGTTGGTTGGGATCATGAGTTGTATGGGTTACAAAGCACAAGTTTGAGGAGGAAGAGGGTTTCCTATGAGTCAGAAGAAATTGGTCGCCAAGTGATGCCATCATTGTATTTAGATGTTTTTTTGTGATGCATAATGTGCTTGTAGTTTTCTCGAGTGGTGTGAATTCAATCGTCCTTTCTGTCTAATCTCATGCAGTGAGTGTGTGGTAGTATTGGCTCCGGACAGGTTGTGGGGGAGTGCAGAGAGGGAGGGAGAGAATGATTGCGTGAGCAATTATATGTGTGGTCGAGGCACGTGTCGGCTCCCTATGTGAGTGTGTTTACAGAATTGGGATGAGTATATGCATCGGTGGGTACAAGTGTGGGATGGTGGGTTGTCAATAAGTGTTTGCGGTTATGGTCGAGCGTGTGTAGCCGTGATTGCTCGTAGGCGAGTCGGTGCATGGAAAATTGGCAGATAGTGTGTGTTTGTATGTGCTTCTGTGTGGTTAGGGATGCGGGTTAATCCATGGGCTATAGAGGCAAGTTTGGAGTGTGTTGGGTTTGTTCCCTCTTCCCCCTTTCCATCAGTGGTGTCCCCACGAAGGATATTGATTGCTCCTTGGTGAAGTCGAAGACGGTGTTGCGGTTTGAAGAGCAGGATCTAACAAGAATGGTGTGGTCGAGTTTTTCGACTTTTACAGGTGCTGAAAATGCGGTTTGGCTGCAAGACTACAGCCTTTTTTTGTTGGACAACGGCTTGTCACAAGAGAAGAGGGGAGTGGCCCAAGCTTTCCCGCTCCTGGTTCGTTGAAAAGCAAAGGTATGGTACGAGGGCTTGCAGGCTGAAGAAAAACAGGATTGGAGCACATTGGAAGCGGCATTCCAAAGCCGATATGTGGCCAACACGCGGTGGAGTGAAGTGAAGCAGATGATGGACAACCTAAAGCAAAGCCTTGATGGTGGTTTCCGAGCATTCATGTGGGAGTTCGAGGCCATATGGAGCGGTTAAGGTAACTGCTGTAGAGAATGCAGTTTTTTTTAAGATGACCAAGTTTGTGCACTGCTTACATGTAAAATTGCAGGATAAAGTCGAGATAGATGGACTGTGCACGTACGAGGAGGCATAGCCTATGCGCAGAGCATGACGAAGAATGTTTTAAAGAAGCAATAGGCAAAGCAGGTTCTAGCGAGTCCATTGGTGCCAAGGCCAATTGCTAGGGAAGAGCTTCAGGTAAAATCCGACCCTTTGTTAATGCACATGTGGTAGCATCGGATAGGCATGATGAAGCAGACTAGGGCTTCGATGATCCAGTGGTGGATGTAGATGACGCATCGCAGGTTTTGGTTGCTAAAGCTATGGCGAGAATACATGGTATGCAAGGCTTTTCACCTTTTCCAGTGTTGTTTGAAGGGACTACAGGTGAAGGTATGCCAGTGTTTGCTTTGGAGGATCAGTTACCACAGGTGGATGCCATGTTGTTGATGGATATGTTGTTGAAGCTTGCTATGCAAGCGCCTCTATGCCGATTGCTATAGGTTATCTTATTTGAAGACAATCATGCTATGGCGAGCTCTCTAGCCAATGGCTGGGAAACAGATGATGTAAAAGGTTTGCAAGGTGTACAGGCTTGTTTTATGTGAAGAAGGTTCATGTGTACAGTTTTTTGAAGGGTTATGTTGTCAAGAGCTACATACATGGATGGCTTACAGGTTTACAAGTGCAACACTAGGGTGGTTTGTATCAGTTTTACAGACGGATGGTAACGATCAATGCCATATTTTTATCCAGGTGGAGTTTACACTATGCTTGGGAGAGCCTATGGCTTTCCATTTGATTCGGGCGGGTACTACAGCCAGTGAAAGTCTCTCTCTATCTATCTAATGCTTATGTAAATAATATCTACCAGTTCTCTTCTTATGCAATGATATATTCTCTAAATAATGCTACGGTTGAGCATGAATGCTCAACGAGGGGTTGGCAATGATGGTACAATTAAGGATGGTCGACCTATGGAAGTGCAAGAAATCCAGGCATGGCATTTTGCAGGCAAGTGATAGGGACATTGGGCAATTATTTGCTGGTGCGAGGAGAGGTACACCGAGATCGAGCACTCGCTAGGAAAAACTTCAAGTATTTTTTGCTATCACAGGGGATAGGAACAAATGCTTATATCATAAGGTTGGGAATGAGGCAAGGGATACTGTATGTAGGTGCTATGGAGTTTATGATATGGGATTTTGATCGAGGTGTCTGCAGGAGACTCTACTTGCCAGGATGTGTATGCCAAATGTCACTTTTACCGGGTCAAATGTGGTTCGAAGCTTTGCTGATTGAAGTTCTTAAGGATATTAAAGGTTGATGTATATCTCCATCCAATAGTACCCGGATGTATGCAGAATGCTTGCTCATGTTCGGTGAGTTCAAGGCTCTCTAGGTGTTTGAAGACCAATGCCTATTAACTCTTGATCGGGAATTATGATTGGCAACCGTGGCTTAGAAATAGATGGTCTAGATCAACCAAGGCAGAGTTTTTTTGTGTTCTTGAGTTCAAGAATATTGTAACGCAATGATCAAGAGCTATTGCAGAGGAGCCTACTATGTGACCATCTCATGGACTAATTATCAAAGAGATCGATGCTCGAGTTTGAAGGAGGCATTCGATATCATCAAGTTCCTCCCACTCAACATCTGTATACTTGTCCTCTGGGCGCTCCATGATAGGATCCAGCTGGCCTTTTTGTATAAGAACATTTTGAATCTTCTCTTTCCAGATAGCAAAATTTGTCCCATCAGATTTTCGGATATTGTAAATATCCTTTTCACCGCTAGATGACATGGCTGCAAGCTAAAGATAATATGACGATAAACACTGGTAATTCTGGAAAAAAATTCGGCACAATTTCCCCCAAAAAACTGATAGAATCTCAATCCAAAACTGACACAAGAGATTAGTAACGCATCAAAAGTAATGCTCTCAAAGCATAAGACAAGCGCATCAATCACTAATTGTGCATAAAAAGTCAAAAGCTGACCAAGACTGCCAACATGGCATCAAATGCACCTAGCCCTCTCTATACATGTTCTATGGCAAGGCCACAAAAAAGGGATACTCCAGCAACCTGTATCACCAAAAGGATCTCAATATTCGAGAATCCTCCAGCTCAAGAAAACCTCACGCTATCAACCCTCACAAAAGGTTATGCAGACAAGAAACCAGCCCAGTCTCAGAAAGGGCCTCCGAACCGAGTCTCAAAAACGGTCGGGACTGCCAGAAACAAGCCAAATCGGCTCCACAAAAGGTACAAATGGCAATTTTCGTAACTCAACGTACATTGACTGTCAACAATACTGCAAGGTGCAGTATACGCGCTCAAACAGACGCTAACAAAATGTGCAAGCAATAAACAAATCCCTGCGGGGAGTAAGACCACTCTCAAAAGAGCTCAAGCACTATCAAAAGTCCCAAAACAATGCATATCCGCATCAAATACTCCCACTGAAATCTGTGTTGATGCTAAACACTGCAACCTGTAAGAAACCTGGATGTCCAGTATGTATGCAAGAACCTTTGAGGAGATGGATGCCTGAAAAACCCGAGACAATGTCGATAAGAGTGCTCCTAATCATCCCATAAACACTGTCTCCATAGCACATAATAGCCATAAAACAGCTATATACCATCCCAAAATAGTCTCTGAACAACCTACACATGTGTCCTATACCTGTACCTGTAGCTGTAGCAAAAGTGGAGTTGAAAAATACAACTCTTGAAGCGTAGCTCGGATGAAGCTTTTTTCGAAAGGGGGGTAAAATTGTAGGACACCTACTGGAAACGCAGAATTTGTCGATGCCGAAATCGGAAACTTGTTTTCAGTTTTGAAAGTGCGCGCACGCGGATGCAAAAATGGCAAGCACAAACCCTTCTCTGATACCAGTTGAAGGTGTCGAGGGAAGCATGTGCGAGTGCAAGTGCGAGAGCAAAGAGAGAGACCTGCTTTGGGTGGAGCGCACAGCAACGTTATCCTGTTTGTAGCTCCTTATTTTGTTGTATTATAGAATAAGTGTGTACATGGTTAAGTTAGTAGATAAGTTAGTAATAAGTGGGATGTCCGGCTAGTTGGCCTGAATCCCAACAATTTGAGGCCTTGGGACTGAGGCTTGGGATAGTTAATGCTTTCTACAAGTTTATGTTATGCTTGTGATGCATGAAGCTTTCCATCTTCATTGCATCACGTAGGTCACAAGGAACACAAAGATTGTATTGTACCAAGTCTCTCTTGATGGGAGAAACTATAATACAAATGCCTATTGGAGGGGGGACCGGCTCCATATGAATCTGGTCCTCAACTATTTTCATGTTCTCTAAATTCTCTCTCTTGCAAAAGTATTGTTCATGCCAAGTTAACTAAGTACCATGTTTATGTTGCTACCATCAATTAAGTTCACCCGCTATGCTCACAAAGTAATCTCTCAAAATTGCTTCACCTAATTTCCTAATTCTGCTACTCTCAAAGTTCATAGGCCATTTCCATTACAAGTGCTCCTTTGCTATTAATAGCCTTCCTCTTTTTTATCTTCCACCATGGTGGCTCTAGGAGGGTCATCACGGTCACTTTTCTTGGGACATGTACGGGAAATATGACCTTGCTCTCTATACTTGAAACACTTGCCTAACCACATAATAGACATATGTCATTTTCAAACTCTGCTCATGTCTTGTTCACACTAAATTATCTCTTCAATTGGAACTCTTGAGGGTTCTCTCCATCTAAATAATGAACCCTTTTCATTCTTGTAAAGCAATCAAAATTTAGTGAATGGAGTGATGCAGGTGGGAGGGAGTGAGATATAGAGAGGATGCTAACTTCTACGCACTCCTTGGTGAGTTCTAGCTACATTTGTAAGCAGTCACATATTTTCATAATCTTGTGATTATCTAATGTACACATATTTCATTCATCAATAAAGGATTTGTTGGTTGGCCTAAGAAGGTGTCGACTCACTTACTTATTTCAACACAATCATCAACATACTTGCAGTTGTGTTTTGTAAGAGGTGGCTCTTTACATTATTTATTGTTGTCTTTATCCATCTATCTCCCTCTCTAACCACATCCCTATCTCTACATATACCTCTTTCTCTATATCTATCTTCTTTATATCCTAGTTACCAATTGTAACTACATATACCTCTATCGCTATCTTTATCTTCATCATATCCTAGTTACCAACCATAACAGGATCCTTTCCTTTATGCTTATATTGTTGTAGATGAATAACTCACATAATGCCAACTTTAACCCTTTTCATTTTGTGCAATCTCTTAGGATTAATGTATTTATAAGTCATAAAATTCACTTTCCACAAAGGAATGTACTTCTTTTTGGACATGAAAGATTACAAGAAATTATTCTCTCTCCCATGTCTCATTACCACTCCTAGATTATTATAATTCATGAGTCATTGTGCACATAATTGTTTTGCTCTAGGGTGTGAGTCTTGCTTGATTTGTCATGAACCAATGGTTAGCTGTGGCCAAATGTTATAGAACTGTTTAGGAAGGGAAAGCTTACAAAGGAGATCCTACATGAGGCAGGGAACTGCATACGCCTAAAAACAAAATAAAATGATCGAATGGACTCATTGTTAGTGCATGCCTACATTACAAAATGCCAACAAAAGAAGACTATTGGAGAAGAGAAGTGCAACCATGAGAGAGCTGATGAAGGACCATCAAAAAGAGATCCTACAAGTGGGGGAATAAGTGACTCAAGGAGCATCTTCTCCTAAAGTACTCATGGAGGAGCATACAATACAAAAGAAGAAAGAACCAACAAGAGGTAAGCCAAAATGCCCAACCTATAAACTACAATTCGATATTGAGGTTGCTACAAATTTAAAGAAAGTCTTGGAGGATAGGATTTCGAATAACAAGATTGAGTTTACTTTGGGAGAAATCCTTGGCATGAAATACATGAGGAGATCATTGATATCATCAAGAAAAAGGGGCAAACTCTTGTTGAATTTGTTTGTTCACACGAGTTGAGGTGAAACCTTGAAGACACAAGGGATGCAATTGTGTGGTGATAGGCTGGATGATGAAGGTGTGGTAGACTGCTACCAATCCACTGGGAGAGTAAAGCAAGTGCATTTTTCAAATGATGACAAAGAAGTTGAAGCCATTAGTAGGAACTATTATTCACGAAGTCACTGGGCAAGGGCAACTACAAAAACTTTGGTCAACGTAGGTGATCTAAGAAAGAAATTTTTGCTTGATTGACCATGGTTAAGAAATAAATATAATGTCAAAGCGTTTTTGAAATAAGTGCAAATGGTCTATGGGAACTTGGATGGTGAAAGTAGCAAAAAACTCATCCGGTGAAATATATGCAGCATGTCCAAGTGTGAATGTGACAATAGGTGATGTGAAAATTTACCGAACCTTCTTTGTATTGGACACATCTTCATATAATCTTATCTTGGGCCAGCCCTACATTGTAGGAGTTTGAATAGAAACAAAGTTTATGGATGATGGTTCAGCATATTCTAGAACAAGAAGCAGAGACAAAAAACGTGTTATTCAATTTCTTATTGTTTGTGTGAACCATGGAAGAAATCAAGACAACCCATAAGATGTGTACAATTGATGGGCAGTCAGATGTCTGTGGCATGCCCGATTAGGATAAGAGGCACACCACCTTTACCCCAAAAATCTCCCACTTAAAGAAGAATGTGTTGATAAGTGGTACTATTATAGAACCTAGCAGTATGCTATGATAGCATTCAATTTTTTTAGGAGAAAGTTTATTTTTACCTTTGTACCCCTTCTCTTTTGCCTTTCTTTTGTTGTTGTTGTTAACCTTGGGAGAAATTTTTGTTGCATTTTTCTTCCCCTTTGGCTCAGTTGATTCTTTGGCTTTCGTTGGCTTTGAGCCCTTCTTGGTCCTCTGTTGGAAATGAATTCTTGAAGCAACCATAGTATGATGTATCACCTCCGTAATAGTTTTAAGTATTTGTGAGTTGACATACTCACTAATCTTCTGAGATATTCGAACACAAAATTGTTGCTTTTATTTTGCAAACTCTATCTTTTGTAGATTGTAGCTTTGAGATGTAACTCCCAAAACTTATCCAAATACTTTTGGATAGACTCATATGGGTATTACCATATACATGTGGTAGTGATGTGTGTGAACACACTAGGACCGCCGGGGCATTTTTTCCCTCCTTAGGAGTTTTTTTCCCCCGTGCATTGTATATACGCCCATCACTCTAGGGCTATCTATCTTTCTATTGCACACTAAGTAACACACTCTCTATTGTGTGCCTTGAGCTTCCTTCGTCTTCTCCAAGCTGTGTGTGTTTCTCTGCAACCCTAATTCCAACAATTGGTATCAGAGCAGGTCACGTCCTCTCAGGCTTAGTCACCAACTACTCCACCACACACCTGCTCACTTTATGTGATTTCAGTGAGCTTTGGCGAGCGTTCGTAGGTCAACAAAAATTTTGGGAGAACTCAAAGAGCTCGGTCTGTTCAGAATTTTGATTTGGGCTCATTTCGGCCTCCATTTCCACTATACAGGCAGTATTGCACAGGCTATTTCTTCATTTTGTGGAGAATTTCTGTCAGTGCCGTTTTCTGCATAACAGGTGCCTTATAGTCTTCTAAGGTTTGTGCTATATAGCACAGGTTGTTCCCGCTCCATTTCTCCTATTTTCGATCAGTTTTCACATCAGGTGCAGCATTTACCATGGCTGACAACAACAACACATATGTGTTCAAGATGTTTGCTGCTGAGGACAGGTTGGATGGGGACAACTACCCTATGTGGGCTTATATGATGCAACATGTTCTTGTGTCAAAGGGTGTCTGGAACATTGTGCAGGGCATTGATGTACGTCCTGGTTCTGAGGATGTAGGCGATGTTGAGGATGTTGCAGGTCTTGCTGCAAGGATTGCAGTTGTTAGAGTTGTTTTGCCTACGGCAGAACAAGCTCGTTGGGATGTTAAGGATGCGCAGGCTCATGCATTGATTGCGTTGTCTGTGAAGCGCACCATTGTTCCTCACATCCGTTCAGCAAAATCTACAAAACAGGCTTGGGATATTCTAGCAGGTCTTTATGCAAGCCGCAATGAGGCTAAAATTGCTTTGCTGCGTAAAGAGCTGGAGTCGAAGATTATGCATGAGTAAGATGATATGGACACTTTCCTTGCTAGTGTCAAGGATATCAATGAGAAACTTATTTCTGCAGGTGAAGTCATTTCAGACAGTTCCCTTGTGCAGACTGTTCTTGATGCCTTACCAGATTCTTACCAGACTTTTGCTAGTACTTGGAGACTAATGACCCAAGGAAATCCTGAAGTTGTCAAGTTTGATGCATTATGCACATTACTGTTGCAAGAGTCACTTTATAGAAAAACAAGGACTAGGCAGCATGCAGTTGAACAGGCTTTTATTGCTTCTCAAAGAAAGGGTGGTAACAGTAATGTGGCCACTTCTTATGGTTCTGCTGCGAGGGGCAAAAATTCTGTTCCTAATGCTTCTACTGGCAGTACTTCGTCTGGCAATTCTGGTGATAAGGGAAAAAAGAAGATGCGTTGCCATTATTGTAAAGCCAATGATCACTTGATCAAGTCGTGTCCTAAGTTGAAGGCCAAAGAGGCTAAGAAGAAAGAGGGTGGTTCCACTGCAAATGCTGGTTCCACTACAAATGCAGCCATTGTTGAGTCTTTTGTGAAAGGAGACTGTGTTGCTGATGTTGATGCAGAATGGGCATTTAGCGCAGAGTGCACTTACAATCCTGTTGTCCATGATGCATGCTTGTCAGTTGTTGTAGAGTCACATGTGTGGTATTTCGACAGTGGTGCTACAAAGCACATTACCTCACATCGTGAATTGTTTACCTCTCTCGAGTCTGTCCCTCATGGGAATTCAGTCACTTGTGCCAACAACGCCTCTTATCCAATTCAGGGAGTTGGAAAGATTGTGCTTACTGCTGCTAATGGCAGTTCTTTTACACTTGTTGATGCACTTTATGTACCTGGGATCAAGAAGAATCTCTTGTCTGTATCCGCACTTGCTAGACTTGGACTTGTAGTCAAATTTGTGGATGACAGATGTACAGTTCATGATCTCAGTTTTGGTGATGAAATTGTTGCATCTGGCCTTTTGTGTCGTGGGCTGTATAAGCTCGCTTTGTATGACAAGTGTGGACAAAATTTTGCAAATGCTGTTGCATATTCAAGGGCTATTTCAGATGCAAAACTTTGGCATGCACGTTTTGGTCATCTGAATTTTTCCAGTTTGCTGCGTTTGCAAAAATCTGATATGGTTGCTTCTTTGCCACCTCTTGAAGCACCTGTCAAACATGTTTGTGAAGGCTGTATTTTGGGTAAGATGCAGCGTTCTAAATTTCCAAAGGATGGTTCAGTTCGGGCCACATGCAAGTTGCAGCTTGTGCAAAGTGATGTTTGTGGGCCCATGCAACTCCATCCTTGGGCAATTACCTGTACTTCGTGACTTTCATTGATGATTACTCTAGGAATGCATGGGTATTTCCGCTTAAAGCGAAGTCCGAAGTTTTTATGTGCTTCAAACAATTTCTGGCTATGGCTGAAAATGTCTCGAAATGTACTATGGGCACCCTCCGTTCCGATCGAGGGGGGGAGTATATGTCTCATGAATTTAATGCATTTCTGGCTATTCGTGGGATAAAACACCAATGTATAGTGCCTTATACACCTCAGCAAAATGGTGTTGCTGAGAGAAAAAACAGGTCACTAAAGGAAATGGCACGATGTACGGTCAAAAGTCAAGCTTTGCCGCATTCTTTTCAGCTTGAGGCCATTATGTGTGCCACTTATGTACTTAACAGGTGTCCTACGAAAGCTTTGCAGTCTATTACTCCATATGAATCATGGCATTATAGAAAGCCTTCTATTGAGCACATGCGTGTTTTTGGCTATTTGGCATATGCTTTGGTGCCACAAGTGCAGCGCAGAAAATTGGATGATAAGGTTGTCAAATGTATTTTTGTTGGTTATAGTGCTGAAAGCAAAGGTTACAGGTTGTATCATCCGCAAACAAAATGTATTCTGGTTTCTCGGGATGTAGTGTTTGTGGAAGATTCTGTTCAGTCCTTGTTGTCATGTACTAGAGACAGTAATGTAAGCTCAAAGGACATTTATGACACTTTGTTGCCTCTTTTCAGTGGTGGAAATACGAATGTAAGTTCCAATGAGGCAAATGTACAGACTATGGGGGTTTCTGAAAATGTTTTAGATCAGCCTATTACTGATGCAGATGTACATGATGTACTTGATGAGGAAAGGGCTGAAAATGAGCAGGCTAGAGGTATGCCAAAATGGCTGGTGCACACTTTGCGTGACAGTAAATTGGATGCACCTTTGTCTAGTCGTACTCATTCAGGCTCTCACCATGCATCTTATGCATCAGATTGTTATGCTTTGGCTGTGTTTAGCTTACATGATGTTGAGGAGCCTCTGTCTTTTGATGAAGCACAGAATTCAGAAAATTGGATGGCTGCCATGCAATCAGAATATGATGCACTTATAGAAAATGACACATGGACTTTATGTGATTTGCCTCCTGGCAAAAAGGCCATTGGTACGAAGTGGGTTTACAAGTTAAAACGCAAGCCAGATGGTGAGATCGATCGCCATAAGGCTCGACTTGTTGCAAGGGGTTATGCACAGCAAAAAGGCATAGATTATGAAGAGACTTTTGCTCCCACTTGTCGTATGAATACTGTGCGTTTTCTATGTGCATTGGCAGCTCATTTTGGTTGGGATGTACATCAATCAGACATTGTTACTGATTTCTTTAATGGTGACATATTTGAGGAAGTTTATGTAACGCAGCCTCGCGGTTTTGTCATAAAAGGACAAGAGGACAAAGTGTGCAAATGTAACAAGGCTTTGTATGGGTTGAAGCAATCTCCTCGTGCTTGGTATGAGAAAGCTGACACTCATTTGGTCAAACAAGGCTTTCGTAACAGTCCAACAGAAAGCACATTGTATGTAAAGTGTGAGGGTGATGTAGTTCTCATTGTGGTTCTTTATGTTGATGATTTGTTGATCACTGGACCAAATGAGAGACACATTGCTGAATTTAAGGCTGATTTGAATGCTACTTTCAAGATGAAAGATTTGGGGCTGTTGCATCATTACTTGGGTATACAGTTTAAGCAGTGTGATGGTGGTATTGCCTTGTGTCAGAAAAGTTACATAGAGACATTGCTATGTAAGTTTGGACTTGAGGATTGCAAACCTATTTCCACTCCCATGGAAACAGGTTTGAAGTTAATTCTACATGATGCTGGCGATCCTGCTAATGTCACTCTTTATCAAACTGTTGGTTGCTGCCTCATTTATGTATGCAACACGAGGCCGGATATTCAGTTTGCAGTCTCACAGGTCAGCAGATTTATGCATAGCCCAGGGTCTAAGCATTGGCAGGCTGTCAAGAGGATTTTCCGCTACCTTAGTGGCACTTTACATCTTGGCTTGTTTTATCCCAAGGGGGGATCATTGCCGCCAGACTTACATGCTTTTTCGGACTCAGATTGGGCTGGTTGTTTTGACACACGAGTGTCCACAAGTGATTTTTGTTTCATGCTTGGCAGTTCATGTATATCATGGTTGAGCAAGAAGCAACCTACTATGGCCACTTCGATTTGTGAGGCTGAGTACAGGGCAGTCTTCACAGCTACGGTTGAGTGTGTATGGCTCAGACGCCTTATGGCTGATTTGGGTGTTGGACAGGACACTGCCAACACTATCTACACTGACAGTCAGAGCGCATTGGCAGTTGCGAGGAACCCAGTTTTTCATGCTCGCACAAAGCACATTGAGATGCATTACCACTATGTCAGGGAGAGGCTCTCAACAGGAGAGATCAGCTTGGCTTATGTGCCAACACAAGACAACCTTGCAGATCTTTTCACAAAGGCATTGTCTTGTGAGAAGCTTGAAGCTTTCCGCAAAGCTTTGGGCTTACTCCCATTTGTGGACTGATCCTGTCCTCAAGGCATGGCACTTCCCTTTACTCATGTGCCAGCTCTCGTTCACCGCATCACTCCAGGGGGGATTTATTACCATATACATGTGGTAGTGATGTGTGTGAACACACTAGGACCGCCCGGGCATTTTTTCCCTCCTTAGGAGTTTTTTTCCCCCGTGCATTGTATATACGCCCATCACTCTAGGGCTATCTATCTTTCTATTGCACACTAAGTAACACACTCTCTATTGTGTGCCTTGAGCTTCCTTCGTCCTCTCCAAGTTGTGTGTGTTTCTCTGCAACCCTAATTCCAACAATGGGCCATCTTTAAGCTTTGCGAGTCCATGAGGACTTTGTCTTTTGCATCACTTGGAAGGAATTGCCTTGTAATAGCAATCTTCAAAGATTTTCAAGTCTTTGGAGCTTCACCTTGACTATGTAGGCTTGCCCACCATTGACATGTTGAATTTTAGAAATGCGTAGAAACACTTTGGATCTTTGAAGATTCCAAGAAATCTTCATCTCCAAAAGCCACATAAAATTGTTGGATAAAGGCCAACACTTTATCAATTGCTCCAAAGGTTCCATCATAGGTAAAAAAGCTAATGTTCTTTCCTCCTTTGAATTTCTTCAATTTACGTGGCCTCTTTCATGCCACATAGTTCCTCTCTTTGGTGGCAAGTCGTTGTCCTCCGTGTCCAAAGATGGTGATGATGATGAAGAGGAAGAGGAGGAAGAAGGCGAAGATGGTGACCACTTCCTTCTCTTCCAATTACTTGGATTTCTTTCTCCCTTCTATGGATTAGTATGAGAGGGAGTACTTGATGATTTCCTCTTCTTTTTGGGAGGAGGAGTAGGTGACCATAGTGCCCGTTGTCTTCTTGGGGCAGCGCTCGGGTAGCATCACTTTCAGAGGTAGGAGGAGTGTCACTTTCATACCTCTCCATTGAAAGTTCAGGGCACACTTCTTCTTATTGAACAGTTTGCCTTGGAGGTCCTTTCAATACCTCCTCTTTATTACCCAAAGAGATCCCTCTTTTGGGGGTCTTACTAGGAGGCCTCACATAAATTCTCCCTTCTTAGACACTTGAGAGATTTTGAACTCGAAGGGCTTGAATTTGACTTTGAACCTCCCCTTGCAAAATAGGGTCTCACATTACTTCTTGTAACTTGCCAACAAGATAGTTGACAACTCTGCAACCGTCATCAAATGTTATACCATGAGCCAAATATAAGTTGTTAATATTGACCACATTCTCTTGATTATGTTGGACCATGATTAGATTTTGTTATATGTGTTTACTAAATCTAAGTTGTTAATACTAATTACATTCTCTTGATTATGTTGGGCCATGATTAGATTTTTCTATATGTGTATGCTAACTCTTTCCTTGGCGCTTCCAAAACTTTGGCTACCACTCTTCTTATCCCTTGAAAATTATCACTCGAGTAACTACACCCGTGGTTTACAATTTTGTTAATTGCAAAGAGTATTGGAGTGGGTTTAACAGTGTGAGGCTAGCACCTGTTCCTATCGGTGCTAATAGCTCAATAATGATTAAGCCATAGGCAAGTTCCAAAAGACTTCATTAAGACCATAGATCCTGATGTGTCCCTAGTACCACTCTTCTTATCCCTTGAAAATTATCACTCGAGTAACTACACCCGTGGTTTACAATTTTGTTAATTGCAAAGAGTATTGGAGTGGGTTTAACAGTGTGAGGCTAGCACCGGTTCCTATCGGTGCTAATAGTTCAATAATGATTAAGCCATAGGCAAGTTCCAAAAGACTTCATTAAGACCATAGATCCTGATGTGTCCCTAGTACCATGTAAACATGAATACCAATCAAGTTAATAAATCCCAATCCCACTTACCCTATTGTAATGAACAAAACCATCGGTTCCTATCGGGCGACTAATAGCTCAGTAATGATTAAGCCATAGACAAGTCCCAAAGGCTTCCATTAAGACCATATATCTTGAT
The DNA here is from genome assembly GCF_014529385.1 of Adiantum capillus-veneris. Taxonomy (NCBI): domain Eukaryota; kingdom Viridiplantae; phylum Streptophyta; class Polypodiopsida; order Polypodiales; family Pteridaceae; genus Adiantum; species Adiantum capillus-veneris. The sequence goes on along the minus strand of NC_140951.1, from coordinate 123,650,410 downwards.
GTGTCCTTGTACCCTGTAAACATGAATACCAATCAAGTTAATAAATCCCAATCACACTTACCCTATTGTAATGAACAACTCCAACCTTTCATAAATTACTAAAGGACCTCTCTTCTTAAGCAAGAAAAGAGAAACCTCAGCTCTAATACCAATGTCAGAGAATTTAACACTTACTTTTAGATTTAGTAAAATTTAACTATGAAAGGAGAGGGTTTTCCTTTAAGAAAGAGAGATAACAAGGAGAACATAGGTTGTCCCGCATTGATTTCTTTACACAAGTACACATTAGGGATCCACAATCTTGAAAAAATAAAAATCTTTTCAAAACATCTAGAGTCCATAAGTAAAGGGTGAGTTTAAGAAATAAAAAGATACATGAAGGTGGAAAGTCAATTGACTTATTGTGCCCACATATTAAAGAGAGGTGGTCAAGTGCACATTGGTATATTTGTGTTTCTCTTCTCTTTTGTTTTTCCTTCAACGTTTTCTTCTCTCTAGAGTGCCGTTGCACTATGTAGGTAGTGATTATATATATTTTTGAAGCCATTACACATTAAAACACTTTAAGCATGAACATAATTCAAAGAGAATTACCAATTAATATTGAAAATTTGATGAGAACCAAATGTCTTGGAGTTGTCCCCCCTCCAAAAGGACTTGTACATAAAAAGCACTTTAACCATTCACATAATTCAAAGAGATTAACCAATCAAGATTGACAACTAATTGAGGACCATATTTTCTTAGAACTTGTCACCCCTTCAAAAGGACTTGTATTATAATCCTTTCAAAAGAGAGCTTTGTTACAATACATATTTGTGCTCTTGTAGAGCCTTGCTTGAATCAAGAAGATGGTGTCTTCAAGGTTCCATGGTATAACCCTCCTTCTCAAACCCTAAACACCCCAACGGGGAGAAAGGAATCGCGGGGAAAGAGGAAGATGAAGGTGGAGAGAAGTATATTTCAAGCAAGAGAAATTATATTCCATGTACATTTGCTCATGGGAAAGCTCTTAGCATTTGATTAGTAATAGAATAGTAGAGATGGAGAAGAAGAAATTTTATTAGCTTGGATTTGCATCGATAGCCAAGAGCTTGAGCATAGAGTCCGTCTCTAGAGAGAGAGAGAGAGAGAGAGAGAGAGAGAGAGAGAGAGAGAGAGAGAGAGAGAGAGAGAGTTTTCTTTGAGTGTGTGTGAGAGGAAAAAGAGCCTAAAAAAATGCAACGAGTCCTCTCTTATATAGCTTTGCAAGATTGCAACTAGTCTTAAGTTAGAATGCTTCACACTTGACCAATGAGGTGGGAACACCTCCTAATGCAACTCAAGCACTCTCCAACAGTTGTCTCTCTTTCCTTGTATGCTAGAACTCGTCCCCCTTTCTTGGGACCCATCTTGGCAAGTGGAAACACCACACACACTTGTTAAGTTCACTCAAAGCAAGTGTAGGCTACTTTGGACATGTGGCTTAGTTAAGCTTAGTAAACCAAAACTAGAGTCAACTTACTAAATGAGGAAGGGCTGATCTAACCTTAGTCTTTAGATTTTTCCTTTCATTAAAAAAAATAATAACTTAAACTTTCATTAATTAGCTCAGGTGTAAGACCTTTGTACAAACCTTGGAGGCTTACGAAGCTGACCCTAGGCGACACTCTGTTGGGATTAAAGCCCAAGTGGCCTCTTATGCGGATATGGCCGCCCGTCCGCCTAACTCACTTACCTCTAACTCTTTGTATATACTAACTTATACTTTGTGAATACTAAGAAAAATTGGGAGATAACCCTTCTAACAGTTCTCTGCGTACTACTGTACTGTGTAAGCTCACTGTGTGTGTGTGAGAGAGAGTCGACCCACGCTCCGCTCTGCGACTTCAATTGGTATCAGAGCCTTGGTTCAGTGCGGATTTGCGCAATCGCGCGCGCGCGCACTTTTCCGGCAGATTCTGGATCCGGAGTTCGAAAATTCACACTCGGCGTTCCGGGAGCGTTTCCATCAGGCGACCTAGGCGACCTGGGGTTTTACCCCCCTTTCGAAGCCGTTTATGCCCTCAGAATTTCGTTCTGAGCACTACAGCAGAAGATAGATTTCAACCGCAAAGAAATCCGTCTTGTGTAGATTGACAAGCAGGAGGTGGTCGACATCAATATCGACATCGACATACATCACTTATTCGTCTTCAGAGCATCATCTATAGACCAGGTACACATATATATCATCAGATATATATATTGCAGTCTGCATTGCTACTTCTTGTGCTTGCCAGGTTCCAGGGGAGGTGTGGCCATACGACGACTTGACACCACTGGCATGTATTGCAGATTGATGTACTGTGATTGTGGGTCTACTAGTTGTGAGTCACACTAGCAGACAGACCGCCGCAGCGGTCATAGGACAGTGATTGGTCTATTATAGGATGTATGCTAGTTCTGGGCAGTTTGTTGAGCCATCTGAGAGGGTCGTGTGTGAGGTTTTTTGAAGCCAAGCACTGGGGGCTGGGTTACCCAGTGTGAGGTGGATTAGGTTGCTGGAGTTCCCCTCTACACGCATCTTCTTCGTCGACTTTTATCCCTTAGGATGTATGACTTTGTGTAGACACTGGATTGCATCTTATGCGTCAGGCCGTTGAGGCATTGATCAGGGTTCAGTCTTGAGACAGATACAGGTTCTGTCATCGCCCAGAGAGGAGACAGTGTATGCTTACAGGATAGCATATTACAGGGATTTTTTAAATTTGTCATTGGTCAGCTATTTATGATTGTTTCTTGAGCTATCTTTTGGTTCCCAGAGCTCAGTTTACAGGGGAGACTCTGTCAAAAATTTTCAAAAATACTGACAGTTCCTGAGGAGAGGTGTTCAGCTTGTTGATTACAGCTTGTTTACTATGTACAGAGGCCAGTTTACAGGGGAAACTCTGTCGGATTTTTCTCAGGAGTAAACAGTTTGGCAGATATGGCATCTTCTCAAAGTGAGACTCTTTACAACATAAAGAAGCTGGATGGCACAAACTTTCCATTCTGGAAGAAGCAGATTTGGCAGGTTTTGGTGCAGAAAAAACAAGTGAAGCCACTGAAGCTCAAAGGGGAGAGACCAGAATTTATGGCTGAAGATGAGTGGGAAGAGCTTGACGAGTTAGCTTGTTCCACAATCATGCTGACACTGGCAGAAAATGTTTACTTCAATGTAGCAGAAGAGACTACAGCGTATGGCGTATGGCAAAAGCTATGTGATATGTACAAGAAACAAAGTGCTGCTTCTCAGATTTACTGGCTCAAGAAATTGGTGGATTTGAAGATGAAGGAAGGGACAGCCATGTCAAATCATCTGAATGAATTTCACTCAATTTTCAGCCAGTTAACAGCACAGGAGATAGTCTTTCCAGATTCAGTGAAGGCTATGTTTCTCTTAATCACTTTGCCAGACAGTTGGGATACTTTTCGTAGAGCGTTAAGTAATTCTGTCGCACCAGAAGGTCTTACAAGTGCCAATGTAGAAGGCAGCTTGCTCACAGAGGAAGTGAACAGGAAGAACATTGACAAAGGCAAAGGCAATAGTGCTTTGGTCGTTCGAGGGAGACAACAGTTTAAAGAGAAGAAGGGTAAGAAGGCACAAAACCGAAGTAAGTCTCGTGATTCGAAGTCAAAGGATGACATAGAATGCTACCATTGTGGCAAGAAGGGTCACATGAAGCGAGACTGTACGAAATGGAAACAAGAAAAAGGAAAAACAAAGAGTTCTGAGCAAGATGAAAAGAAGAGTTCAGTGAAGATTGAAGAGGTGAATGTCACAGGATCTGGTTCAGACAGTGATTCTGGTATAGCAGCTGGTGACATCTTCCTTACAAGCAATCTTGATTCTGTTTTCTTGACTGCAGAGGATGGACATGCTATGAGTGATTGGATTATCGACTCAGGGGCATCTTTACATGTTTCTCCGCACAAACAGTGGTTTACATCATATGTGGCTACTAAAGATTATGTCAGACTTGGCAATGAGCAGGTTTGTGACATACTTGGAGTGGGAGATGTGCAGTTGAAGTTTCAGAATGGCTCTTCTTTATGGCTTAAGAATGTCAGACATGTTCCAGCAATCCGAAAGAGCTTGATTAGTACAGGGAAGTTGGATGATGCGGGTTATGTGACAATTTTTGGGAACAGCGCTTGGAAGATCTCCAAAGGTTCGATGACTGTAGCACATGGCAGCAAGTCAGGAACTCTGTACACTTTACATGTTTCAGAGGTTAAAAACCATGTAATTAATGTGATTGAGCAGCCAAGTGTGTCACTGTGGCATCGTAGGTTGGGACATATGTCAAAAAGAGGAATGGAAATACTTTCTCATTATGGTTATTTGCCTGGCTTTTCATTTCAAGATTTTGAGTTTTGTGAGCAGTGTGTTTATGGTAAGCAAACACAGGAACCGCACAGATCAAAGAGGAATCGTAGGGACGAACGGTTAGCTCTTGTACACAGTGATCTATGCGGACCAATGCCTAGTTTGTCACTAGGGGGAGCAGCGTACTTTTGTACATTCATAGATGACTATTCTCGCAAAGTATGGGTTTACTTCTTGAAGCACAAGGATGAGGTGCTCAAGGTCTTTAAGACATTCTTGCAGCTGGTGGAGAATCAGAGTGGTCAGAAGCTGAAGTGCTTGAGAACTAACAATGGTGGAGAGTACGTTTTCAAAGCTTTTCAAGACTTTTGTGAAGCAAAAGGGATTAAGCGGGAACTTACTGCACCATATAATCCTTCACAGAATGGGGTTGCAGAACGTATGAATAGGACCATACAAGAGAAGGTCAGAAGCATGTTGTCAAATGCTGAATTGCCTGATGGATTTTGGGCGGAAGCAGTGGCTACAGCAGTCCATTTGATCAACAGGTCTCCTAGTAGGGTTCTGGATAAGAGTGCAGTGGCCGAGATGCTATGGACAGGCAAGGCACCTTCGTATAAGCATCTAAGAGTCTTTGGTTGTGAAGCTTATAGCCATATTCCTAAGGAGTTCAGAAATAAGTTAGAACCAAAGAGCAAGAAGTGTATATTTCTTGGCTACGGAGAATCGGGCGAGATAGGTTACCGGCTTTGGGATCCTGAGTCCAGAAAGCTTATTTGTAGCAATGATGTGCATTTCAATGAAGCCAAGTTTCACGCTAAGCCAGAAAAGACAGAGGAGATCAGAAGAGTTGTTTTCAGGGAAGATGGACCTAGTGCTAGCACATCAAGACAGCATGGTCAGGCTCAGGAACAGCCTATAGTGGCTAGAGAGGCAGAATCAGTTGTGGTGAGACGTTCTGAGCGTGTCTCCAAACCACCTGATCGTTATGTGCCATCTCTAAATTATGTCATGCTCATAGATTGCGGAGAACCATCTTGTTACAAGGAAGCATTACAAGTGGTTGACTCGAAAAAATGGAAGTTGGCCATGCAGTCAGAGATGACAGCTCTGCATAAAAACCAGACATGGAAGTTGGTTAAATTACCACAGGGCAAAAAGGCTCTACCTTGTAAATGGGTTTACAGGTATAAGATCACCGCTCATGATAGTCAACCAAAGTACAAAGCAAGGCTTGTTGCCAAGGGCTTTAAGCAAGAACAAGGCATTGACTTTGATGAAGTCTTCTCTCCAGTGGTCAAGATGACTACATTGAGATGCTTTCTTGCATTGGTTGCTATATTGGATTTGGTGCTGCACCAAATGGATGTCAAGACAGCGTTCTTGCATGGTGATTTAGATGTGGAAATTTACATGCAGCAGCCAGAAGGGTTTGTTGAGAAAGGCATGGAACATTTGGTATGCCAGTTGTTAAAGAGTCTTTATGGCTTAAAACAATCACCGAGGGCATGGTACCATAAGTTCCACCAGTTTATGCTTTCTCAAGGCTACAAACGTAGTGAGTTTGATCACTGTCTATATACAAAGAAGGCTAAGGATGGCAGTTGGTTGATCCTTATTTTGTATGTGGATGACATGTTGATTGCTGGCAAACACTTGGAAGAAATTTCAGCTTTGAAGTCAAAGATGGCAAAATCGTTTGACATGAAAGACATGGGTGAGGCAAGTCATATACTTGGTATGCGCATTGAGAGAGACAGATCAAAGAAGTTGATTTGGTTATCTCAAACAGAGTATATTGACAAGGTTTTGCAACATTTCAATATGGAGAAGGGAAAGGCATTGAGTGTTCCATTGCCACCATATGTGAAACTTAGCAAACAAGATTGTCCTGTGTCTGAGGAAGAAAAGGCTGAAATGGATAAGATTCCATATGCGTCTGCAGTGGGTAGTTTGATGTATGCAATGATTGCTACACGTCCGGATATTGCATTTGCAGTGGGAGTGGTTAGCAGATATATGTCAAATCCCGGCAAGAAACATTGGGAGGCAGTGAAAGGTATCATGAGATACTTAAAACATACAAAGAGTATGCGCATATGCTATGGTAGTCAGGATTTGAGTGTCAGAGGATACACTGACTCAGATTATGCAGGAGACTTGGATAAGAGGAGATCTACATCAGGCTATGTCTTTACATTGGCTGGAGGTGCCATATCATGGCGATCTCGATTACAAGATTGTGTTACGCAGTCTACTACAGAAGCTGAGTATGTTGCAGCAAATGAGGCATGCAAAGAAGCTATTTGGCTTGGTAGATTGGTTGCAGACTTGGGAATCAAAGTAGATATGCCAGAGTTATATTGTGATAGTCAAAGTGCTATAGAATTGGCAAAGAATCCAGTGTTCCATTCGAAGACTAAGCATATTGATGTGAAATATCACTTCATTAGGGAAGTGCTTGAAGACAAGCATATACAACTATTGAAGATCCACACCAAGGACAATCCTGCTGATCTACTCACAAAGGGACTTCCAGGAGAGGGCTTTGTGCATTGTCGTGAGTTATTGGGCATTGGATAGATGGCAGCCATGTAAATCTTTGTACATTTATGTTCATAGATTTACAGTTACTTAAAGTGCCACATTGGACTTTAAGTGGGAGGTTGTTGGGATTAAAGCCCAAGTGGCCTCTTATGCGGATATGGCCGCCCGCCCGCCTAACTCACTTACCTCTAACTCTTTGTATATACTAACTTATACTTTGTGAATACTAAGAAAAATTGGGAGATAACCCTTCTAACAGTTCTCTGCGTACTACTGTACTGTGTAAACTCACTATGTGTGTGTGTGAGAGAGTCGACCCACGCTCCGCTCCGCGACTTCACACTCTACCTGCCAAAGTAGGATAATTGTTGGCAAAAATAAAACTCACCCTTTGGGCTTTAAAACTTTCACCTCCTATGCAAAACCTTAGCCAAATGGTTTGAAGGTGCTGCTAAGTTGTTCCTAAAACCTGCTAAATTTAGACATTTTGTGGCATGTTAGAATTTTACCCTAAGGCTTTCCAGACTTCATACTTAGATTCTAAAGAGTTATTCTAATGGCTTGAGCTTAGCACAATCACTTTCTATTTTTAGACTCCTACAATTGCTCTCGGTCATCTCCTTTGTCCTCACTTTATCCTGTATCTTTGCTCAAGGCTGCTCGGGATACATTTATCCTTCCTTGACATGTACCTTTGACTGAGATAATTAGTTAGCAATTCCCCTTACTCTTTTATGGACTTCTCCCCATTTGGTCCCAAGCCTTATATGGTTGGTCCATTAACACTTAATCAATTTTGCTTGTTCTCTTTTTATTTTTGCTAAACTTAATGGCCAACTCAAGTTGTAAAATACTCTTAGAAGGTTAGAAATTAACATTCATGACATGCCTTAACTTGGAGAAGTGTTAGACGAGGCAAGATCCTAGGACATATTGTGTCAGAAGCAAACGGAATATTCATGGATATGGATAAAATCAAGTTGATTGTGAAAATTCCACGTCCAACATCAGTTAGAGAGGCTCAATCATTTATGGAACATTGTGAATATTACCAAAAAATTATCCACATGTATGCATTAATTGCCAAACCTCTTTATAGCTTGATAGTGGCCTTTGATTGGACAAAAGACTTTGAGGAATCATTTTAAAAATTGAACTAGGCATTGGTGTAAGCATCAATTCTTAAGGAACCAGATTGGAATAAGATCTTCCATGTGCATGTTGATGCCTTTTCTTTTGCCATTGGATGTATATTGGCACAACCTAGAGAAGGCAATATAGATTTTCCAATTTTCTATGCCAACCCCGCCAATTAAATAGTGCTGAAAAAAATTACACAACCACTAAAAGGGAAGGATTGGGAATGGTCTATGCATTGAAGAAATTCAGGCATTACCTCCTCGCAAATCAATTCTTTTTCTTTGTTGATCATTAAGCACTATTGTATCTTGTTAGCAAGCCACGCAACATAGGCATAGTATTAAGGTGGTTCATCATCTTACTAGAATTTGTTTTCACAGTTGTGGTAAAGAAGGATACTACCCATCAAACGAGCTGATCATCTTTCTAGACTCGTAAACAAAGGGAAGATTGAGGGAATTGAAGATGATTTGTTAGATGCATATCTCTTTAACATTGAAATAATACCTAGAAGGAAGGAGAGTATAATTCCAATTTTAACCATTATAGGAAAATTGACGATAGATTAGGAAAGATTGATTGATAGAAAATTGATTGAGCAAGGCAGTCAATTTCAATTTCTTAGTTGGATATTGTATCGCAGAGGCGTTGATGGAATATTGGGGTTATGTATAGAAGCTTCTGATGTCCCTTTATGCTTAAGGGAAGCACATACCACTTTGGGTTGTGTACACCATGGGAAGACTCGGACCTACCAAAATTTGATGAGAATGGGCTTTTTATGGCCTTGTATGGAGTTTGATGCCCACATGTATGTTAAGAATTGCATTTTATGTTTAGCTAGACCCCCTGTATAACATTCTACATTGTTTCAAGTGACCATAGCACCTAACTAGAGCAAGTACATTGTAAATTGTTTGAACCAAGTTTCCTTTTCATCAGATTTGTCAAAAATAAGAAAATAAGCTATCCAAACTGAAGCACATTCATATGAGTTGATCAACAATCAACTGTACAAGCACTATGAAGATAATCAGCTTAGACTTTGTGCATGGAGTTTTATGCCCACATGTACGTTAGGGATTGCATTTCATGTTTAGCTAGACCCCTTGTAGAACATGCTACATTGTTTCAAGTGATCATAGCACCTAACTGGAGTGGGCATATTGTAAATTGTTTGAACCATGTCTCCTTTTCATCAATTATGTCAAAAAAAAGAATAAAAGCTATCCAAATTGAAGCACATTCATAATGGCTGATTAGCAATAAAATGTACAAGCACAATAAAGATAAGTAGCTTAGGCTTTGTGCATCAAAAAGTGAATACTTGCCTATTTTGCAAGAAACACATTAAAAGCAAGTGGGAGGTCATTTTTTGATTAGAAAACAAGGCTGAAGCTACAATGTTTGTTAGAATATGTTGGCCAACACTCTTCATGGATGTTAATGCATACATGAAGAGCTGCGATAATTGCCAAAGAACAAAAATTTCACTTACGAAGGCTTGAGCACGCACGTTTTCCAAGTGGGGCTTATACTTTGTAGGTCCCATAACATCGCCGGCTTACAAGACTCGTGCGGAATACATTATAGCACCCACACATTACTTAACCAAGTCGGTTGGGACAAAGGCTACATAAAAGAGCGATGTGAGAACCACAACACACTTCTTGTATAAAAATGGTTTTACATGGTATGGCTTACCTATTGAAATTATTAATGATAGAGGAACACATTTTGTCAGCGAAGTCATCGAGTATGATGATTTTATGATTATACATAAAAAGTCAGCTCCTTATCACCCACAGGCTAATGGTCAAGCCGAAAGTACCAACAAAGTTCTATGCACGGTTTTAACCAAGATTGGGAATGACAATAGATTAGATTGGGATCAAAAGTTGCACTCTGTAGTTTAAACCTATAGAGTTGCATACAAAAATATCTTAGGGATGACATCGTATAACATGGTATTTGGAATTAAGGTTATTTTACTCAGAGAGTTTTTTACTCCAACTTTGTGAGTAGCAAAAAAAATTAATTGGACTGGGCATGAATAGTCTGATCATTTGGATGACCTAGAAAAGTTGAATGAGACTAGGCTCTGAACAGTAGTAGCAATATATGCTCAGAAGCAACACAAGAAAGAGTTTCATAACAAGCATGTGAAATCTAAAGATTTTGCACCAAGAGATTATGTGCTTGTTTATACTCTTAAACAAAAACAACGAAATTGAGAAAGCGAGGTATGAGACCATTTGTGATTCATTCTATATCACCAAGTGGGGCCATAAAACTTGTTACATTTGATGAACAAAAAATGCCCAATTGGAAGTGACTGTAGATTAAAAAAATATCACTTGCAAATCACTCCAGAGATACTTGAAAGGGCACATACAACTAAAAATAGGAAGGACAAGCATGACATATTTATGCAACAAGAACAACAAGAATCCAAAGAACGAGCCACCAAAGAGAAAACAAATGTCATAAAATCAAATATTTAACCAACCCAAATGATTTTCTCGTATTAAGCTGATCATTTAATGTGGGAGAATAAACGGGAACAAGGGTTATAATATAGACATGTGCTTACAGATCTATCTCAACACGGGGCCAATGGTAAAGGGTCCAAATGAGAGATGGTATGTCAAACAGCAAGGCTAACCAATGGAGCTTAAAAGACCTTATGGTTAGCTTCATTTAATACATCCAAAGGTTAGTGTAAAATTCCTTTGACCTTAGATAAGCTAGGGATGAACTTGAGGTGGGAACACGACCCAAACTTAAGCTGCTTGAGGTGCTTGTCCTGCTTGATAACTAAGGTGTTTGATGTGCTTGCCGACTCGGGAGCTTGAGGTGCTTGTGGGAACACTACCCATTCTTGAGGTAATTTGTCATGCTTGCTGACTAAGGTGCTTGGGGGTAAGGTGTGCGAAAGTCAACAACTATCCCTACAAGTAGGGGGTGAGCCCTACAAGAGGAGGGTAGAGAGAGAACACACACACCCTCACACAAGGTAAGCTTGGTTCAAAGAAAGTATATAGGACACTTGTTAAGTTCCTCTTCATGTTTCCCTCATGGTGTGCCTAAAGGCTATTGGTTGGTCTCCCAAGGGGTCCAATGATAAATTAGTTAATTTAATTAACTATTTTAGCATTTATCAATTCCTCTCTCTCAAAGGGGAAAGTGGGACACTTGTCCTAAGGCTACCCTGTTTGCTTGATATGCCCCTGCATGTGACTGGCTAGGCCTGGAGAGGTCCAATGATCTTCAATCAAGAGCTACAAGGGGGGATCGACCAAAGCAAGCTAGGGGGTTGCTTGAGGGGTATACTCTCCCACACACACTCTCATTGTGCAAAGTGCAAGATCTCCATCTCCTTCTCCAAGCAAGTACAAAAGTTGAGAGCCTACACCAACACTCTTGGCTATGGAATGAAAATCCAACCAAGAGCCATGCTTCAACGCTTAAGCTTTCCATCTTCATTACTATGCTATAATGTATTCTAGCAAGAAGAGTGATGATAAGTGAGGGACTAGTTCTCTCTCCTATGAAATGTTTCTTCTTCCTCTTCCCTACCATCATTCCCCGCTAGCTCTCTCCACCTTCGAAGGTGTTTGAGGCCTTAGGACTGAGGCTTGAGATAGTTAATGCTTTTCACAAAGTTTATGTTATGCTCGTGATGCATGAAGCTTTCTATCTTCACAGCATCACCTAGGTCACAAGGAACACAAAGATTGTATTGTACCAAGTCTCTCTTGATGGGAGAAACTATAATACAAATGCCTATAGGAGGGGGGACCGCCAGCTCCACATAAATCCGGTCCTCAATTGTTGTCGTGTTCTCTAAACTCTCTCTCTTGAAAAAGTATTGTTCATGCCAAGTTATTTAAATGCTATGTTTATGTTGCTACCATCAATTAAGTTCACCCTCTATGCTCACAAAGAAATTCCACAGAAGTAATTTCTCTAATTTTCGCTACTCTCAAAGTTAATAAGCCATTTCCATTACATTGGTATCAGAGCATTTGGTTTCTTTTTTCTTGCTTAAGAAGAGAGGTCCTTATGTAGCTTATAAATGGTTGATTTTGTTAATTCTATTAGGGTAATCTATTATTGGTTTTGTTGAGCTTACTATGTGGGATATGAAGCACACCTCGGGAGCTTTGGACTTAATAATGGGTTCTCTTTAGACTTGCCTACGGCTTTACCATTATTGAGCCATAAGAAGCTCGAAAGGAGCTAGCCCTTGGCAACTCTGAAATATTAGACCCACTCCACTACTCTATATAATTAACCAACTCGAGCCGTGGGTGTAGATACTTAAGTGCTGATTTTCAAAGGCTAAGAGGAATAGCAACTAAGGTTTTGAATTTCCAAAGAATACACTAAGTACATAAATTTTGTCAACATGGCTGACAATAACCAAGAGAGTACAATGAACATTGAAAAGTTTGATTTTTCACATGAAGGTGATAATGATGATGCCCCCATGTTTGTCAATTATCTTGTTCCTAGGTTGCAGCAAGCTATGGGCAACCCTGCTTGGCAAGCCGAAGTTACTCAACAACTTCGCGCTTATGGGATTACCTTTCCTCTCCAAGAGGAGAGAGAGCTTAGGAGGCCTCTTGAAGAGACCCCCAAAACAAGACTCTCTCCCATACAAGAGGAGGAATCCAAAGAGCAAGAAAGTAATGAAACTTTAAGCTCTTCTAAAGATGTGGCTCCACGAAGATGGCGGTCTAAACAATCGCCAACTCCTCCCAAGAGGAAAAGATCAAGACACAATCCTTCTCTTTGTCACTCCGAAAGGGAAGAGAGGAAACAAAGGAAGAAAAATGCAAGAAAGAGGTCACCCTCTTCTCCTTCTTCTTCACCTTCCTCCTCTTCCGACAAAAGCTATGGCTATTCTACTAGAGAATACAAGAGGGGAGGACATCACAAATCATATCCTGTATGATGAAGGTCACAAAAGCTCAAGAAGTTCAAAGAGGGAGGAAAGAGTATCTCTTTTCTCACCTATGATGGCACCTTTGGTGCCACCAACAAAGTATTGGCCTTCATTCAGCAATTTGATGCGGCCTTTGGACACAAGGGCTTCACGGAGTCCTCTAAGCTACACCATGTAGTTATGCACTTCCAAAAATCGGCTCGTCAATGGTGGGCTAGCCTACGTGGCAACGAAGAAGTCCCAAAGACATGGAGCACTCTACGAGTTTCCATCATGAAGAAATTCCTTACAGGCAATGCAAAGGACAAAGTGTTCACCTAATGGTGTAGTTTGAAGCTTCTCTCTCCTGAGTCTATCCATACGTAGACAAGTTTTGGGACTTACATCTCAAGGCTAGTGTCTTCCAAAAGATAGACTTTACCGAGAAAAAGCAATGGTTTTGTGTGGGATTACCTGAAGAGATGGTCGAGTATGTCAACTCTCAACAGCTTGGTTCTATCACCAAAGTAATCCACCACACCATGGTTGCTTCGCACATCAATTTCCAACAAGGGGCTCAAGGGAATGTCAAACCCATGGAAAACAAAGACCAAAATAATGCAAAGGGAAAAACCAATGCCCAAAATCCTTCCCAAGGCAATTCCAACAATAACAACAACAATCGGTCCAAGGAGAAGGGAATTTACAAAGGTAAAAACAAACTCTCTCCTAAAGAGCTTGAAGCTTTTCACAAGGATCATAAGTGTTTTAAGTGTGGGGAGCAAGGGTATAGCTATCGTTCTTGCCCCAAGAAAAATGCTCGCAATGAGACTCCTAGGGCTTCCACCATCAAAGATCCAAAAGAGAATGCTCATTGCAAAGGTGCACCTCTCTCCTATGCTTGGATAAAGGTAAGGGAGCATGATGCCTTCATCTTGTTTGACCCTAGCTCTACTCACAACTTCATATCAATGGAGTTGGCCACCAAGTTGGGCATTCAAGCTTTTGCGATGGGAGATGCTGTAACGGTCGACACTATTTTCAAGGGAAATGAGCCTCCGTTACTCCCTTGATTTGGGAAGTTGAGGCTCCATGTCCAAAGCTATGTCGCAAAAGAAGACGTTTTCATCTCTCCTCTCCAACATGAGGATGCTATCCTAGGGGCACCATGGCTCAACCGCATGGCTGTCAACATAAAGTTCCATGAAAGGAGAATCTACTTCACCTACAGGGGAAAGAACATGTATTTAGATGCTAGTGAGTTTGGTCGTACTATACCACTTGTAAATCCTCTTGCTTTTGATAAATCAATGAAGAGCTCAGTTTCTACGTACGTGATTTTTGCCAAAGAATCCCTAAAAGATCCTAATATTTCATCAAATGTGAATGGTAGGAATCAGGAAGAGTTAGACTTGTCTAATTTTCTAAAAGGATTCCAAGATGTGTTCATTGATGTGGACTTACCTCCAAAACAAGGGGATGATGACCATCGAATTGAGCTCCTCCCAGGAATCTCACCGCCTAACAAGCCTCCTTATCGAGTTTCTCAAGCTCAACAAGAGGAGATCGTTAAGCAAGTACAAGAATTGATTGACAAAGGGATGGTGAGGCCTAGCTCCTCTCCCTTTTGTTCTCGAGTCCTTTTAGTGCAAAAGAAAGATGGTACATACCATATGTGTGTGGACTATCAAGCACTAAACCATATCACTATCAAAACCAAATTTTATGTGCCTCGAGTAGAAGATCTGTTCGCTAAGCTACAAGGCTCTACCTACTTCAGTAGGATTGACCTTAGAAGTGGCTATCAACAAATAAGGATAGTGGATGAAGATATCCTAAAGAACGTGTTTCGTACAACGTTTGGTCTTTATGAATATCTAGTCATGCCTTTTGGCTTGACTAATGCAACAGCCACGTTCAATCGTCTAATAATGGAGAAAATATTTAGACCCTATCGCAAATTCAATGGAGTGTTCTTTGATGATATCATTGTCTACTCCCAAGTCCTTGGAGGAACACAAGCAACATCTCCAAGTGATCTTTCAAGCATTGAGGGAGAACAAGGTTTTTATCAACCAAAAGAAAAGTGAATTTTTCCTTCAAGAGATTCAATACTTAGGTCATATTATCTCTCAAGATGGTATCCATATGGATCCATCAAAGTTAGAGGTAATAAAAGCATGGCCTAATCTAGAGGAATCTACAAGAGCTAAGAAGCTTTATTGGTATGTGTGCATACTATAGACGCTTCATAGCAAAATTTTCTCAAATAGCAGGACCATTACATGACTTAACTAAGAAGAAAATTAAGTATTTATGGACTAGGAGAAAAATGCTTTTGATAAGTACAATGAGAAGCTTACCTCCCAACCAATCGTCATGCTTCTGGATCTCTCAAAGCCATTTGACGTCCAATGTGATGCTTGTGGTGATTGCCTTGGAGCGATCTTGCTTCAAGAAGGGCATGCCATAGCATATGAGAGACGAAGGCTCAATACAGATGAACGTGTTTTAGGCATTTATGAAAAAGAACTTTTAGTTGTTCTACATGACCTAGACACATGGAAGCACTATTTATTGGGGACTCCTTTTATTCTACAAACCGACCACCAAAGTCTCAAGTACTTCATGACAAACAAATGAGGTGGGAAAATTTTCTTTCGCAATTTTATTTTGATATTGCTCACATTGCGGGTAAGCACAATCAAGTGGCCGATGCACTTTCACAACGACCAAAAGTTACTGCGGTGTCTATAGCAACTCACAATGATCTATCTTCTATGATAGATGAATATGCTACTGACCTTGACTTTAGAGACATAATGTCAGCCCTTGCTTTGGGGAAGAAAGAGGAACCATTCACCTTGCAAGATGGTTATCTTCTCCACGGCAATAGGCTATGTGTTACCCACTCCCTTCATGAGAAAGTCTTGTATGAATCCCATTCTCCTCCCTATGCGGGACATAGCGGCATTTAACCTATTCTCCGAGGATTAGAAACATACTTCTATTGGCCTACCATGAAAGTGGACATACGAGAGTATGTTTCAAAATGTGTAGTATGCCAAAAGACCAAGAATGATAGAGGAAGCAACTTGGTTTACTCCAGCCATTGCCTATCCCAAATTCACCATGGGAAAGTATATCCATGGATTTCATCTTTGGATTGCCCAAGTCTATCCATGGGAATATGGGAATATGGACAATAGTCGACAGGTTTAGTAAGCAAGCACACTTTATTCCTGTCAAAAAGACTATTAAGGCACACCAAATGGCAACTCTCTTCATATCACAAATTTTCAAACACCATGGATTGCCAACATCCATTGTGTCAAATAGAGATCCTAGAATGACCATTGATTTTTGAAAAGGTCTCTTTGAAAATCTAGGCACAAGATTGAATTTCTCTTCGGCCTATCACCCACAAACGGATGGCCAAAGTGAGATAGCCAATCTTACGATTCTTGATCTACTAAAGACCTATGTTACAGAAGTAGATCAATTCTCACAATGGGAAAAGTACCTACCTCTTGTAGAGTATGCGTATAATAATACTATACATAATTCTACGGGAAAAGCACCTTTTGCAATCATAGAGGCAAGACCTAAAAGTCCCTTGCTATTTAAAGTACATGGGAAGATCTTCGTTGCCGATGAGTATAGCCGTGAACTGCAAGCATCTTTTCAAAAGCTTAAGGAGGCTATATCCATCTCCCAACTAAGGCAAAAAGCTGCTACTGACAAGCACAGAATGTCAGGACACCGGCAAGGCCGGACTAGACAAGGGTAGGGCCGAGCTAGGCGGTGTGGAACGGGGAGTCCAACTAGGGCAAAGGGCCAGGGGCTTGCCTATATAATGGGTGGTTGGGTGGTGGACTCTCAGTCTCTAGCTTCCCTTGTCTTACACTGGTATCAGAGCTTAGGTCTATTTTTGGGAAAGGGGGAAGGGCGTGGAGCTTTCTAGCCACTCAAGGCTTGCATGTCGGGGTCATACACAATAGGGAGCACCCCTTAGCAAGGGAGACGACGAAGTCGCAGCCCTTGGGCATGCTACCTTGGCAAGGGAGGACTGTCGGGTGCATGAGCACCAAAGCGGGTGCGCTTGGGCTCGTTAGCGGTGCAACGCCGTGCTGAGGATTTTACGACACAGGGCCAAAGCCCCTTGGGCTTCACATCGACCGCCCCGGGCTCTCAAGCCTTTGCGCACTACCCGTTGGCGCCATAGCCGACTGTGGAGCTCGTTTTTTCCCACTTGAAGGGCGCCCACCCCCTTAGAGGTAGTGGCCATACCCAATAAATTTAATCTTAAGGGGTGATACCCACAGTGGGTACCCCACCCCCCCTACTCCACTACATGCGAGTACGGCAAGGCCGAGCAAGGCGGCATCAACGAAGTAGGCACGCATTCTGACGACAATTTCCTGCGTATTATGCAGAAACTCAAAAATTTCAAGACAACCAAATTGGCAAAGTTGCAGTACAAGTTCTTGTTGCCATCAATTACCGCTTTCAAGTCTAATTGACTCGATTATCAAGAGCTAGTGGAATTCCATAGAAGGCGGACAATTCAAATCATTTTCCACCGGATTACTCTCAATTTTGACAGAGTTAGCAAGGCTTCTATACTTTGCGAGTGCTCTCACTATCAGGTATTTTTCTGAGTACTTCTTTCACTGCACTGTGTAGCCATGGATTCGGCTATCAATGTGACATTCGATTTTGAGCAAAGTATTCGTGATCCTACCAATGATGGCCGCGGCCAGATCCCAGGTAGGTCACCTAAGAAAAATGTAACCTATCACGTGAGTTCAACAGAAGGGTATTTAAAGTTCTTGAAACTTACAGAAATATATATACAGAAGGGATACTATTTTTTAAATTTGCAAAAAACTTACAGATTTTAAAAGAAAAGGGTACATTTTATTCCTAAAAAAATTCATAGATAAGGGGTTTTACAAACATGTCTCGAACGCACATGGTATGGTAGTTTTACACATAGTGAACCCCCCGAGGGCCAGATCCTCTCAAGGAGAGTACCCACCACGCTATGACACGAGAAGATACTTATGAATTGCTCGATATTCAAAAATTTCGTGCACTTCAGACACGCATGACAGTCATGGATGAAAATTTTAAAGCTTTAAATGAAAATGTTACTAAACTATCCACATTAGTAGTTCAATTAATGCATCAACAGTCTAAGAGTCCTACTGACACCCACATGCATGAGCACGTTGACACACAAGGGCAAGGCCCAACTGCTAATGCGTTGCATACTCTCACTGCCAAAGAGGTGGATGACTTGTTAAAGAACTTTAAACCACCAATCTTTAAGGGAGAAGACCGAGACCGCAATAAGGATGCAGTGAATATCTTTCTCAGCAAGTGGGATGGAATTCACGCCTTGCGGCGTACTCCGAATGTAGTCAGAGCTCTGCAAACGAGCTTAACTCTGGAAGGCAAGGCTACAAATGGTGGGGTCTCTCAAGGAGAAGAACATCATACCACAGAGTTGGGAAGCTTTTGAATCAATGTTTAGCAAGGAATTTTTGCCTACAAATGAGGCCGATCGGAATTGGACGGCATGGGACACATGTTCCATGCGCCAATACCCATCACTCCTTGAATATATCTCTCACTATTGAGACATTATCCTCAAGTTGGAAGGCTTGGATACCTTTCAACAAGTGCGGGGGTTCATATGAGGTCTGACACCCGAGCTTAAGAAGTATGTTAAGACCCAGACCCTAAAACACTTGAGGAATCCATAGTGAAAGCACATATTCATGATGATCCTGATGAGAATAAAACACATAATAGCCACGTGCCTGCTAGTATACATGGTAATATACGCACTCAGTATGGGCACAATCAAAGAAAATTTCTAGTTGCTAATTCAGATGCATCTAAAAAACCCAAGGGGTCCAGGGGTCCTCTTTCTCCTGAGGATTTTGATAAAGCAAAGAAAGAAAAGTTATGTTTTCAATGTTTAGGAAGAGGTCATGGAAAAAAGGATTGTCCCAAGGGGAAATCTACTGCTCAAGGAAAGGATAAAGCAGTGCACACGGTGCAACTACTGCCTCTCGAGTCTTCCTCAAGATTCTCTATAGTGGAAGTAACACACACGGAGGTAGTGCATGAATGTTGTCTCACAGCTTCCATGTGGCAACCAACCTTTGGACCACATGAGTTAGTACGTATGCACGGATATATGCAAGGGCACAAGGTGTGCATCTTGGTAGAAGACGGTGCTACACACAATTTCATCAATTACGGATTGGTGAAAAAGCTCAAATTGCCTCAAATTCCGAGTACCCACCGCTACAAGGTAGCAATGATGAATGGACATAATACTAAAATATGGGATACTCAATGTCGAGTTGTTCCATTGGAAGTACAAGGGTACTCTACTTGTTTGGATTTTCAGGTTATGAACATGGAAAGGGCTGATGTGGTTCTTGGTAGGGAGTGGTTGCATAGCCTAGGACCATCACTAAAGCGTGCCTATGAGCACAACAGCTTGATGTTTGAATCCCATGGCGCACATGTGTTGTTGTTAGGTGAAAAAGATATCCCTTCATCACCACTAATTTGTACAACTGAGCTTATGCATCTCGTCTCTGATAATGAAATGGATCAGGTTTTCTTGTGTTACTCATTGTCTCATGTTCTTTCTAACATTGAGTATGTTGAACATTCCTCAACGCCATATGCTTCTCGCTCCTCTATTCCACCAATTGCTAATTCTAAACAAGCAAATGATGCTAGTCAATTACAAAAATTATTAAAGGAATTTCAAGATGTATTCCCTAATGATTTGCCATCAGGATTACCGCCGACACGATCAATACAATACTTTATTGACGTGGCTATAGGCTGTAAACCTGTTAGTAAACCACCTTACCGTATGAGTTATTCAGAGGCTGCTGAGGTGGAATGTGAGCTTGCTGACTACCTTAGCAGAGGGTTTATACAACCCAGTTCTTCACCATGGGCTTCGCCTATCCTCTTAGTGAAGAAAAAGGACGGCAGTATGCGCATGTGCATAGACTACCGGGGCTTAAATGCGGTTATAGTTAAGAACAAATACCCATTGCCCAGAGTAGATGAGTTGTTTGATAAGCTCACTCATGCTTGCATTTTTACGAAAATCGACTTCTGGTCAGGATATCATCAAGTCCGTATTCGGCTTGCCGATATACCTAAAACTGCATTCCAAACACGGTTTGGACACTATGAGTTTTTGGTAATGCCCTTTGGGTTAACCAATGCGCCCGCAACATTCATGACACTTATGGATAGTGTCTTGAAGCCATATTTGGGCAAATTTGTCATTGTTTTCCTCGATGACATCCTAGTCTACAGTGCTTCTGACGAAGAACACTTACAACATCTCACGCAAGTGTTTGAGTTGTTACGCACAAACAAGTTATATGCCAAGGAATCTAAATGTGATTTTCTAAAGGATGAAATTCATTATTTAGGGCATGTTATTTCAGCTAATGGCCTATACATGGATCAATCCAAAGTGGATACCATAAGGAAATAGCCTCCGCCTAAAAATATGGAAGAATTACAGATATTTTTAGGATTTGCAAGTTTTTATTGAAGGTTCATAAAAAACTATGCTCGAATTGTTGTTCCTATGACGGATCAACTAAAAGGCAAAGGTAAAGATTTTCAGTGGGGATCCGCTCAATAGCACAGTTTCGATACGCTCAAGGATGCATTAACTACAGCTCCTATACTGGCTATTGTCGATCCTTTGAACCATTCGTTTTAGAAACGGATGCCAGTGACCATGCTATTGGAGCAGTCCTGTTACAAGACGGATGGCCGATTGCATTTGAAAGCAAGAAGCTTGATGCAGCTCAGTAGAACTATTCTGCTTATGAACGCGAACTCTATGCAATATTGTCTGCCTTAAGAACATGGCGGCATTATCTGTATGGTGCTCAGTTCGAGATTGTGTTTGACCATGAAAGCATCAAATGGTTTACACAACAAAAGAATTTAAAGGGGCAAAAAGCCAGGTGGGCCGAGATCCTTCAGGAATATGACGCCAGGCTAAGGTATCGCCAAGGCCGATACAATGTAGTGGCAGACGCTCTAAGTCGAATGCCAAAGATCAATTCGCTCTTGTTCACGGAACTTCGTAGTGAATTTTTAGATTCTCTCAAGGGCAAATTGAGCATGATGAAGCATATTCCTAAATGTGGAGCCATGTTCAAAAGAGGGATCCTCCCCACTCCAATGACGGTTATGTACAGTTAACCTCCACACCTAGTTCTCCTTTATTAAGTGATTAACTACAACGATGGAAGCATTTTACCATCGACAATGGGTACCTACTCCACAAGGGGAGAGTTTGTGTACCGCGACGGACACGGACATTCGATGCCAAATTCTTTATGAATGTCATGATAGTCCAAGTGTAGGGCACCCGGGGATTAGAAAAACTTATGCTCTCGTACGACGACAGTTTTACTCGCCAGGTCTACATGGCTTTGTTCAAGCCTATGTCTTGCACTGCCAAAAATGTCAAGTTAACAAGGCAGAGCGCCTGAAAGCAGAAGGACTCTTACATCCTTTGGAGATTCCCAATGGAAAATGGGAAAGCATCTCTATGGATTTTATTGTAGGTTTACCAACCACTATACGAGGTCATGACTCTGGATGGGTGGTCGTAGACAGGTTGACTAAACTATGTAAGTTTATTCTGACCAAATCAACGATTAAGACACCAAAACTAGCCAAGTTATTTGTGGACAATCGATACAAATTGTATGGTTTGCCAAGTAACATTGTTAGTGACAGTGATCCCAAGTTTAACAGCCACTTTTAGAGAGTTGTATTTAAACGATTGGGTACACAACTAAACCTCAGTACAGCTGATCATCCAGAAACAGATGGTCAAACAGAACAAGTTAACCAGGTGCTAGAGGATATGCTAAGAGCATACGTCAGCAAGAAACAGTCAGACTAGGAAGAATACTTACCTATTCTCGAGTTTGCCTACAACAGTGCTAAGCATGTCACAACAGGTTTTAGTCCTTTCATGCTTATGTACGGGTTTCAACCTAGGTCACCAGTTACGGTGGGGTTGGCAACCAAAAAACTCCAACAGGTTAAGGATTTTCTCCAACACCACATGGATATGCTGAAACTTGCTTGTCAAAATGTCCGGCAAGCACAAGATCGTATAAGAAGTACGCTGATGAGAAACGTCGGCAAGTTACCTTCGAAGAAGGGGAGGAAGTATTTTTACGTGTGCCAGAACATTCAGAAAGTCTAAAAACTGGGCCGATGCCTAAATTATCTCCCCGATATTGTGGGCCTTTCAAAATACTCAAGCGAGTAGGTGATCGTGCCTACAAATTATTACTACCTTCACATTCTCGCATTCATCCGGTATTTCATGTAAGCGGTTACATGGGGACGACAATGTCATTGACTAACAGGTTTTGGTTGATTTCATTGAACCTCCTACTCTACCGCATGAACCTGAACGTGTTCTTGATTATCATGAGTTGCGTACACATCATCACGTAGACCAACAAGCCTTAATCAAGTGAAAAGACCGACCTGAAGAAGGTGCCACTTGGGAAAACATTAGCGTTCTTAACAAGAAGTTCCCCACTTCTGTTTTCGAGGACGAAAACTCTTCTTAAGGGGGGAGTAATGTCAGGACACCGGCAAGGCCGGACTAGACAAGGGCAGGGCCGGGCTAGGCGGTGTGGAACGGGGAGTCCAACTAGGGCAAAGGGCAAAGGGCCAGGGGCTTGCCTATATAATGGATGGTTGGGTGGTGGACTCTCATGGTCTAGCTTCCCTTGTCTTACACAGATGGGCCTTAACATTCAAAGAAAATGATTGGGTCTTACTTAAGTTTCCTAAGGCTCGATTGAGGCAAACGACAGGCAAAAATCCTACGGGCCATCAAAAGTATTATGCTAAACTAGCAAAAAGATACTATGGTCCTTTTCAAATTTTGAAGCCAATCAATGAGATGGCTTGTCAACTCAAGTTGCCTAACCATTGGCTCATACACAATGTTTTTCATGTGAGCCTACTTAAGCCCTACAAAGGAGAGCCACCACGTGAGCCAATTATTGAAGACCCTCCCGAAATCGAAGATCAAGAAGAGGCACTACAACCCGAAGCTATCCTTCGGCATGAAGACAAGGTACTACGACATGGTAAGATTATCCGACGGTATCTTATTAAGTTCAAAAATTATCCTTTTGAAGATGATAGATGGATGCAAAGAGTCCAGTTTAAGGATAGTATGAACCTTGTCAACGCTTACAATGCTACAGTAGAGTAAGGAAATGTACATGTTTCTTCTAAATGACCAATGTTTTTGTCTTATAAGACTAGTTCTCTTTTTATTGCGCACAATTTTTAATAGTATGCATGCTTAAAATCATGTTTGTGAGGATGATGTCTCTCAAACACCAAGTAGAATTTGTCACTCTACTTTAGGAGAATGAAATGGACTAAGGAGTAGACATGCTTGCAGCAGGTATGTCTCCCAAGCACCAAGTGGATTAGTCATCCATCTTGGAAAGATGTCGTAGGGTAAAAAGGGATCCTCTACCCACTAAGAAAGATTGACTAATGACTAAGGCTTTATCTCTTCTAACTCATAGTCGAGGACGACTATGATTTCAAGAGAGAGGTAATGTCATAAAATCTAATATCTAACCAATCCAAATGATTTTCTCATATTAAATTGATCATTTCATGTGGGAGAATAAACGGGAACAAGGGTTAGAATACTGACATGTGCTTACAGATCTATCTCAATACGGGGCCAATGGTAAAGGGATCCAAATGAGAGATGGTATGTCAAAGAGCAAGGCGAACCAATGGAGCTTAAAAGACCTTAGGGTTAGCTTCATTAAAGACCTCCAAAGATTAATGTAAAAGTCCTTTGACCTGAGGTAAGCTAGGGTTGAACTTGAGGTGGAAACCCGGCCCAAGCTTAAGCTGCTTGAGGTGCTTGTCATGCTTGATGACTAAGGTGCTTGTCGTTCTTGATGACTAAGGTGCTTGATGTGCTTGCCGACTCGGGAGCTTGAGGTGCTTGTGGGAACACTACCCAAGCTTGAGGTGCTTTGTCATGCTTGCTAACTAAGGTGCTTGGAGGTAAGGTGTGCAAAAGTCAACAACTATCCCTAAAAGGAGTGGGCAAGCCCTACAAGAGGAGGGTAGAGAGAGAACATACACACCCTCACACAAGGTAAGCTTGGTTCAAAGAAAGTATATAGGACACTTGTCAAGTTCCTCTTCATGTTGCCCTCATGGTGTGCCTAAAGCCTATTGGTTGACCTCCCAGGGGTCCAATGATAAATTAGTTAATTTAATTAATTGTTTTAGCATTTATCAAGTCCTCTCTCTCAAAGGGGAAAGGGGGACACTTGTCCCAAGGCTACCCTTGTTGCTTGATATGCCCTTGTATGTGATTGGCTAGGCCTGGAGAGGTCCAATTGTCTTTAATCAAGAGCTACAAGGGGGAGGTCAGTCAAAGCAAGATAGGGGGTTTCTTTAGGGGTATACTCTCCCACACACACTCTCATTGTGTGAAGTGCAAAGTGTAATAGCTCCATCTCCTTCTCCAAGCAAGTAGAGAAGTTGAGAGCCTACACCACTCTTGGCTATGGAATACAAATCCAACCAAGAGCCATGCTTCAATACTTAAGCTTGTCATCTTCTCCATCTGCATTACTATGCTATTATGTATGCTCATCTGCATTACTATGCTATTATGTATGCTAGCAACAAGAGTGATGATAAGTGAAAAACTAGTTCTTTCTCCTATGGAATGTTTCTTCTTCCTCTTCCCTACCTTCATTCCCCGCTAGCTCCCTCCACCTTTGAAGGTGTTTTGAGGCCTTGGGACTGAGGCTTGGGATAGTTAATGCTTTCCACAAAGTTTATGTTATGCTCATGATGCATGAAGCTTTCCATCTTCATTGCATCATAAGGAACACAAAGATTGTATTGTACCAAGTCTCTCTTGATGGGAGAAACTATTATAAAAATGCCTATTGGAGGGGGGCCTCCACATAAATCCGGTCCTCATTTGTTGCCATGTTCTCTAAACTCTCTCTCTTGCAAAAGTATTGTTCATGCCAAGTTAACTAAATGCTATGTTTATGTTGCTACCATCAATTAAGTTCACCCTCTATGCTCATAAAGTAATTCCACAAAAGTACTTTCTTTAATTTTCGCTACTCTCAAAGTTAATAGGCCATTTCCATTACAACAAATGTTGGAGGATTTCAAGAAGCACAAAGCTATTCGTATTTACCAACTAACCATCATAGAGGAGGACAAAGAAAGTTTAGATCCTTACATTTCTACAGAGGTTGGAGCCAACAAGTTACATATTCATGCGCTAGTCTATTCCGGTGAGCATTTGAATAAAATTAGTTGGGATCTTTATCAAAAAATGCTTGAGTTGGTCCTACAACCAATGAAAAGGATGTTCACAAGATTCATTGGGACTTTCAGTATTGCCCAAGGTTATGTGGATCTCATAATATTTATCAAAGGATTGTCGTGCCCCCATATCTTCTTCCTACTACCTCCAAACTCTTGTGATAATCAACTAATAATGGGTACACCATGGCAACAAAAATATAAGGCGTATATACATTGGGCAAAAAACCAAGTGTATTTTACAGTAGAACAACGCGTAGGATAGATCACATTTGCTTCCATGGAAGATATAAGGTACCTCTTTGAGGATGGTCTCAAAAGAATTAAAGAGACAATGAATAACTTCAATGCAATAGAAGCATAACTAAACATTGTAATTGTCACTCCAGAAACAACACCTATAGTATGTACTAATAGCCATAACCATGCATCTGTAGTTGATCCTCTCCCTTCAGTTCCAATAGTGGAGACCAAGCTACCAATCTTGGAGACAAAGCAACCTCTTACACATTGTGTGTCATCAAGTGTAGACTCAAGAGCATCAAAACAAATCACTCAAGTCGATCATCCCAAACAAATTTGGGTATCAAAGAAGAGACATGCAAAGGTCACACCAACACAACACTTGAAACACCCTCAAAGCGACAAATATGGATACCAAAGGATACCCCAATAATTGATGCAAACTTCATTTGGGTGCCAAAAGCCCAACTGCAAAGTTTATCTCAACAAAGTTGAAGTCAACCATGGTATTCACCCACACCTACGAAACAAAGATGGTTAACAAGGCCCGATTCACAATCAGTCATCCATGCTACAAAGGTCAAGAAGACACAAGTAGTCAGATACAAATAGGTATGGGTACCTAAGAAACGTGTTACCGCTCAAAAATCGACATACAGATTGTGGATTCCAAAAGAAACAAGTCAAAATCATTCCTTGGAGCCAACAATCCTAGAACGTGCTTTAGACATGACAACACTTGCAAAATTTAGAACCCACTATATTGGTATGGCGTCCTAAACTTCAGCCACACATTCAAGCCAAGGAGCAGTTTCAACCTTCATTGATTCAAAATCGCACAACAAAATTACAATGCTTGTTACATGGTACACACTCATTACACAAGAGGGTAAACCTCGTCTCACTCGCACAACATTAAATTTTCCATGCATCGAGTGAGTATGCATCTATATGGCCACATTACAAAGGCTTGCATAAAGCACTGCTTTGATGCCCATGAACAATACACCTCTGACGGCTCCCTGTCATTCCATGAGAACTCCAACAAGGAAGGAGGGAGGCATTCTAAATGAGGACTTATTGATCAAATGAGAAAAGGACATTGTTTTATTGATTTTTGTGTTATAAATTGTTGTTGATTTTTCCTTTTTACAAATTCTTTTATTTTATGCCCTTAGAAGAAGAGGTGTAGCAAGAATAAGGGACGAACGCCAGACAGGAACCCTAAGGTGCGTGTAAATATATACATAATAGTCCTTTTTGCTAAAAATATTAATAAAAAGTAGAGCAATCCATCCAAAAAAGTACAAATAAGGATTTTTCTTTTGAAAGCCGCAAATCATGCACATGACATTAGAATGGAGTGATATTTCATATATTGCTTCCATAGGTCAACCACCACATGTCCCCTATGTTGCATTGTGTCAAGCAATAGGCTTTGGTCCGGTTCAGACGTTGAAGGATATTTTAGAGTGTATAACTACCCAAAACCGTGATTTTACCACCCAGCTATTGAGGTGACACCTCAAATGGGTCTGGAGGAAGTATATGATCATGTTAGGATGTTTGCATAGTTGAAAAAATGCTTCTTTGTGTTAGGTAGGAAAAAAACGTGTTTTTTTCTCTCCCTTAGTGATTTGGCAATACATTGAATTTTGATGGTCACCAGGGACAATTAAAAAATCACTGTCCAAGAAGATGCACATGCATTGGATGACTATTTTTCCCATACTTTGAATTTTCACCTAATCGAGAGTCTGATATTAGCCTAAATCTTGCATGAAGTGCCACATTCAAGCTCAAAGACAATCATTATTACATTGGTCAGACTATATTTTCTCTATTTTCAATGCACGTTGATTTTCAATATATTTAATACGCACATGCCCATGTGCTTACTCGTGGGTTGAAGCATGTTCGAACCCAAACTTGTGTTTTTAGTCATTTGTGTTGTCAACTCACAATACTATGCTAGGAGATGCAATTATAGTTGAAAAATCACCAAATTGTAGACTCTCTTTAATCTAGGATCTTCACTGCTCCACACAAACATACATAAGATGAGAATTTGGAACGTCCTCCTATCTTCTATAAGACAGCTTTTGAACTCGAGACCCCTCAAAGATTTGTGTGACAACTCGAATTTACTACCATCGAGTGGTCTTGAGTGCCAAACTACTTCAACATTCTTCTCTCTCTCTCTCTCTCTCTCTCTCTCTCTCTCTCTCTCTCTCTCTCTCTAGAACTCTTGGATAATAAGTATTGAGTTCAAAACTCGGCAAATATCCTTTCTTCTTTTCCTCTCTCCTCCCAAAAAAGACAGTTCAGGAGCAGAATTCGTTAAATCTGCACGCACGCTAGTCTTCGCTCTCTGTCAATGTTATGTTACCCATCGAGACGAAGGCTTGGGGCTCTTATGCCGGTGCCTTCTTCGAAGCTCCTTGTGTTAGGCCTCTGCATAATGCCAGCCGAGAAGGTTTCCGTGGCCGCAGAATCCCATCACCAACTTTATTTCTCTGCCCTTATCGTCGCAAGGATGGCTTATCAACAGTAGCTTACACGCAGGAAATCCTCACAGATGCGGCTGAATGCATCCTCTTCGATGAAGAGGATCCAGTCAAGGAAGGCCCTGGAGCAGAAGGATGGAATGCAGATGTATACAAGGAAGAAAATGGTCTGCAGGCTCGATCGCCTCTTTTTTCTGTTACAGATGTACACAAGCATGATGATGATGATGTGCTGCACGCAGACTCCCTCACAACTGATATGCGGGACACCACAGCCACTGCACCTCGAGAAATATATCTGCGGCTTGATGCCCTTGACTTGCAGAGAGATTATCGGGGCCACTCTTTACGTCCCCTACTGGATGTTGACACACTCCCTCAGCCATCCCGTTCAAAGCCAGGAAAGAGACAAAATGTGCCGAAGAAAGCTAGGCAATTGATTTTGAGTCTGCGTGACTTGCCTGTGGAGGAATTTCCCGCAGCTCTCAACAAGTTCAAATCGTTTGGACCTGATAGAGCAGATTGGCTCTATGTTCTGAGATATTTCAAAGAGAAAGAAGATAAGAGTATGCTGCTTGAGGTACTTGTCTTGTATGTCCTATTAGTAATTGACACAGCTTTGCCTTGATATTAAACGTAAGCACATGCGGTTATTTTAATGTGGGGGATTGTGCATCTGTTGAGGGGATCTTAGCCGCAAATATCTTTATTTGGAAGAGCTTATCTGGAAGAGCTCAGGTAGTGTGATGTATGTGCAGCCTTTTTGGAGCATATGGATAGATATTTGGTTTTCAGTATGAAGATCTTGAGGCCTTTGGTTTGTAATGTTTAGATGTTGATGTCGTACGTGTTTACCGGCTTACTGGCTTTTATGTACTTTGAAAACCTTGGAGCTCGAGCTATTACCTTTTTCAGCATAGATACCCAAGTCAGTAACAGATTTTCAAGGTTGTCATCCCAAAAAAGGAAACGTATTCAATCATGATATGTACAGTATTTACTTTATCTGAATCGCACAGCGTCCTCATTGCTTCTTAGATTTCAGTTTAAGATTGCTCGGCGTTTTGTTGTAGCTTTAGCGCTAGTGGACCACTTAAATTTGAAAGCGGGGATAGGAAGCTTATTTGTATGGCCTCCACTCTCCCAAGTGTTTCCCTTTTGCTTGTCAGGCATGTCATTTGTCAGTTTTCTTTTCTTGGGTAGTGTTTATATTTGCTTTGTTTTTGCTTGCGGTTGTTGCTTTTTGAGAAAGACTAAGATTTATCAAGTTCAGTGTTCGAGCAAAATCATTTTTCTACCATAGACAATATTTTTATTTTCTTTTTCAAAGGGGAAATTTTAGAAGTTTGAGCATTTAGCCTTTTCCTCTTATGATTTGCACCCAAACAAGAATTTTAGTGCCTTTGCTTCATTCCAATGGTCTTTCTTGCCTCCTTTTTTCTCAACCAGTGTTTTCTCACTTTGCAAAGTCTCTTCCAGTTAAGCGATGCAGAAAAGGTGCAAGGAACATAAACACCACTGACTTCATCTCAAACTACGTTTGCAGGTGTTCAATTTTGTGCTTCTTCTACCATCTTTCAAGGCCAGTGCAAGGGACTATACCAATCTCATACGGATCTTTGTGCAGCTGAAAAACCATGAAGCTGTCGAACGCACATTGAAAGTGATGTTAGATAGGGAAGCCTTTCCGGATCTTGTGACTTTCACCGTTGTGATTGGAATGTATGGCAAACTTGGGAACCTTGAGATGGTCAAGAGGAAGTTTGATGAATTGAAGCTTTATCGACTTGTGCCAGACACAATTACTTATTGTGCTGTTATTGAAGCTTATTGCCAATTGGGCTATGCCGCAGAAGCGGAATTATTTTTAGAAAAAATGGAGTGTGCAGACCTGCCGCTGAAGAAAGAGATTTTTATCTCTCTTATAAGAGGATATGGAAATATCGGTCAAGTTGAGGACGCCGAACGAGTATTTCAGCTCATGCAAGCAAAGCTGTTGTACCCAGAAAGGAGGTCCTACTCTGCTTTAATGGATGCATATGCCAAAGATGAAGACGTTACACGCGCTATTGAAGTGTTTAATAATATGGTAGCAGCGGGGATTGAACCCACAGACAAGGCTTTAGCCCGGCTGTTGACTGCATGCGAAAAGAAGAACATGCTCAGTGAAGCTTTGGGGATAGTAGAGAAGCTTGAGAGCAAGAAATTCAAATTTGGAACAAATATGCTCATAACTTTTAGAGGGTGGCTTGCAAAGCTGAGATTAGACAAGGATGTTGAACAGATGTCTGTAGAGGTGGAAAGGCGGTTAGAACGAAAAGCGTACGCGGCCAAGAAGTGGAGCAAGAATGCATATGTACCTGCTTCATACTGCCTATGAGGAACACTTAGGGAAGCAAGGTAAATAGTTGAATGTGTGTGCGCCTGGTGTTGAAAAGTGTTTCCTGCTTCAATGCAAAAGAGACGTCCACAAAAATTCTTCTGAGCAGCAGGAAGCACGGGCCTTCTATGATTGACTTGGCGAGTGCTGTGCATGCTCGACCAGTTTGTAACAATCTATCAAGAAGAGGTATTGAGGGAGAGAAAAGGATTTGGGAATTGGGGGGGTGTGCATCTTCTACAGAAAGCAATGCTCTCTGTTTTGCGGTTGTTGAAGTCCCTATGTTGAGTCCATGCTGCTAGCATCAGCAACAGCTTGCGAAAGTCAATGTTCTAATTCCTTGGTGTTTGGGCAAAAAGCGTCCAATGGTGTGTACACTCCCACTCTTAGATTGATTTTTCACCCTTTTCTCATGAAGAATCCTCTTTAGCTTTGTTTCGGTTTTTTGCAAGGGTTGGAGTGATTATGTGACCAACTTTTGGTATCAGCATGAGCTGCATCATATGAAAGTGTAGCTTTTGGTTTGATGAGTTATGATAGATGAAATTTGTGTATGTAAAATGCCCCTCAATGTTCTTCGACAAATTATTTCACCTAAACAGTCTTGGTCAGAGATCCAGTATATTTTACCTCCAAGAACTTAGATGAGCCTAATTTTTAGCCCTTTGTTTTATGATCTGCCCGGGCTTAATCTTGTTATTCTTGTGTAAAAAGACAATTGACTCTAGCTTTTCAATATCAAACATGCGGGGCAAAATTGTACACCAATGTGCTGTTCACAAAAGTTCAGAGCAGTTCTGTGCCACTTGTGAATTTTTGCCTAGGCTCCACCACTCTGGTTAAGTTATGTATGTGTCAAACTTTTAAGATACAGAGGTATATGTGGGCAGTGGCTTCTTGTAGAAGAGAAGAGAAGTCTGGATAAGCAGAACTAAGATGTAAATTGAGGTGGTCTAATATAGTGGCAGAAATAGACGAGGGTTAGCAGTTGATTCACTACAAAAATACGCACGGTTTCTCATACCTAGAACGTTATAATGTATTACTTGGAATAGTGCCCATTCTTTCTCCAATGTTTCTTCGAATTAAAGTGCAAACATTCATTCAGGTTATTAGAGAATAATTTATCGAAGTCGCACACAATCTGCACTATGCCATTGCCTAGCCTTCTTGTGCAGAATTTGTTCATGTGGCTGTGGGATCTATGCCTTCTCAGCAGCCAGAAATTCCATGCACTAGCGTGAAATAACCATCTGCCAACTTAGCAAGTCAAAAATATCCATTTTTTGCATGTTGATGTGTTAAAAGTTGGCAATATATGCGGATAATTGTGTGCAAGGCCACAAGCCAGTGGCTCTTGCCAGTTGGAGGTATCCACGCTCTTTCCGAAAGTTTTCAAAAGTGAATAAATTCCTATGAGGTAGAAACATGAAGTACTCATTATCAAGCAAGGGAAGGGAATCCACAAGTCACCTATACCAGTTTAGAAATATCGGTGTGGCATCTGCTGCTTGGTCAGCTTGATAAAATGGGTTCCGATCTTGCTAGACAAACTAACTTCTTCATTTGGCACCAAAAAAGCTGTACCATGTTTGCAAGCAAGGATGTGGCAATGTGTGCACCAATTATCAGCAAAACATATGATTAACTGGTGCAACTATGCCAAAATTGGTAGTCACAAGACGACCTGCATAGTTGTAGATATGACAAATAGCTGGTGCATGCTGGTGCATTTGTGACCATGCATTTCACCAGCACAATACTCTTAAGCCCAAGAAATTTTTACATGTTCTGACCGTTAATGATTGTGCACGTCACACCTTGATCAAAATGAATGTGTATTGTCCCTAGGGTAGAAATAAATTGATAAATTGGATTGTCTGATGGTGGTAAAAGTGTTAAGTATACAAATTATACTTGACCCATCATGGTTACCAAACCATGGGCATCTCTGATGTCACTACCACAGCTTGCCTATTGCTTGGCATTCGTTCATTGAAAATATTTCTCCAATTGTGGAGGATATTATGCACCTTGTGCAATTGGGATTTACAAATTATAGTTCTTCCCGGCAAATTTACAAAGCTTTTTGATGGGCTTAATTAAGGAAACATCATATCATAATTTCACATATTGCTCAACATACTTAAGAAAAGGTACAAAACATAAATGATGAAAATGCAACATGCTGTCAAGGTGTAGGGAATGGCATTCCCTGTAAAACAAGCAACCAGGAGAGGCCAGGAGCCATGGTGGAATCACGTTTTACAAGATTGGTCACTGTACTACCATTTCCGGCGATCACAATCCCGAGGCAGCCGGGGGAAGAGGGGGGGGAGCGCTGTCGCTTGCAACCAAGAGCCACTGCCACCTACGGCCTTGCAAGCAATCATCTACATACATCACCAACTTCTACCACATCAACATGCAGAAAATAAAGATTTCTGACTATTGACTTGGGAGATGGTTATTGCACGCCAATACATGGAATTTCTGGCTGCTGAGGTGGCATAGATCTCACAGCCACATGAAGAAATTCTGCACAAGAATGTAAGGCAATTGCACACTGCAGATTGCGTGCCCCCTGGATCCCAACCTCGACAAACTATTTCTTGAGTGACCTATATGAATGTTTGCACTTGAATTACAAGGTACTTTGGAGAAAGAATGGGCAGTATTCTAATCGATACATTAGAACTGTCTAGGCGTGAGAATCTGTGCATATTTTTAAGTGATGCAACTACTAGCGCTTGTCTATTTCTGCCACTATATTAGACCACTTCAACTTAATTTATCAGTCAGCTTATTTCCTCGTGATCACAATTTGACCATTTCGAAATCGTCTCATTGGCAAGAAAGCTAAGTTCAATGACGGAGTTGAGGCATAATGAACTAGATGTACAATCACCAACTCAATTTTACAGCCAGCAGAATGTGGCCAAATTTTCATATTAAACCAATTGACGACGAATGCCATAATGCGGTGAAACATGAGCTCTCTCTCTCTCTCTCTCTCTCTCTCTCTCTCTCTAACTAATAAGCACATATATATACACCCCTTCGTAATTTTTCTTTAAGCCAATCTTTTGTTTCATATTGCTATAGACACAAGGAAGAGGTAAGCTTTACACTGGACATGGCAAGATGTATGCATAATTCAGGATTACAAGTAGGCAAAACCGAAACAAACTCTCAAAGAGCAAGCTAATGGGCTTTGATTCAACATTTACAGCCAAGCAGGATCTCTAATGGGCGTGACAACAGCTTTCACCTGTAGATAATTGTTCAAAGAGTAAACACCTTTCTCCCGGCCGTGCCCACTCATTTTGTACCCACCAAAAGGTATGGCCGCATCAAAAACATCGAAACAGTTTATCCATACAGTTCCTACTCGCAAGGCACGGCTCAATGTATTGGCTGTGTCTAAGTTTTTGGTGAACACTCCTGCAGCCAAACCATATGGGGAGGCATTTGCTCTCTCTATTACCTCAGAAAGTTTCCTGCAACAAATCACATTCAGAATAATGATCGAAGGGATGACCCTATGGAGAGTCTTCTAATGGAAACAACTTAACGACTCAATTAGTTGAATCTAAAAGATATACTAACTTGTATTTGGTGATTGACTGAACTGGGCCAAAAATCTCCTCCTTCGAGATGGTCATTCCATCCTACAAACACAAGCACACTATTATCATCCTGTTCAACCATCAGAATAGATATCAGACACTAGCACCATTTGAATTCCTGCTCTCTATTACCTAAACTAGATTGCGCTCAAGCTACACAAAAGATCCTTTTTGGCCTACATAAGGCCTTAGTAAAGCGTGGACCTCTCGAGAGGACTGTGTGCCACATGGCAAGGTAATGATGTCAAACTTTCTTATAGGAAAAGCATAAACTTATATCTAGGCCCCTGTGAGAGATAGTTGGCATTGTTTTCCTATTTCTATAAACATGGGCATTGAGTAGTGAGTGGGTCACACACACCCTTTCTCATCCTTTTATGTCAGCCATTGTGACCCTTCACCTTGTTCAGATGGTTAGAATATGGGGTTGTAAGACCTCTACGTACACTAACTAGCAGAGCAAGCTCTCTTGGAAGTCTTTGAGCCTTCATAATCAGAGAGGTAACAGTTACCTGCACATCGGCGAAAATAGTTGGTTTGATGTAATAACCTTTGCTGCCAAATCGTTCCCCCCCTGTAAGCAATCTTGCACCTTCTTCCTGGCCTATTTTAATGTAGCCCATCACCTTGTCGAACTGTTCATCACTGACCTGGAACAAAGATATCTTTAATCAGGAACACAGTGAAATGAAGGACTAGCATCGACAAAGCAATTCATTTTTCAGTACATTCAGCAATATAAGAACATGCAATAACATTTGCACACCTGAGGACCCTGTTCTACACCCTTCTGAAAGGGATCACCAACTAC
Organism: Adiantum capillus-veneris; assembly: GCF_014529385.1. NCBI lineage: Eukaryota > Viridiplantae > Streptophyta > Polypodiopsida > Polypodiales > Pteridaceae > Adiantum > Adiantum capillus-veneris. The sequence goes on along the minus strand of NC_140951.1, from coordinate 123,615,446 downwards.
CCGCCTCAACGCGCGGGCCTTTGCTTTTTCAAGAAACTCATCATAGATGCTCTCGTGAACAAATGTCCTCGATCCAGCACAACAACATTGTCCCTAAACCAGCGCACAGACATACCTTTGCAGTCCTTGCTTGCTTTGATACAAACAGTAATTATCAACAAAGGCCACAAACCTGGTTGAAGAAAAGAGCAAAGTGGGAGAGCTCAACAGCATGATCAATGTCTGAATCTTCTGTGATGATAAATGGAGACTTTCCACCCAGCTCTAAGGTAACAGGCTTCAAGTTACTTGCTGCAGCAGCTTGAGAGACAATCTTTCCAACTTCGGTGGAGCCTGTGAATGCTAGCTGCTCAGAGAAGTAGCTCATTATTAATATTTCTTCGTCTAGCAGAGTCTTTCAAACAGACTTGCACACATTTAGACTTATTGTTGCAAGCATGCCAACTGCCTTCAATGTCCTGGATAAACATCCCATGGAGCTCAAAACCTCTCCAGAAACAGCCACTGAAAAGACTTTTGAGTAAAAAATTTAACGAAAATACTAACCTTATCGATATCCATGTGGCTAGCAATGGCTGCTCCTGCAGTTGGCCCAAATCCAGAGACAATGTTTAGCACACCTTCAGGAAGTCCGGCCTGCATAAAATGTTGAGCTACAAGTACGATGAGGTGCAGAAAACAACCAATGAAATTGAGTGAACTTCTGGTAAAGGTGCAATGAGTTAAACCTCATGCAAAAGTTTGCCAACTAGCAAGGCAGATAAGGGCGTCTGCTCAGCTGTCTTCAATACTATGGTATTACCACAAGCAAGGGCAGGGCCCACTTTCCAAGTAAACATGAGCAGTGGAAAATTCCAAGGAATAATCTGTCCTGCTACACCAATTGGCTCATGCAGGGTCTGAACAGCATATGCTCCATCAGCAGGCATAGTCAGCCCATGAATCTTGTCAGCCCAACCTGCAAGTACAGCCGCAACGTCCAGTTAGCATTGAGAGCACAAAGCAATGCTAAGCTTGAGCAAAAATCTCAACATCTGCCTCAGTTCAATACCATGAAAGAGAGTTCAGAGAACCAGACAGAACCCTTAAATTAACGGCACAAGAGTTTTATTCACCTGCATAGTACCGGAACAACCTTGCCACCCCTGGAACCTCAATGTGACGAGATTGTTCATAAGGCTTTCCTGAGTCTAAACTTTCTAAAGTAGCCAGCTCATCAGCATGCTCCTCAACTTTATCAGCAAATTTAAGTAGGATTTTAGACCTTTGCTGTGCCAAAAAGAATGCAAGCAAACATTAATTAGCTAGGAGATTAACTTTCAGTTGATTAAAGTTTTATGAACAACATTGAGGCAACAACAGAACTCCCATGCACTATGCCAAAATTACAAAAGACGACAGCTGAAATCCTCATTTGTTCATATACTTACGTAGGGAGTCATCTTTGGCCATGGTCCATGATCAAACGCTTTACGTGCAGCTTTTACAGCCCTGTTGACATCTTCTACATCACCCTCTGCAACATGTGCAATCACCTCTTCTGTGCGAGGATCTATAGTGGGGAATGTCTTACCTACATTAACAAAACATAATATGAGAGAGAGAGAGAGAGAGAGAGAGAGAGAGAGAGAGAGAGAGAGAGAGAGAACCAATTTTAGTTTTAGTTCCTAAACACACCATTTCTAAGGATTAGAAACAATTTGCCTGCTTTCGGCTATTTCAGCTTGCAGTATAATGTTTTTCCCCAGCTGCAATGTCATTTTCCTAGCCTTTTTTTGCTGAATCATTCCATGGTTTTGCAATCCTATACCAATATATACCACTTTTGCACACATCTTTTAAAATTGTGTCAAGGTGTAAGGACCAACTAATAACTATGCATACTATCAGCAATAGCCCTATCCTTGAGCCTGGTTACACTTCTATGATAATTTGTATAGTCCAATTCCAAACCGTGTTGTTTTTCCCATAAAGATAAAACACACAACTTTATACAATCAGCCTACTGGCCACAATGTTTGTACAGCCCTCACACATAACCAATGTAGGCTTTTCACCTCTCTTCATGCTACAAGAATTGGACCTATCAAAAGCCTACTAAGTGCCGTAATCTATAATAGTGTCAAGAAAAGATATCGCTTAGAGCAATTTAGTCATATGTGGCGCGCATGTCTTCGGCCCACTGAGAAGAACTTCTAAAGGAAAGTATTTCCAAAAGTGAGTAGGCCGTGGTGCTAATCGACTCTTACATGGAAGAAATGTGTGCGCTTCTGCTGGCTTCCAAACGTGAAACTAAATCTTTTTACAAGGAGTCAACATGCTTCTGCAAGCTTCCTAGAAGTAAGATGTTTAAACAAATTAGATCACAAGACTAGTTTCACATTACCTGATGCAGCCTCCACAAATTTCCCATTAATAAGAAGATTTGTAAGGCCAATAGAGATAGAAGGCTTGATTGGCTCAGCAACAGCCTCAGCTGAAGTGCTCAACAGGCAGCGTGTCGTCCATCTCATGCCATATCTCCTGACTAGAATCACAAACAGAAGACAGTCTAAGACATAGAGCACAATTCCAATTAAAGTATAATTTGTTGAAAGACAAAATTAACTTGATTCACAGTTTTAAGTTTGATATTGATTTGTTGATTTATTGAACTTTGACTTGTTACTAGCATCAAAAATGACACAAGAAAGTCAGACATAAAGCGAGATTCAAACGTGATTTTTATCCTGCAGGAGATTGCTGATACACACTTCAGAAGGTTCTTTGGAAACAGGCAAAGGCTAACACATTTCTACGGCACTTCATTTTGGCACTTACATAGTATTCAAAGGAGCCAAAAAAATAAGGTGAATTTTTTGGCACCATGATCATTTTTTAAAAAAGGGCTTAGCACAACAACACTTTCAATCTCATACTTGTCCGACATCAAGAAAGATGTATCCTTATCAGTGGACCACATTCCTTGAAAATTGCCCTCTTCCGGTACTTGACCAATGCACAATGTATACACATGCACCACGAAAACAGAGAAACATAGAAAACAAAGCCGAATGTCACCTGCAGCCGAAGATGAACTTGCACGAATAGTTGTTGATGCAAACGCCACCGCCGCCGCCGCATGGAGGAGCCCCATAGAGAGTATGTGCTTAGGACCAGCTCTTCTCCTTTTCAATAGGAATCAACGTGTCTTCCCACCTAAACCGACAAACACAGTGAATCCGTATTCAGAAAAATTATCAAACTTTATTTTGTTATCGATCAAATTGAGAATCTTGACACTGCAAAAATTCCTTGAAAGCAATAGAACGAGATCGTGCGTGCGCACACTCACAACCCCTCATGCCCTACATGAGGGAGCCTGAACATCACCAGTCTGCAAGCCGAGAACAAAATAAAACAATATAGGGTAGGGATGAAGGACCCATGAAGTACCAAACGGTCATTGAAAAGGTGCCTCAACAGCAGCCCACTAGGAGAGAAGATGAACTGTCCAGCTTAGAATTACTGTGCATTAAAGGAAACTTCACAAAAGTGGAGGCAACACGAAAGGCATAGGTAGAGAAATGAAGACCTCTGGAGCATCAATCCCTTTTGCAAGCTTTTGCTTATTACAAAACACAAGAGTAGGAGCCAGCAGGAAGCTCCGCTGAGCTCGTGGAAGCACAGTAGCGCATCAAAGCTTGCTGTGCGCGAAGCCGCGGGCGGGTTTGCGGAGCGAGCTGAAGGGCGAGCTGGGTATGAGCAGAGGCAAAAAGAAAATGCACATCTGAGCGATCGAGAGAGAGAGAGAGAGAGAGAGAGGGAGGGAACCTGCGGACGTGCGTGTGCAATTCGATCTTGCATGACCCGCGTACAACCCGATGATTGTAGGTGGAGAAGCCACACACTGTGTGTTTAGCACTGAATTCTCATCACACTCTCCTTGCGCTCCTTTATATCGCGAGTCGCGACTTTACTTCCACCTTGCAAGCCATTTTCCATATCACAAAGGTTGACGTGGAAACCCATGGCCGGGGAGTGGGGGGGAGAGAGAGAGAGAGAGATGTAACGCGCACATGGCACGGTGTCTCATGCGTTCGGTGGCATGAGGAACAGATCTCATCGGCCGTCTGATTGCGCACATGGCTTGTTGAACGCACCAGCCATTGCCGCTATTGTCCAGCTGACGACATGTGTGCAGGGGAAAAAGCAGTGCAATGAGTGCCACCTCAACTTGTTGCATCTTTACCATGCTTTCTGTGCACGTAGCTTCGTTCCCGCCTTCTGAATGTCCCTGCGTTGAAGTGAACGTGATGAAGAGGGGGGGGGGGGGGGGGGGGGGGGGGGGGTGGTTTCATTGCAGTGAAAACATTCATGCAAATGTTTCATGGAGACAGGGGCGTGGCGGGCCTAGCTGATGTGGCAGCCCATTTTTCACCGAACAGCTCCATGTGCGCATCGAGAGAGAGAGAGAGAGAGAGAGAGAGAGAGAGAGAGATAGAGAGATGTTTGTGTATTTACATCAACTTAGATAGCCTGCACACATGCGCTCAATCCAGTGAAGAAGCAGTCAGTGCTCTGTGTCGGCGGCCATCCTTGCTTATCGAGCACATGTAGGCATTCTAGAGAGAGAAAGGAAGAGAGAGAGAGAGAGAGAGAGAGAGAGAGAGAGAGAGAGCTCTGACATAGTGCAGGAAGGTGCAAACCAATGAAGGACCCTCCTGCCATGCAAATGGTGCTTCATCGACAGTGACTGTTAGGACCAAGGGTAGTCAGTCCTGATGACGACCATCAGCTGCCGATGACTTTGCGATTCAAATGAACAGATGCGTGCATCGTTGGTAGTGGGCCAAGCATGATTTTCGCCCTTTTTTGACGCCGATGGCACTATATGTGTGCACAGAGAGAGAGAGAGAGAGAGAGAGAGAGAGAGAGAGAGAGAGAGAGAGAGAGAGAGAGAGAGAGAGAGAGAGAGAGAGAGAGAGAGAGAGAGAGAGAGATCAGATGCGATGAGTTGAAACAAGATTAAGTATTTAGAATGGATCTCCCCCCCCCCCCCCCCCTATAGAGAGAGAGAGAGAGAGAGAGAGAGAGAGAGAGAGAGAGAGAGAGAGAGAGAGAGAGAGAGAGAGAGAGATAGCATCACTTGACCTTGTGCATACAAGGAGGCATGACCACCCCCCCCCCCCCCCCCCCCCCTTTCTTTTGGCCATACTCACAATTGTGAGTGGAAGAATTATATAACTCAAAAATTAATATACAAAAGGCCTCAAGTATTGACTGAACATTGAGTAGCCAACAGATATAGAAGGGGGCAAGGACCTTGGCCTTCTCAAAGTTACTTAAACAGATTTGATTGAGAATGTCTATTGATTTCTAACAGGTAGCCCATAGTTAATACTATCTGAGTTTCTAATGTACATGAGTGTTTGATTCCACTCATCAAAGTCCTTGTTTTCTCTGACAAAGAGAACTCCATTCCCTAATTTCTTGTATGATATCTCCAAATTTGTCCGTTGTAGCGATTTCTTTAAAAACTTAAAATTTTCTTGATTTCCAAGTTTGTTTGAGATAGCAGAATTGGATTATATGTGTGTAAATTAGAATGGCTTTGCTTTTGATAGCCTTTACTCCTAGTAGCAAGTCCTTCCTGAAAAAGCAAGTCCTTTACTCCTAGTAGCAAGTCCTTCCTGAAAAAGCGGATCTTCGAAGTTTTTTGCACCCATGTGCAAATTTTTTTGCCAAACCTCTCGTGGCTAAGAAGTCCTTGAAAAGACAAAGGGGGTCTTCAATATCCACTTTACATCTCGAGCAGAGCTATGTGCCTATCCCTATGACTTTTACCTTGATCTCGGTCGGTAATGTCTCCCATATCACCTTCCATAGGAGGAAATTCATTATACTAGCTCATGGGGGGTCTTAAATGCTACTTGCAACAATGTTTCAATTTGATTCAGGCCATTGCAATCTCCATTGTTTGTTTAGTGGATATAAATAATCTGCTTTGTCTATAACTTTCATGTATGTTCCCTTAGTTTGAATAATATCAAAATTCCTATTTTTGTGAAGTTGTGTATTCTCTCTGGCTTTCATGTATGCAATCAAAAAGGCCACTCGATGGTGGAGCATGCCCTTCCCGCTATAAAAAGTTCAAAGTGGCCAAAGCTTGAAGTTAAACCCATACCTAGATCTAGTAGCTCTTCCATAGTTGTGATAAGTTCACCATACTTAGAAAGCCCTACATGTGTGTTTTATGCCCCCTTGGCCATGGTCTACATGTACAGATAGACATAATGCTAGGGTTTACATGTATGAACAAATTCTATAAACAATGCCTAGGTTTGCCTGTATGACCAAATTGCTATAGATGAAATTTGAGATTTTCCCCTCCTTGAAAGACTCAACCATGTCATAAAATCTAATATCTAACTAACCCAAATGATTTTCTCATATTAAATTGATCACTTAATGTGGGAGAATAAGCGGGAACAAGTGTTAAGATATAGGTATGTGCTTTTAGATCTATCTCAACACGGGGCCAATGTAAAGGGGCCCAAAAGGGAGATGGTCTATCAAAGAGCAAGGCTAACCCATGGAGCATAAGACCTTAGGGTTAGCTTCATTGAAGACCTCCAATAAATGTGTGTAAAAGTCCTTTTGACCTTAAGTAAGCTAGGGCTGAGCTTGAGGTGGGAACCCGGCCCAAGCTCGAGGTGCTTGTCCTGCTTGAGGTGCTTGTCATGCTTGAGGTGTTTTTCATGCTTGAGGTGCTTGATTAAGATGCTTGAGGTGCTTGACTGGCTCCATGCTTGAGGTGCTTGACTTGCTGCATGATTAAAGTACTTGAGGTGCCTTGAGAAGCTTGCCTGAGATGCTTGTGGGAACCCCCCCTAGTTCAAGTGCTTTGTCATGCTTGGTGAGTAAGGTGCTTGATCACCTAAAAGTCAAAAGCATTCCTACAAGAGGGGGGGCGAGCCCTTTTCCTAGGGCCTAGAGAGAGAACACCCACTCACACACACAAGGGAAGCCCATCTTGAAGAGGCAGCAAGGACACATGTCAGGCCCCTACCCATGTTACCTTCATGTGTTGCTTGAAGCCTATTGGCTAGGCTTCAAAGGGGTCCAATGATAAATTACATGAATTATCTAATTGTTTTAGCATTTATCAAGTCCTCTCTCTCAAAGGGGAAAGGGGGACACTTGTCCCAAGGCTACCCATGTTGCTTGTAATGGCTCCTGCTTGTGATTGGCTAGGCCTGGAGGGGTCCAATGAGCTTCAGGCATGAGCTACAAGGGGGGGTCGACCCAAGCAAGCTAGGGGGGTGCCTAGGGGGTATACTCACCCACACACACTCACAAGCACTCTCATTGTGTGATATGCAAAGTGCAAGAGCTCCCTCTCCAAGCAAGTAGAGGTTGAGAGCCTACACCAACACTCTTGGCTATGGAGTGCAAATCCAACCAAGAGCCATGCTTCAATGCTTAAGCTTGCCATCTCCTTCTTCTTCATTACTATGCTATTATGTATGCTAGCAACAAGAGTATGATAAGTGAGGAACTAATTCTTTCTCCTACGAAATGTTTCTTCTTCCTCTTCCCTACCCTCATTCCCTGCTAGCTCTCTCCACCTTCGAAGGTGTTTGAGGTCTTGGGACTGAGGCTTGGGATAGTTAAAGCTTTCTTCAAGTTTATGTTATGTTTGTGGTGCATGAAGCCTTCCATCTTCATGGCATCACCTAGGTCACAAGGAACACAAAGACTGTATTGTAACAAGTCTCTCTTTATGGGAGAAATCATAATACAAATGCCTATTGGAGGGGGGACCGGCTCCACATAAATCCGGTCCTCAATTGTTGTCATGTTCTCTAAACTCTCTCTCTTGCAAAAGTATTGTCTATGCCAAGTTAACTAATTGCTATGATTATGTTGCTATCTTCAATTATGTCTACCCGCTATGCTCACAAAATCATTTCTGAAAGTACTCTCATTAAATTCCGCTATTCTCAAATTGAATAGGCAAATTCCATTGCATTGGTATCAGAGCATTTGGTTTCTCTTTTCTTGCTTAAGAAGAGAGGTCCTTAAGTAGCCTATAAATGGTTGATGTTGTTAATTATAATAGAGTAAGTGGAACTGGGATCTAATACCGGTTTTGTTAAGCCCACTATGTGGGGGATGGTGCACACCTCGGGAGCTTTGGACTTAATAATGGAGTCTTTTTAGACTTGCCTACGGCTTTACCATTATTGAGCCATAAGAAGTCCGAAAGGAGCTAGCCCTTGGCAACTCTGCTATGTTAGACCTACTCCTCTACTCTCTATAATTAACCACTTTGAGCCGTGGGTGTAGATACTTAAGAGCCGATTTTCAAAGGCTAAGAGGAGTGGCAACTAAGGTTTTGAATTGCCAAAGCATACACTAAGAACATACATAAAATTTTGTTAACATGGCTGACAATAATCAAGAGAGTAGAATGAACATTGATAGCTTTGATTTTGCACATGAAGGTGCTAATGATGATGCTCCCATGTTTGTGAATTATCTTGTGACTAGGTTGCAACAAGCTATGGGCAACCCTACCTTGCAAGCCGAAGTTACTCAACAACTTCGTGCCTATGGAATTTCCCTTCCTCTCCAAGAGGAGAGAGAGCTTAGGAGGCCTCTTGAAGAGACCCCCAAAAGAAGACTCTCTCCCATTCGAGAGGAGGAATCCAAAGAGAAAGAAAGCAATGAAAGTCTAAGTTCTTCTGAAGATGTGGCTCCACGAAGAAGGCGGTCTAGACGATCGCCTACTCCTCCCAAGAGGAAAAGAGCAACCCATAGTCCTTCTCCTCATCACTCTCAAAGGCAAGAGAGGAAACAAAGGAAGAAAAGGGCTAGGAAGAGGTCACCCTCTTCTCCTTCTTCTTCACCTTCCTTCTCTTCCGATGAAAGTTATGGCTATTCTCCTAGAGAATACAAGAGGGGAGGGCATCGCAAATCATTTCCTGCATGGCGAAGGTCACAAAAGCTAAAGAAGTTCAAGAAGGGAGGAAAGAGTATCTCTTTTCTCACCTACGATGGCACCTTTGGTGCTACCGACAAAGTGTTGGCCTTCATCCAGCAATTTGATGCGGCCTTTGGGGACGAGGGCTTCACAGAGTCCTCCAAGCTACGCCATGTAGCTATGCACTTCCAAAAATTAGCTCGTCAATGGTGGGCTAGCCTTCGTGGCAATGGAGAAGCCCCAAAGACATGGAAAACTCTACGAGTTTCCATCATGAAGCAATTTCTTCCAAGCGATACTAAAGATAAAGTTCTTACCGAATGGCGCGGCTTGAAGCTCCTCTCTCATGAGTCTATCAACAAGTATGTAGATAAGTTTTGGGATTTACATCTCAAAGCTACTGTCTTTCAAAAGATAGACTTTGCCGAGCAAAGACAACAATTCTGTGCGGGATTACCTGAAGAGATGGCCGAATATATCAACTCTCAACGGCCCGGTACTATTACCGAAGTAATCCACCACACCATGGTTGCTTCACGCATCAATTTCCATCAAGGGGCTAGACGTAATGTCAAGCCCATGGAAAACAAAGATAAAAATGATGCAAAGGGGAAATCCAATGCTCAAAATAACTCCCAAGGCACTTCCAACAACAACAACAACAATCGGTCCAAGGAGAAGGGAGTTTACAAAGGTAAAAACAAACTCTCTCGTGAAGAGCTTGAAGCTTTTCGCAAGGACCATAAGTGTTTCAAGTGTGGGGAGCAAGGACATGGCTATCGTTCTTGCCCCAAGAAGAATACTCGCAATGAGACTCCTAGGGCTTCCACCATCGAAGCTCCAAAAGAGGATGCTCATTGCAAAGGATCATCACTCTCCTATGCTTGGGGAAAGGTAAGAGAGCATGATGCCTTCATCTTGTTTGACCCTGGCTCTACTCTCAACTTCATATCAATAGAGTTGGCCACCAAGTTGGGCATTCAAGCTTTTGAGATGGGAGATATAGTAACAGCTGATGCAGCTTTCAAGGGACAACAAGCCTCCGTTACTCCCTTGATTGCGAAGTTGAGGCTTCATGTCCAAATCTATGTCGACAAAGAAGACTTCTTCATCTCTCCCCTCCAACATCAGGATGTTATCCTAGGGGCACCATGGTTTGATCGCATGGCTGCCAACATGAAGTTCCCTGAAAGGAGAATTTACTTCACCTACAGGGGAAAGAACATGTATATAGATGCTAGTGAGCGTGCTCGCACTATTCCACTTGTAAATCCTCTTTCTTTTGATAAATCAATGAAGAGCTCAGTTTCTGCGTACATGATTTATGTCAAAGAGTCTCTAAAAGCTAATAATGTTTCATCAAATGAAAATGATAGGAATCAAGAAGAGTTAGACTTGTCTACTTTTCTAAAAGGATTCCAAGATGTGTTCATCGATGATATCCCTATGGACCTACCTCCAAAACGAGGGGATGATGACCATCGTATTGAGCTCCTTCCAGGAAGCTCACCGCCTAACAAACCTCCTTATCGAGTCTCACAAGCTCAACAAGAGGAGATCATGAGGCAAGTACAAGAGCTGGTAGACAAAGGGATGGTGAGGCCTAGTTCCTCTCCCTTTTGTTCTCCAGTCCTTTTAGTGCAAAAGAAAGATGGTACATACCGTATGTGTGTGGACTATCGAGCACTAAACCATATCACTATCAAAAACAGATTTCCCGTACCTCGGGTAGAAGATCTGTTTGATAAGCTACAAGGCTCTACCTACTTCAGTAGGATTGACCTTAAGAGTGGCTATCATCAAATAAGGATAGTGGATGAGGATATCTTAAAGACCGCGTTTCGCACAACATTTGGTCTTTATGAATATCTAGTCATGCCTTTTGGCTTGACTAATGCACCAGCTACGTTCAATCGTTTGATGGAGAAAATTTTTAGACCATATCGAAAATTCACTGGAGTGTTCTTCGATGATATCATCATCTACTCCAAGTCTTTGGAGGAACATAAGCAACATCTCCAAGTGATTTTTCAAGCCTTGAGGGAGAACAAACTTTTTCTCAACCAAAAGAAAAGTGAATTCTTCCTTCAAGAGATTCAATATCTAGGCCATATTATCTCTCACGATGGTATTCGTATGGATCCATCAAAGTTAGAGGTAATAAAATCATGGCCTAACCCAAGGAATCTACATGAGCTAAGAAGCTTTATTGGTATGTGCATACTATAGACGCTTCATAGCAAAATTCTCTCAAGTAGCAGGACCACTACACTACTTAACCAAGAAGAACGTTAAGTTTGTATGGACTGCTAAGGAGCAAAATGCTTTTGAAAAACTCAAAGAGAAGCTTACTTCCCAACCAGTCCTCGTGCTTCCGGATCTCTCAAAGCCATTTGAGGTCCAATGTGATGCTTGTGGTGATTGCCTTGGAGCGGTTTTGCTTCAAGAAGGGCATGCCATAGCATATGAGAGCCGAAGGCTCAATGGTGATGAACGAGTCTTGGGCATTTATGAGAAAGAGCTTTTAGCTGTTCTACATGCCCTAGACACATGGAAGCACTACCTATTGGGGACTCCATTTATCCTACGAACCGACCACCAAAGTCTCAAGTATTTCATGACGCAAACCAAGCTTTCCAACAAACAAATGAGGTGGGCAAATTTTCTTTCGCAATTTAATTTCCATATTGCTCACATAGCTGGTAAGCACAATCAAGTTGCCGATGCACTTTCACGACGACCAAAAGTTAATGAGGTGTCTATAGCTACTCACAATGATCTATCCTCTATGATAGATGAGTATGCTACTGACCCTGACTTTAGAGACATAATGTCAGCCCTTGCTTTGGGGAAGAAAGAGGAACCATTCACCTTGCAGGATGGTTATCTTCTCCACGGCAATAGGCTATGTGTTACCCATTTCCTTCGTGAGAAGGTTATGTATGAATCCCATGCTCCTCCATATGCAGGGTATAGAGGTATTCAACCTACTCTCCGAGGAGTAGAGACGTATTTCTATTGGCCTACCATGAAAGTGGACATACAAGAGTATGTTTCAAAATGTGTAGTGTGCCAGAAGACCAAGTATGATAGAGGGAAGCAACCTGGATTACTCCAGCCATTGCCTATTCCAAATTCACCATGGGAGAGTATATCCATGGATTTCATCTTTGGATTACCCAAGTCTATCCATGGGAATACAGGAATATGGACAATAGTCGACAGGTTTAGCAAGCAAGCACATTTTATTCCTGTCAAAAAGACTATTAAGGCACATCAAATGGCAACTCTCTTCATATCTCAGATTTTCAAACACCATGGATTACCCACATCCATCGTGTCAGATAGAGATCCTAGAATGACCAGTAATTTCTGGAAAGGTCTCTTTGAAAATCTAGGAACAAGATTGAATTTCTCTTCGGCCTATCACCCACAAACGGATGGCCAAAGTGAGATAGCCAATCTTACGATACTCGATCTACTCAAGACTTATGTTACCGAAGTAGATCAACGCTCACAATGGGAAAAGTATTTACCGCTAGTAGAGTATGCCTACAATAATACTGTACATACTTCTACGGGCAAAGCACCTTTCGAGATCATAGAAGGAAGACCTAAAAGTCCCTTGCTACTGAAAGTACATGGGAAGATCTTCGCCGCCGATGAGTATAGCCGTGACCTACAAGAATCTTTTCAAAAGATTAGGGAGGCTATAGCCATCTCTCAACAAAGGCAAAAAGCTGCTGCTGATAAGCACAAAGAGCCTTAATGTTCAAAGAAAATGATTGGGTCTTACTCAAGTTTCCTAAGGCTCGATTAAGGCAAACGACGGGCAAAAATCCTACGGGCCATCAAAAGTATTATGCTAAACTAGCAAAAAGATACTATGGTCCTTTCCAAATCTTGAAGCCTATCAATGAGACGGCTTATCAACTCAAGTTGCCCAACCATTGGCTTATACACAATGCCTTTCATGTAAGCTTACTTAAGCCCTACAAAGGAGAGCCACCAATTGAACCAATTATTGAAGACCCTCCCGAAGTTGAAGACCAAGAAGAGGTGCTACAAACCCGAAGCTATCCTTCGGCATGAAGACAAGGTACTACGACATGGTAAGATTATCCGACGGTATCTTATTAAGTTCAAAAATTATCCTTTTGAAGATGCTAAATGGATGCAAGGAGTACAACTTAAGGATAGTATGAACCTTGTCAATGCTTACAATGCTACATTAGAGTAATCAAATGTACAAATTTCTTTTAAATAACTCATGTTTTTGTCTTATATGACTAGTCCTCTTTTTAATTGTGCACAAATTTACCTAGTATGCATGCTTACAATCATGTTTGTGATGACGACGTCTCTCAAACACCGAGTAGAATTTGTCACTCTACTTTGGGAGAATGAAATGGACTAAAGAGCAGACATGCTTGCGGCAGCTATGTCTCCCAAGCACCAAATGGACTAGTCATCCATCTTGGAAAGATGTCGTAGGGTAAAAAGGGATCCTTTACCCGCTAAGTACGATTGACTAATGACTAACACTTTATCTCTTCTACCTCATAGTCGAGGACGACTATGATTTCAAGAGAGAGGTAATGTCATAAAATCTAATATCTAACTAACCCAAATGATTTTCTCATATTAAATTGATCACTTAATGTGGGAGAATAAACGGGAACAAGTGTTAAGATATAGGTATGTGCTTTTAGATCTATCTCAACACGGGGCCAATGTAAAGGGGCCCAAAAGGGAGATGGTCTATCAAAGAGCAAGGCTAACCCATGGAGCATAAGACCTTAGGGTTAGCTTCATTGAAGACCTCCAATAAATGTGTGTAAAAGTCCTTTTGACCTTAAGTAAGCTAGGGCTGAGCTTGAGGTGGGAACCCGGCCCAAGCTCGAGGTGCTTGTCCTGCTTGAGGTGCTTGTCATGCTTGAGGTGTTTTTCATGCTTGAGGTGCTTGATTAAGATGCTTGAGGTGCTTGACTGGCTCCATGCTTGAGGTGCTTGACTTGCTGCATGATTAAAGTACTTGAGGTGCCTTGAGAAGCTTGCCTGAGATGCTTGTGGGAACCCCCCCTAGTTCAAGTGCTTTGTCATGCTTGGTGAGTAAGGTGCTTGATCACCTAAAAGTCAAAAGCATTCCTACAAGAGGGGGGGCGAGCCCTTTTCCTAGGGCCTAGAGAGAGAACACCCACTCACACACACAAGGGAAGCCCATCTTGAAGAGGCAGCAAGGACACATGTCAGGCCCCTACCCATGTTACCTTCATGTGTTGCTTGAAGCCTATTGGCTAGGCTTCAAAGGGGTCCAATGATAAATTACATGAATTATCTAATTGTTTTAGCATTTATCAAGTCCTCTCTCTCAAAGGGGAAAGGGGACACTTGTCCCAAGGCTACCCATGTTGCTTGTAATGGCTCCTGCTTGTGATTGGCTAGGCCTGGAGGGGTCCAATGAGCTTCAGGCATGAGCTACAAGGGGGGGTCGACCCAAGCAAGCTAGGGGGTGCCTAGGGGGTATACTCACCCACACACACTCACAAGCACTCTCATTGTGTGATATGCAAAGTGCAAGAGCTCCCTCTCCAAGCAAGTAGAGGTTGAGAGCCTACACCAACACTCTTGGCTATGGAGTGCAAATCCAACCAAGAGCCATGCTTCAATGCTTAAGCTTGCCATCTCCTTCTTCTTCATTACTATGCTATTATGTATGCTAGCAACAAGAGTATGATAAGTGAGGAACTAATTCTTTCTCCTACGAAATGTTTCTTCTTCCTCTTCCCTACCCTCATTCCCTGCTAGCTCTCTCCACCTTCGAAGGTGTTTGAGGTCTTGGGACTGAGGCTTGGGATAGTTAAAGCTTTCTTCAAGTTTATGTTATGTTTGTGGTGCATGAAGCCTTCCATCTTCATGGCATCACCTAGGTCACAAGGAACACAAAGACTGTATTGTAACAAGTCTCTCTTTATGGGAGAAATCATAATACAAATGCCTATTGGAGGGGGGACCGGCTCCACATAAATCCGGTCCTCAATTGTTGTCATGTTCTCTAAACTCTCTCTCTTGCAAAAGTATTGTCTATGCCAAGTTAACTAATTGCTATGATTATGTTGCTATCTTCAATTATGTCTACCCGCTATGCTCACAAAATCATTTCCTGAAAGTACTCTCATTAAATTCCGCTATTCTCAAATTGAATAGGCAAATTCCATTACACAACCATAAATGTTGATAAGGCCCCCTGTGTTGGTAAGCCTCATATGTTTAGGTCTATGAAGGTGGGAATCTTGTTAGGCTTTTGTCGTGCACAACCGAGGTGTTCTAGCCGTAGTAGCAAGATGGAGAAGTGGTCACAAATGATGGATCGCTTAAAGCAGGTGCACAAATTGGATGTATTCTTCCCACAAAGAATTGGCGGGAGGCCACAAGGATGTGCTCTTGGCATAGTGCCCAAGTCATTGACATGGGACCAAGAACGAGCATAAGAAAGATTTAGCAATGTGGAATGCAAGTTGGCACACAACCACAAAAAGATTGCGGAGAAAGTCGTGCTTAGGGTGGCCGAGAAACCTTGGTCTGCTATTCCCAAAGTGCAGAGAGTGATGAAGAGAAAAATTTTCAAAGGTTTTGTGGCCATCCACATGGCATCGATCGATCAAAAAGATGATCATAAAAAACAAGGTATCCAACAATGCATTGCCCAAGGATACGAACGACACGTGAGTTCACTTGTGTCAAGTGTGCTTGTATATTGCTTTTTGGGTTTACATAAATATTTGGGATTATATTCTTGTCTCCATCCAGGGTTATGTTATATGCCAATTCTTGGTTAGGTGGATGGAGGTGGTTTTTTTCTCTATTTGGTTTTCTTCATTGCACCAGTGGCAGATCAAAGTTTTCTATAACAGTGATGACATGGAATACCTTGAAGATGGCAAGGCCAAAAGCAAGGGGGGAGATGGGGACAAAGGGGAAGGAGATGATGAGGAGGCTGAAGGGGATTGGAACGATGGGGAGGGAGATGAACCATTGATTGAAGATGATGGGAAAGTAGATGAGGAGGAGGATGCAAGTGATGGGAAAGAAGATGATGGGGAGGAAGATGATTGGGGTGTGTGTATGGTGGTGGGGGGGGGGGGGGGGGGGGGGGGGTTGAAAGTAATAGTGATGACGATGATAATGGGGATGGCAGTGATAGTGGGGATGACGATGATGAGGGTGGTGATACTTTTTGGGGTGCCAACAGTTTCAAGGATGTGGATGAGGGTGAAGGTGACGATGGACGAGGGGATGTTGACATTGGCCATGGAGAGGGGTCTACCAATTGTGCAAGTGACGATGGGAAGGAGGCTATTGGTGGTGAGAGAGAACGAGGAGGTGGCTACCATTGGTGAAAAATGATAATGGGGACACAGTTGGCTGTGGTGACAATGACCAGGATACCATGGATGATAATCGGGAGAGTGACGAGGATGGTGTGGAGGACTTGATGGACAACGATGTTGCTTATTTCATGCTTGCCTTGGTCATGTAGGTGCACATGGATGTGTGTCCAATGCTATTGATTGTGGATTCTATGTCATGGTTTTTATGGAAAGGTTCACAAAGGGAGCTTTTGTTGATAGTATTCCCAAGGATTGGGTATGACAAAGTACATGCACTAATTGTGTCCTTGGTTCCATACATTCCTTCATTGCAAGTCACTAATTGTAATGTCTTTTGCTTTCAAATTTTTCCTATCATGTTCGAGTCATGTTCTTGCACCTTCCAGTCTTGCGGTTGCGACTACATTTGGATGATTGAGTTCAAGCTTTGGTATACATGCCAGCGGAGACAAGAGATGTATGTTGATTTTTTTTTGGTTGAAGGGGTGAGACTACTTTTTGGGACGATGCTTCTAATGTCACTATGGTTATGATGTAAACTCGATTTGCCATATTCTGCCATGTACTTTTATTTAATATCAAGCGTGCTCACGTCCTTTTTCCTCTACTATGCTCCTACTTTGTGATTGGAGTATAATATCATGCCATTGGTTCATAAACACCACTGGCCCATTTATGTCCATGTTTACATCTATGATTGGGTTTACACGAGAGAGAGAGAGAGAGAGAGAGAGAGAGAGAGAGAGAGAGAGAGAGAGAGAGAGAGAGAGAGAGAGAGAATTAAAACCTCTTCCAACCACAAAAAGGGATAAATACATGCGCACATACAAATGGATAAATACATGCATGTACATAAATACACAACGGCAACGAGCACAATAATTTGCAAGCTTGCAAAGCATGCTTGTGGCCTTGCACATATGTATATACATGCATACGCAACAACACCATGCAAAGTAATTTTCAAGCTTGCAAGGTATGCAGCCTACATGCACCATTACTTACCCATGTGTTTGGTGGATTCAGTATACGGGCGCCCACCTAGCCGGACACCTCATTTCTAATGTATTTGTACTCCCTTATTTTCCCGAGCTAGTGTAGTTATACTCATGATTCTAAAGTAGCACGTCAATTCCTTGAGTTGTAATTCTATCATGATATGTGTAAAGTCCCATGTGATCTCGCCACTCGCCATTTAGAAAGCCCAAGGTATAAAAGATAATAACTTTAGTGTGCAAGGGAGGCTTATCTTTTGGGGAGAAGGAGCTATGTTGTATGTATGCTCAAGTAGCTCCAACTTGTAATCAACTTTTCTAGTGATTGGGTAATCCGATTTCAATTTCGAACTTCCATGTTGTTCCTCTTCCGTTGTTCTTTCAATTAAGTGTAAGCATTACAAATTCCATTGTGGTTCGTGACTACGTATTGACAGGAGCAAAGTGACACCCAAACCCCGACGGCCTCTAAATCGTCGGGGGCCGATGGCACACCTCGGGCCGGTCAACGGTAAAGCGAACAGGGGGGGCACCACCTAGCTTTGAGCGGCTAGGACGGAGACCATGGTGATGTGAACACCGCAAACACACACACACACACACACACACACACACACACACACACACACACACACACACACACACACACACACACACACACAGATTGACAAATGATGAAAACCCTCAGGGGTGTGAGGGAGAATTATTTCTGCAGTATTTACAATGACCTTCCTTTCGGCGAGGCGGCACACCGTGGTGATAGAGAGGTAGGGAGAAGAGATGGTGAAACTACTTGGTGCATTCTCTAAACATGACTCGATGATCGTGAAACTTGCTACCAAGGACGTGTATCTGTGTGTGCATCGACCATTGGAGTCGAGAGGTGGACGTAGCTCCCTTCACATGGTGCAATTCCCAAAGAAAACCATCACACAAGTCCCTTCCCCGTGATGCCAATAGTGTCAATTCTTCCCACTAAAACTCTACCAAGTGCTGACCTCTCATGAACTGCTCCCCCCCAGATAGAGACCTCTTAGTGCCCTTTTATAGGTGTTGGCTGCTTGGATTAGGGTAATCCCGGTTTGATTAGGGTAAGCTAATTGGGGAGACAAAGCAAGGCGGTGGGCCCGGTGTGGTTGACCCTTGCTTTGTCTTGGGAGTTATTAAAAATGAAAACCTCTAGGTGGGCCTTTGTGACCATCACCTAGAGAGAGGGAATTTACAAATTGGAAATTTTACAAGGCTTGGGTGAAAACTGAAAAAATGATGATGATAACCTACGGTTTACTGAAAATGGTGTCGTGGTTGCGTGATGCCGGCGAATGGGGTGTTGTCGGTACGTCGGTGTAGCGCGTACGTTTTTTCGGGGTCGGCCGGGGCATGCCTTCGGTGCCTTTGCTCTTTTTGTTGTCGGTGTTGCGTGCTTTGGGCCGATTTCTTCTGTGGATGGTGTCGATGTCGATGGATCTTCTTTTTTTTTTTAGTTCGGTGTGTGCTTTTATGCGTGTGTGTGTGTGTGTGTGTGTGTGTATGTATGTATGGGTGGGTAGGTGTGTGGATATAGGTGTGTGCGTACGCGTGAGTGTGTGTGTGTGTGTGTGTGTGTGTAGTTGTATATGTATATGTGCGAATGCGTACATGGGAACGAGGGGGGGATTATATATATATTGTCAATTTTTTGTAAATTACGGATCTGTAACGCGGAGGCGAGGGAGGAGATGGGGTGAGAGAGAGAGGGGGGGGGGTGCGTGTATGTGTGGTGTGTGTGTGTGTATGTGTGTGTCACGAGGGCCTGCACTGGCTAAGGAGAGAGAGAGAGCGCGGAGATGGCGGCTGCCTGCAGGGCGCACGCACAACGCGAAGGAGAGAGGGAGAGGGTTTGGAGAGAGGGGGGGGGATACCCGGGGGGTTCACTATATTTAAGGCCACTATATCACGTGCGTTCAGGCTCTTTTTCTAAAATCCCTAATCTGTGAATTTTCTAGGAAATATAATGAACCCTTTTCTTTTAAATTCTGTAAATTTTTTTGAGATTTGTAAAAGACATATCTTTATGTAAATTTAGTTCTGTAAGTTTTAAGGGATTTAAATACCCTTTTGTTGAACTCAGGTGATAGGTTACATACTATGTAAGATGAACCCCCCGGGGGGGGGGGGGATAAAGGGGTGTGTGTGGTTGTGTGTGGTTCCAAGCGCCCGCGAGGGCCGGGGGTGGGCGTGAGAGGGAGAAGGCGGGGCCGCATGCTGTCGAAATTGGAGGGGGGGGGGGGGGGGGGGGGGGGGGGGGGTTATAGCAGGCGTAGTCAACGAGAGACAAGAGGGAGGGAGAGGATGAGTTAAGAGAATAGGGGGGGGGGGGGGGGGGTCCCACCATGGGAGTAAGAGAGAGGGAGAGCAAGGGGTGAGGAGGGAGGGAGAGGATAAGGGAGGGAGGAGGGGAGAGAGAGAGAGAGAGAGAGAGAGAGTGAGAGTGAGAGAGTTAGAGGGAGGGAGAGAGAGGGCTTGCCCTAAGGCACGCGGGGCCTTCCTAAAGGATAGAGTGAGAGAGAGCTAGAGTTAGGGCTAGGTGAGGGGGGGGGGGCGAGCAATAGGAGAGAGAGAATATTGGCAGAGCCGAGCAGTAGGAGAGAGAGGGGTTCGTCTCTTGGTGGTAATGGAGAGATGGGTGGCCAAACTGGCGGCGCCCCGCTAGTGGTTAACCTTGGGGGGGGGGGGGGGGGGGTATGGTGAATGGTAAGGGCTTCTTTTTTTTGTTTTTTTTTTTCTTCTTTTGGTAACAAGCCTTCCCTTCCTTAGGGTGTGGTTCTCACGGTCACGGTTTCGAAAGCCGACCATCATTAGCCCTCCCATTTGGCTAGAGGCATTCATGCTTCTAGCCCTTCCTCTGCATCTTTAGTTGTGGAGTTAGAGGGTTCTCCCTCTTCTGGAACGTATAGCATGAACTCTGGATCAAACCTAAGAAAATACCTTTTCAGCCTCCATCCATCGACTCTAGTCTTGTGAATTCTCCCATCAGCTTATAACTGCCGTTGTCATAGCGTTTCTTGACGATGAATGGTCCTTCCCATCTGGGTTGAAATTTCTTGTCCTTCCTCGTGTCAAATCTGTTGTCGTATCTAAGTACTAACATACCTTTTTCCACGCCCTTCTCTTTAAGCCCTTGATTGAAAGTGAGCCGATGTCGTTCTGCGTGCGTTGCATAGTGATTGATTGCTTCTTTCCTATCTAGTTGGAGCCTCTTCAGATCCAGGATGTGGTTTCGGAGATTTACAATTGGGCGCTGTATCTGGCTAGCCACTCGTAAGCTAGCTATGTGTACCTCAATGGGTAGAATTGCCTCTTTCCCATAAACTAGATGGAAAGGGGTGAAACCTAGTGATGTTCGGAACGTCGTTCGGTAGGCCCAAAGAGCTGCCATGAGATGTTTATCCCAGTCTCCTGTGTGATTGTTCACCTCCTTTGTGATGATTTTGCAAATCATTCCATTTACCTTCTCTACCAGACCATTGCATTGTGGATAGTATGGTGTGGAATGTCGGCGTGTGATGCCTAACTTTTTCATCACTTCTCCCACCAGATCGCCTCTGAAACCTGGTCCTCTATCTGATATTACCTCTAGAGGAGTCCCAAAACGGCAACAGATATGCTCAAAAATGAACTTTGCTACCTCTTGGGCTGTAATGCGAGTGGTGGTTGTTGCTTCTGCCCATCGAGTCATGTAGTCTACGCCCACTATGATGTACAATTTACCTGATTGGGCCCTTGGTAAAGGACCGATTGCATCTATTCCCCATTTCCCAAATGGACCATATGAGATGATAGGAGTTTGTGGCTCGTAGGTTAATGTGCGATCACTGGCCACTTGACAAGCCTTGCATGTTTTTACACCAATGGTGTACATTCCTGTTCGAGCTAGGCCAAGAGTCTCCTGCTTGTAGAATCTTCCTACTGGTGATATCTAGAGCAAAATGACCGCCGTAGACGCCATCATGGCAACTTGAAATTACCTCTCTGATCTCATTGGAGGTTGGCACCCGCCTGAGAATCTGATCCTTGCCCTTACAATACAAGTGATCGTTTACAAGGTGGTATCTGGTAGCTTTCCTTAGCCACTGCTTTTGGCCTTTGTTATATCCTGTATCTAGAAAGCTGACGATACCAGGCATAGCATCACTACCTTGAAAGAAGGGTAGCTTCAATTTGATTGCTCCTACGGGAACGTCTTGTATTCTTTCTTTGGCTAGAGCATCTGCCTCCTGATTTTCTGCTCTGGGGACATGAAATAGTTTCACTGCTTCAAATTTCCTTAGGAAATCCTTAACTTGGCGTAGTTGACCAAGTAAAACCTGATTTTTACAAACCTAAGTGCCATTTATCTGCTTTATCAAAAGCAAAGCATCGCCAAACACATTTAGGCGCTGAATTCCTTGTGAAATACATTGTTCCAACCCAAGAATTAGGGCTGCATATTTTGCTTCATTGTTGGAGTGGGAGTGTAATAACTGGCCGATGGAGAATACTCTTTCTTGTTGCTCATTGAAAATGACTATGCTAGCTGCAAACTGGTCCATTGTTCTCTTGTATGCTCCGTCAAAAAAACGAGAGTGAGCTCTTTCTAGCCTAGGATTCTCTACCATTGGTGTTTCTTCCTTTGCTTCCGTGTTGACCTTCAGCTTCTTCTCATAGTGGCAATGAGTGAGAATTCCTGCTAAACTAGCCCTGGTGGAGTTTTCTACTTGCATGGTGTAGTCAAACTCTTGTAATCTAATTAGCCACTTAGAGATCCTAGATGAGACATCCATGTGTCGCATTACATATGGGAAAACCTCCTCCATTGTCAGGATTACAAAGGGTCTATGCAGGAGATAGGAGCGGAACTTTGTGGTAGCAAACATCAGTGCCAGAACCATGTGTTCTACTTCGGTAAATCCCTTTTTCGACGGGGTCATGACACGACTAGAGAAGTAAATAGGACGCATGAAAGAATTTTGGGGGTCCTTTTGCATTAGCACGGCTCCGAGTGTATCACTTCCTACACTAGGATTCACATAAAATGGCTCCTCCCACTTAGGGGGTGAAATGGTGGGAAGCTAGGATTTGCTTTACCTCGGTAAATTGCTGCTCATTTTCTTCACTCCATGAGAAGACATCCCTCTGGGTGATTTGTTGTAGAGGGAGGACCACTTGAGATAGCAAGTCAATGAACCTGCATAAGTATCTTACCTTCTGAAGGAAAGAAACCAACTGCTTAGCGGTGGTGGGTGACGACAAAGATACTTCCTACACTAGGGTTCACATAAAATGGCTCCTCCCACTTAGGGGGTGAAATGGTGGGAAGCTAGGATTTGCTTTACCTCGGTAAATTGCTGCTCATTTTCTTCACTCCATGAGAAGACATCCCTCTGGGTGATTTGTTGTAGAGGGAGGACCACTTGAGATAGCAAGTGAATGAACCTGCATAAGTATCTTACCTTCTGAAGGAAATAAACCAACTGCTTAGCGGTGGTGGGTGAGGACAAAGATACCAGGGCTTGAATCTTGCTAGGATCAGCTTCAATCCCTTTTGCTGAAATTACATGGCCAAGGAGAGTGACTTTGCTTTCACCAATGTGACGCTTATCCACGCTGAGCTGGCCACCCAAGGTTTGCAGCTTGGTTAAGCCATCATAGACTTTGGTTAATGAAGGGCTCGTGAACTATAGATGCAAAAATCATCTATGAAAACCCGTATTGATGTTCCAAAGTAGGGTTGGAAAACAAAGGTCACATAGCGCTGAAATGTGGCCGGGGCGTTAGTGAGGCCAAAAGGCATCACCCTGTAAGCAAAGCATCCCCAAGGTGTGATGAAGGTTGCCTTCTTGTGATCTTCTTCCGCAATGCTAATCTGGAAGTATCCTGAGTAGCCATCGCACACTGTGTATCGTTCGTGACCCGCCACTTCATTCAGAATTTCATCTTGGAATGGGAGGGGAAAGTGATCCCTCTTCGTGGCTGCATTGAGAGGTTTATAGTCCACACAGACTCTCCACTTACCATTCTTCTTTGGTGTGACTACTACTGGGGAGACCCATTCTGAGTCTTCGACACGGTAGATAAAACCTACTTGTAGCAAACTTCTCACTTCTTTAAGTAGTGCCTCTTGTTGGATTACTCCAAGTCTTCTAAGCTTCTGCACTACGGGTTTACTGCCTTCCTTGAGTTTTATGTGGTGTTGCACTACTGTAATTCCTGTGATCTTATCATAGCCATCAATGAACAGAGTAGTGAAGTTTACCTAGCATGGAGACATATTCCTTCCTTTCTTCATCGGTTAACTCATTTGAGAGCATTTTTTGTAACTTACCTGCATCCTCTAAGGACTGCGTACCTGATGGTTCCTCTTGGTTTTTCGGGGGTGTTTCAGATTGTGTCGATCTTTTTGGGTCTTTAAGAATGACCCCCATCACTTCAATGCTACTGCCGCTTCCGTCGGTGGTGGTTGTCTCTTCTCCTGAGGTAGACGAATAGTCGCTCATGGACTCATCTTCTAAAGCCTCCAAGATCATGTTACGTTGCTTCCCAGTCCTCATGTCATAGAATATGGACTTCCCTTTAGCGTGCTTCATTTGAATCATTCCGGTGCTCTAGTCTTGTTTAGCTTCCATAGCCATAAGCCAAGGCCTCCCAAGAATGATGGGGTAGCCCTCCCCTTTGTGTGACATGACAAAGATGTCTACCTCCACTTCTGTATTGAATGCTTTTACTTTGACTGCATTCACAATGCCCATGCATTTCACTCTTACATTATTTGCCATTTTGGCTCGGCAGGGTGCCGGCCTACTTACCTCTAGTCCTAAATGGTGCATCATCTTTTCACTCATGACGCATATTTGCGCGCCACCATCTATGTAGACGTTTGAAATTCGTTGCCCCTTGATGTGGGCATCCATGGTTGGTAGGATGTCGTCGAGACCCCTTCCAGAGATAGCCCCAGCTATCCTGGTCTTGATTTCTTGGTACTCACTATTTTTGTCCGTTGCCTCCTCATTCTTGGTGCAAGGTGGAGTAATTGGGGCCAAGTTATCTTCGGGCCCTGCATCAATACATCCTGAACTAAGTCATAGGGTTTTGCATACTCACCTAGTGAGAAGTCCACGATGTCTATCTTTCGTCGCGGTTTAGCTGCTTGCTTGCTTGCTAGACTCTGCCTTCCCTTTCATTTTCTCTTCTCTTTGAGAGGTTTCCTCGTGCCTAGCACGCTTCACTCCCATAGCATCCACTTCTTCTACCTTCGCTTTCCCTTTGTGCTTCTCTCGAACCGATTCTTCTACTTTGCCTTCCCCTTAGCCTCCAAGCTAATAACACTCACTGCTTGGTTCACGGCAGGTGGTGGGGGTAGTGGTGGAATGAGAGGTTGTGGTGGTGGTTGTTGTTGTACAGGTGGTCGAAGGATCTGGACCGGTGGGATCGCCCCTGGTTGCCTAGGTGGTGGTGGTCTTGCTCTTGGCGAAGAGATCTAATTCTATCTCCCCCCTCTATTGAAATTCTGCCTCCTTGGATGTGGGCAGTAGTACATACCATGGCCATCTTCCCTGCAATTGTAGCAGTGGTACTCTTGGTTCTACCTTTGTTGTCCTCTCCCTTGTTATGGATTCCTAATAGGTGCATGCCCTTGTTGCACCAGATGCACATATAAAATCTCTGGTTGGGTGGTGATGCGATTTAGCAGGTCTTGCTGCTCCTTTGATGCCTCTTGCAGTTGGGCTCTATGACTGGCTGTTGCAGTCACTGGGGTTGGTTGGGCCGAGCTTGTTTCCTTTGACTCATTTACTCTTGCTTGCATGCGCAGCTTCTTGTCTTTAAGGCGGGCTACTTCTACTGCGAACTCATATGTTGCAGGAAACCTTCCCTTCACCTTCTCTCTAAGCGGCGACCACAGACCAGCAATGAAACTGTCCTTCTTTAGGAAATTAGGCGCTCCTTTGCCTTCCTCTAGTGAGGCAACCCATCTCTCCCATAAGTCCACAAATTTGGACTCGTAGGTGGCATACTATAGCAGACCTCCCTGGTTCAATTCCTCAGTAGCTGCCATAGCTTCTCCGAGGTTGTGCCTCCACCAAACCTCTTTACAAAGGCAGCCCTTAACACATCCCATGCATTCTTGGTAGCCTGGGGCAATGCATTATACCAGGACTTGGCCTCTACTTTCATCAGTAGAGGAAAAATTCGAAGTAGAAAGCGTCGTCATCTTTATTGGAGACGACACAAGCAATGTCGAAATCATCCAAAAAGTCGATGGTGAGATCTTCTCCCTTCTTTCCACTGAATTTGGGAAAGAAACACTTGCCATGGTAGTGACTCGGGAAATTACAAACGTTTATTTTTTATTTTTTATTTTAGATTAATGACAGTAGCGGCTTATAGCGATTTTTTACAGGGTTGGGTGGATAGGTTAAAACAGGATAAAGATAGAAACATTAAAGGAATGGTGGTAATCCAATATGGGGAGAATGATAGGGTTTGGGGAATTAAGGATTTCTCCTAGTACCGCTGCACCGAATAGGTACGATCTTCTGTTGGTAGAAGATTTTCCTATTTACATAGATATTCACATGCATATGCTGCAGGAATCTGAACGGGAATGCTGTTGGCCCGTTTTCCATCATGCACAGAGGGTGGAGTCTTACTTATACTCTTATCGTGCCAGTGTTGATGAGTCGGCACATCCACAGGAGGTCTTGCCTTTCATGGGCTCTACCTTTTCTTCGTCGCTCAGCACGTACGGGGTGATGTCGACGCGTCTGACCACTCCCAGCCTCTTGGCTAGTAGCAATTGCAGATAATTTCTGTAGTCGGCGTGTTGCATGGATTCCACTCCATTCAGCTGCAACTCGTCTCTAGCCCACTGGGTTTCACCCATGGTGGAGAGCTTCTGTTGTACAGGGAGAGGAGGAAGACCCTCTACCAGTCTTCCAAAACAGTGAGAGCAGTAGCTGAACCACTTTCCTTAGGACATGGGAATCTTCTTACCACTTCTTCTTCAGGATTGTCGAAGTGGACTGGTAGTGCTCACATGCGTCGTGCGAATCGGTAGGCGACTTCCGTCGCCTAGCTTCGGATGACTTCCTCTTTGGCAAGCTGGGTACAACCCGACTCTCTGAGCTTGGCCAGATGCTTCTCCCTTTGGGGTCATGTGTTTCCAAATTGGCTTATCTTTTCCTTACCTTTGGCTTGAGCAGCCCCTTTAGGCCATTTTGGAGTAAAGGTTATAACTTTGACTGCAGTTTCTTTAGGGAAGAGAGGCCTCACCATTTTCTTTCCTCCTTTGATGTGGATGACTTCTTCGCGATGAATGTCGATGTAGACGATTTCAACCCCTTTGCTACCTTCGTTGCTTGCACTCATTGACAGTGTGTTTTGGTTGACAACAGTGATGGCTCTTCATAGACCTCCCACCTGATGCTCTCAACTTGTGGTTAGAATGAGCAACACGAGATGGAGAATTTACCTCTTGAATACTGACAACACTGCAGCTTGGCAGTAGTACTTCAATGAAGGCGGCTAGTGCCTCCTTAGTCTCCTCTTCTTCCATTCTCCAGTTAGAAAATTCCTTCAGCCATTCGTCCATGATTGATGGCGTGCGTCACTTTTAGCATTGTAAACTGAAGGTTTCTTAGAAGCCCTCCTCAGTGGGGGCACCAAATGACGGGAGCAAAGCGACACCCGAACCCCGACGGCCTCTAAAACGCCGGGGGCCGATGGCACGCCTCGGGCCGGTCACAATAAAGCGAACAGGGGGGGCACCACCTAGCTTTGAGCGGCTAGGACGCAGACCATGGTGATGTGAACACCGCAAACTTACACACACACAAAGAGAGAGAGAGAGAGAGAGAGAGAGAGAGAGAGAGAGAGGAGAGAGAGAGAGAGAGAGAGAGAGAGAGAGAGAGAGAGAGAGAGAGAGAGAGAGAGAGATTGACAAATGATGAAAACCCTCGGGGGTGTGAGGGAGAATTATTTATGCAGTATTTAGAATGACCATCCTTCCGGCGAGGCGGCACACCCTGGTGATAGAGAGATAGGGAGAAGAGATGGTGAAACTACTTAGTGCGTTCTCTAAAGACGACTTGATGATTGTGAAATTTGCTACCAAGGACGTGTATGTGTGTGTGCATCGACCATTGGAGTCGAGAGGTGGACGTAGCTCCCTTCACATGGTGCAATTCTCAAAGAAAACCATCACACAAGTCCCCTCCCCGTGATGCCAATAGTGTCAATTCTTCCCACTAAAACTCTACCAAGTGCTGACCTCTCATGAACTGCCCCCCCCCCAGATAGTGACCTCTTAGTGCCCTTTTATAGGTGTTGCCTGCTTGGTTTAGGGTAATCCCGGTTTGATTAGGGTAAGCTAATTGGGGAGGCAAAGCAAGGTGGTAGGCCTCATGTGGTTGACCCTTGCTTTGTCTTGGGAGTTATTAAAAATGAAAACCTCTAGGTGGGCCTTTGTGACCATCACCTAGAGAGAGGGAATTTACAAATTGGAAATTTTACAAGGCTTGGGTGAAAACTGAAAAAATGATGATGATAACCTACGGTTTACTGAAAATGGTTTCGTGGTTGCGTGATGCCGGTGAATGGGGTGTTGCCGGTACGTCGGTGTAGCGCGTACGTCTTTTCGGGGTCGACACGGGCATGCCTTTGGCGCCTTTGCTCTTTTTGTTGTCGGTGTCGCGTGCTTTGGGCCGGTTTCTTCTGTGGATGGTGTCGATGCCGATGGATCTTTTTTTTTTTTTTGTAGTTCGATGTGTGCTTTTATGCGTGTGTGTGTATGTATGTATGGCTGGGTAGGTGTGTGGATATAGGTGTGTGCGTACGTGTGAGTGTGTGTGTGTGTGTGTGTAGTTGTATATGTATATGTGTGAATGTTTTTGTGGGAACGGGGGAGGGGGGGAATTATATATATAAATATAAATATATATTTTTGTAATTTAGATCTGTAACACAGAGGCGGATAGGGGGGGGGGGGTCCCACCATGGGAGTAAGAGAGAGGGAGAGCAAGGGGTGAGGAGGGAGGGAGAGGATAAGGGAGGAGGGGGAGAGAGAGAGAGAGAGAGAGAGAGAGAGAGAGAGAGAGAGAGAGTGAGAGTGAGAGTGAGAGAGATAGAGGGAGGGAGAGAGAGGGCTTGCTGTAAGGCCCGTGGGGCCTTCCTAAAGGAGAGAGAGTGAGAGAGAGCTAGATTTAGGGTTAGGTGAGGGGGGGGGAATATTAGGAGGTGGTCCGCCAAGAAGAAAATGGGGGGGGGGGGGGGGGGGGGGGGGGTATAGTGGCCCGCCGGGGCTGGCGTGTGGACAAGTAGAGAGAGGGAGGGAGAATATTTGGAAGAGAGAGAGAGAGGATAATATCTGTGGCGGCCCGCCGGAGGGTGTGACAGAGGCACCAATGCACCTACCAGGCCAGGTGATGCAACGGCAGAGTAGGAGAGAGAGAGAATATTGGCAGAGCCAGGCAGTAGGAGAGAGAGGGGTTCGTCTCCTGGTGGTAATGGAGAGATGTGTGGCCAAATTGGCGGCGGGCCGCTAGTGGTTAACCTTGGGGGGGTTATGGTGAATGGTAAGGGCTTCTTTTTTTCTTCTTCTTCTTCTTCTTTTGGTAACAAGCCTTCCCTTCCTTAGGGTGTGGTTCTCACGGTCATTGTTTCGAAAGCTGACCATCAATATCTACGAGTCTAATCTTCATATTTGAGTGCTTAAATCACTATTTTTTAATGTTTTGACCATAGGAGAGTGTTATTAGACCTTAGGGTGACTTGTTTGGGATTTGTTTTTGTAGTTTTGTGACTTGGGTCATGATGGATCTTGATCCATGTGCCTTGTCATAATGGGGTGAGACTTTGTAGACTTGTTCCTTTAGGCTTAGTAAAATTTCCCTTTAAGTTTCTTGACAATTCAAGTCCATTTAGTTGACAAAATGACTTGATGACCGAGAGTAGTGAGAAAAAACATAGGCAGATTTCTTGATCATTGAGTGGTGATTAGCTTGTTGAGTTGATGTGCTTGCTTGTTAGGTTCACTTCTTGAGGACTAACAAGCTCAAAGAGTCTTCGTACCCCATCCGAGTCACTTTCGTGAGTATTGACATATTATGTTAGTACCAGTTAGCTATGCTACAGACGTTCATCACAACCCGCTAACGTTGATGCCATTGTAAGGGAATATTCCTTAGATAGTGAGTGACCTAGCACGTATTTTAAGCTTCATTTTCCAAAGATTAATCTTTCCATTCCGTTTACACCTTAGCAGTGAAGCAGCTAGACACACGGTTTAGTGCTTGGTAGAGCTTAGAAGTAAGGGACTTGCTAGATCTACTCTTGATAGGCGAAGAGAGTTGTGAGTGAGGTTCAAAAGGAAATTTATTCTTGAATTTTCTCGATGCTTTAAAAGTATTGTTCCATATTCCATTTTACTTTCAATTTTTATTGTTCTATTTGTTTTTGGTCATAGATTCATTTCAGTACTTAGGATTAGGGTAAGTAGAAACTGCCATCATGTCAAAAACTGTTGAAAACCATATTTTGGCCAAAATGACCATAGATATGAAAATTTGAAAATTTGATGATAGAGGCATGAAAGCTGATCCAAAACCAAAAAGTTTAGAGATTAAGGGCCTTAGAATACTCACCAAACGCAATCTATCTTTCATCAGATTCTATGGAGAAACATGGATTGCGATCCATGTACCTCAGAGGCCATTTTTGCAGAAAAGTTTTTAGTGACACTTTTTAGGAGTAGGACGTTGCTCTGAGAAAATTTGTTTGCAAGAAATTTTCAAATATCACATCAAAATTGGATGAGAGGAGAAAAACAAGAAAAACAGGGATTTCGGACACAAAATTGGGCATATCTTGAGTTTTTTAATCCAAATTCAAAAAAGGTTGGTCATTAGAATCTGTAGGACATAGATAACCAGCTGACCAAGTTTCATGTCAAAAGGAGGTCAAACATGGATCGTGATCCATGTACCTCATCATGATTTTTGGTTGAGATTTGAGCAGTGGGTAGGTGAGACCATTTGGAACAACCTTCCCAAAAAGCACATTGGCAAAAAGAGTTAAAAAAGTTGGTCAAAATAACAAGAAATAGAGGATAGTCAAAAATCGCCAAAACAAATCCAAAAATTCACTTTCGGTTGACCAAAACTAATCTAAATTCAAAAATATTTTGGGGATAGACTACAAACATCATAAGCTATCAGCTAGCCAAATCTCAAATCCAGAAGTGACCAAACATGGATCGTAATCCATGTACCTCATTTGAGTTTTGGGACAAAAACTATACCAACCTGTAGTAGAGGCCATTGTGAACAACTTCCCAAAGGAGGGTTACCAAAAAAGTCCAAATAACTTATCAAAAAGACCAAAAACACTTCAAAGTGAAAACTGCTAAAATAGACCTAGGGTTTCACTTTTGGTTGACCAAAACTTGTCCAAATCTAAAAATCATTTGGGGATAGCCTAGAAATACCTTCATCTATGTGTGGTTCAAATTTGAGGTCAAAAGCTCTCCAAAACATGGATCACGATCCATGTACCTTTTCCAAATTTTTGAACCACAACCTAGACACTATGATCTACATGATATTTGTAGCCTAATCCCAAAGTTTCATCTCACTTGGATGTCAAAACCAAAGTAGAAATCCCAAAATTATCCAAGTACTCTAAGACAATGCAAAAATTGACCTAATTTCCTATCCAGAAGTCCAAACCTAGTAAGTTTGATACCATAGTATCTATTAATTATGTTGATTCTGATGGTACCAAGAAAAGTCAATTTGGCCTCCAAATGTGGATCGCGATCATGTACCTATGGTGTGACATCTTGACCTGAAACTTTACCGGATTGTAGTGCATATACAAGGAAACATATCCCCAAGTCTGATTTTGGAAAAAAAAATCAGTAAATTTGGTTCAAAAGACATCAAAAGAGAAGACTAGCTGAAAACCGCAGAAAGACCTAGGGTTGGACATTTGACCTATCAAAAAGAACTCCAGATTCAAAAATATTTGAGATATAGCTTGTGGACATAGAGTGTAACAAGATCCACAGAGATCAAGTCTAGAAGTGGTAGAACATGAGTCGCGATCCATGTACCCCCAACCTCTGAAAATTGGTATAGAGTCCGTGCATGACATTGTCTAGCTACTGTTAAAATTTTATAGAGGAACATGGATCGTGATCCATGTACTTCTTCATAGTGGGGATACCTGACTTTATGAGTCTGTAGATATACTTGAGTACATCCCAAATCTCAATTTGAGCTAAAACTATTCTCTAGAGACCAAGATACAAGCAAAATTTCATGTGTCCTGGTCTTGAAACTGTTTTGAGTGTTGTTTCAAGTGCATTCACAAAAAGTTCTCTAATGTTTACTAAACTCCAAACTGAGTCATATTCCTAATTCCAAACTTTTAAGATACCCAAGACTAGTTTCCATAGACCAAAGGTTTACAAAGACCTGAATTTTGAGAGACCTGACCAGGGACAAAGAGACTATCTTTAGAGTATTGAGTGAGCCTTAACCATGACAAATCATCCACCACCGGGTTTTATACTCAACTCAGAGATATGCATTTAGATAAAAAGCATCCTCTGATCAACAAACCCAATGTGAGATTCATCAAAACCAACAAATCCATTGAGAGTTCTAATATGATCACGAGGTCTTGTATAAGTTCATAAATGAGGATCAACATACCTTCTACAAGTGTGTATAACCCAAGGCTAGAGAGTTGACAGATCATAAGATCCTCTATGCATTCACGTATACAGATGCCCAAGGAGTGCAAGTTTTGATGGTAGATAAGTATGGACAAGAGTAAACACTTGTTCATTCAATTGACCTAGAAAGATATACATACAAGGGTACTCCAATCTCTACTTACTTTCAGTCAAAAATGATGCCAGAGGATGTAATGAAGAGAATTCCAGCAGGGTTTTCTCCAAGACAAGAAGAGAGAGCGAGAGATGTCTTTGCAAGAGACTCTAAATTGGTTAGATTGGTGATTGAACCATGACAAATGAGACCATCTCAAGTGAAAAAATGTACAAGACGAAGTACAATGGGTCAGGGGATCCATATGCTCATGTTTCACTCTTCAAACAAGCTTTGAGAGCTGAACAAGTAGCAAATTTCTACACTCAGTACAAAGGACTTAGGCTGACATTGGAAGGAAAGGCCTTGACATGGTTCCAACCTTTAAATATAAATGTTTTTTCAACTTTTGAGTGAATTTGCAGAGGAGTTCTCTAATAGGGGGATCAAACACAACACGGTGTCTCAAATCTATGTTTTCAAGCAAAAAGAGAATGAGAAAGTGAAGGAAGCTTTAGTTCACTTCAAACAATACATAGAGAGATGTACTATAAGAGAGTTACCACAACGCGAGAGGTATGATTGAGCTAGTCACTAGAGAAGCTCTATATCTAGTTGACAATTGTAAGGCTTATGGAGAGGTGATGGAAGATACAGACAATGAGATGAGTAGTGCCTCATCTATGACAAGGGAACCCACAACAAAGCAAGATGTTCAAAATCCTATTGTGGCGAGCATT
The DNA here is from genome assembly GCF_014529385.1 of Adiantum capillus-veneris. Classification (NCBI taxonomy): domain Eukaryota; kingdom Viridiplantae; phylum Streptophyta; class Polypodiopsida; order Polypodiales; family Pteridaceae; genus Adiantum; species Adiantum capillus-veneris. Next base: position 123,582,506 of record NC_140951.1, on the reverse strand, counting down.
GATCTAGTGGTTGAAGAAGTGGTGAGGAGAATGAACCAAGTCTATACATAGAACCCAAATATACAATCGCCTCGACTAAGGAGATGTGACACTTGTGGAGGGGATCATCCCACCCCATGGTGTAACACACAATCGAAACTGCAACGCATGTTAGGGTAGTAGCCACCTCTTTTGAATGATAGTAGAGTGGTAATCAACTACACTCAACCACCTGAGTATGTGCCACAACCATTAGAAATCATTATTCCATGGAGGAGAACACACTTGTGTTCATAGCCAATCAAGAGTGTGGATCAAAGAACATTCTTACCCAGCAAGAACAACCATTGGTTGCACCACCAATTGTACAACAAGTAGGACCATGCTGCAAGTGTGGAGGTCATCATTGGGTAAGAAATTGTACTCATCAAGCAAATAATGTAGAGAAATGGGAATATTGTTTCGAATGTGGTGCTACACACCTCATTCCTAATTGTCAAAAACACCCAAATAATAAGGAGAAAAAAACAATGAACATTATAGGAGTGATGCCTTCTTCAAGTGGATATGAGAAAGAACCCACGGTTCCTATAAATGCGGTTACTAGAGCTCAATCTTAAGAGGTTGCCAAAAACACACATGTCAAGGAGAATCGCAAACTACCTATTCAAACAAAAATTGAGAGCTTATCATTGAGGAAACAAAGAAAATTGTGGAAATCCAAGCAAGACAAAATGAAAGCAAAAAGGCTAAAAGAGAAAACCACCCTCGAAACCGAACTGAAACAAACCAAAGAGCAGCTAAAACAAGAAAGGGAAAACAAGAATCAAATAGAAGGAACAATGTCTTCCAAAATGTCATCAGGAGGATCATTGTTGGTAGAGAAAGTCCTAGAACCTTTAGAAGCTCTATTGTAGGTATACGAAGCTAGACTCAAAACTGACTAGACATTGGAACAGAGAAGGTTGACATATCCGCATTGTCATAAAACTTTATGAAATGATTTTATCATATTAAAGTGATCATTTGATGTGGGAGAATAAACGAGAACAAGAGTCAGAATAGAGACATGTGCTTCTAGACCAATCTCAACACGGGACCAAAAGGAGAGATGGTTGCATCTCAATAGGGGTCCAAAAGGAGATGGTCTATCAAAGAGCAATGTGCAATAAGTGCTTCTAGACTTACCTCAGCAGGGGACCAAGAGGAGAGATGGTTACATCTCGATAACGGTCCAAAAGAAGGTAGTCTATCAAAGAGCAATGTGCATCTAATGGAGCTTAAAAGACCTTAGGGTTAGCTTCATTAAAGTCCTCCAATGGTTAGTGTTAAAAGTCCTTTGACCTTAAGCAAGCCAGGGCTGAGCTTGAGGTGGGGAACCAGACCTAAACTTGACTTTGACCTTAAGCAAGCTAGGGCTGTGCTTGAGGTGGGAACCCAACCTAAACTTTACTTTGACCTTAAGCAAGCTAGGGCTGAGCTTGAGATGTGAATTCCACCTAAGGTGCTTGTCATGCTTGATGACTAAGGTACTTGAGGTACTTGTCATACTTAATGAGGAAGTTGCTTGAGCAGCTTTTTATGCATGTGGGGTAAGATGCTTGAGTCAAAAAGAGACCCTACACACTTAACGAGGAAGTTGCTTGAGAAGCTTCCTATGGATAAAAGTCCCAAAGTTAGGGGAATCTTTGACCTAACTTTCCACTCGCCCTAAGGGCACATGAGACACATGTCAGACTCTCCCTATGCTTAGCCACATGGTGTGCTTGAATGCTATTGGTTGGGCTAAAGAGAGGTCCAATGAGCTTCTAGCTCCATCCAACAAATATCTAGATATTTTCAAGCTCTCTCTCTCTAAGGGGTAAGGAGGACACTTTTCCAAAGACTACCCATGTACTTGAATGCATGATGCATGTGATTGGCTAGGGGTGAGAGGGGTCCAATGAGCTTGAAACATGTGTAAAAGCTACAGGTCACCCCAAGCAAGCAAGGGGGGTGCTGGGGGGATATACACCCCACACACACTCATTTCGTGGATTCATTCTCACTCGGTGAAAGTTGAGGAACTCCACCTCCTTCTCCAAGCTTGTGAGAAGTGAGAGCCTGCACCAACACTCTTGGCTATGGAATGCAAATCCAACCAAGAGCCATGATTCAATGCTTAAGCTTGCCATCTTCTCCATCTTCATTACTATGCTATTATGTATGCTAGCAAGAAGAGTGATGATAAGTGAGGAACTATTTCTTTCTCCTATGGAATGTTTCTCTTTCCACTTCCCTATCCTCATTCCCCGCTAACTAGCTCTCTCCACCTTCGAAGGTGTTTGAGGCCTTGGGACTAAGGCTTGGGATAGTTAATGCTTTCTACAAAGTTTGTGTTTTTATGTTTGTGATGAATGAAGCTTTCCATCTTCATCGCATCACCTAGGTCACAAGGAACACAAAGATTGTATTGTACCAAGTTTCGCTTGATGGGAGAAACTATAATACAAATGCCTATTGGAGGGGTGACCGGATCTGTATGAATCCGGTCCTCAACTATTATCATGTTCTCTAAACTCTCTCTCTTTCTTGCAAAAGTATTGTTCATGCCAAGTTAACTAAGTACCATGTTTATGTTGCTACCATCAATTAAGTTTACCTGCTATGCTCACAAAGTAATCTCATAAAAGTGCTTCACTTAGTTTCCTAATTCTGCTACTCTCAAAGTTCATAGGCCATTTCCATTACACGCATCGTGAATTCAAAACACAGAGGTTGGAAATGTGCAAACGGCTCATAGAGACAACTCAGGCCCATAGAGACAACTCAAGCTCTAATGGTGCAAGAGAAACAAAATATCCCTAAATAGGAAGTATTAATCCATGAAAGGGATGAAGAAATTGAGCACAAACAAATTGAAAAATCAATTCTCAAATGAAACTTGAAACAGAAACACCTTTGGACGCAAGGGTAGTGGCTAATACCACGGATGACTCCAGGTCACAGATGATGTTGCCAATTCTAGAAGTGGGCAAGCCAGGACCAAGCCTTATGGAAAGCGATTAGGAGTGCAAAGGATGGTAGTGCAACTTTCAAGTATGCACCTATCATTGAAATCAACATGGATCATGAGTTCTCCTATACAATACATGACTACTCTCTCAAAGTTGTTGAAAATTAGACCACATCTATGGAGAGAAGTGGACAAAAATCTAGAGAAGATAGGATTGAAAATTCCTCTTCAAGATATTCCCTTAGATGACCCAACAAGTAAAACAACACATGATAATCCAAATGAAAAACCAATATCTGTAAACAAGATGGGAGATTATTGCTGTAATGTACCCAACATTTTTCAATAAAAGTATTTTATTCACTTTGCAAGTATTTATGGTTCACATTTTTTAAGTCATAATGCATTCAAACGGAACAATCGGATTGAAAATTGGATGGTAGAAGTACTAATTATGACCCTTATTCACTTCAAAACTAAAGGTTGATGGGAAACTTAACCCTCAAGACTGTATCTAAAGATAAGAGTTGACCTTTTAGGAAAGAGAGAGCAATTTTAGGAAAGGAGGAATATTTTTAGGAAAGAAAGAGGAGGGAGTTAAGTTTAGAGTTCTTGGCTTGGAAGCCAAGCTTCTGTTAAAATTGGAGAACCAAAATTATGCATCGAAATCCGTGTATCAATTATATATATATAAATATATATATATATATTTTAGAGAGCCATGAACGTATGCGAACTTAGCTCTCTTTGCTTTCCTCTATTCTTAGTTGGCCTTGAGAGCCTATATAAAGACCCCTCTCCCCTCACTTTCAAGATACAGACACACACTCCCAGAAGCGGAAGCTCTCTTGTCTTGACGTCGGAGTTACCTTCAAGCCATCTCCATCTCCAAGTCTTCTCTACCATCGTCGTGTTGCTCTTGGAATTCTTGATTTCTCTTTCTCTCTTCTCTACATTGATATGATGGCCCTGAAGCAAGTGACTCAAAGTTAGAAGGATGCTCATGTTCCACCTTCAAGGAAGGTGCAAAAGAAGGTATCATCTACTCCAAATGTTGTTGAAGCGGAGGTATTGGTCGTGGAAGAAGTCGAAGCCATCCAACCTCAAATCCGAGAGGTAATCGAACATATCGCTAATCCGGTAAGACAAATTTATAATTCTGCATCGTTATTCATGATGACTTGGGAAGCTAAGCATAGGGAACCCCTTAAACTATCCGAGAAACGTGATTCTATCACAAGAAACAAGCATATGTTTTCATAGATTAGTGAAAGAACTATTTGATAAATTGTCACTGTTTGTTGAATTATTATTGTTTGATAAATTATTTGATAATTTGATACAGGTTGATATGAAGAGTTGGTTGATCACGTTTGAAGATTCATTTAAAGAGAAGAATTGTTGAAAGAATATATTTTGTTATCGCGGGTAGCGAGGTGATTCCGCGGTTAGCGGAGATTAAGCTAAGGTTATCGGCCCTCTTTTGTTCCTCATGGTTAGCGGGATGCCTCGTGGATAGTGGGATGCCTGGCAATTATCAAGATGCCTTATGGTTAGCGGGATGCCTCGCGGGTAGCGGGATGCCTGGCGGTTAGCAAGATGCTTCGCGGTATGCCTCGCGGTTAGCGAGATAGGAAGGTTGCACAATTCGCGGTTAGCAAATAAATCCTTTGCAAAGGCTCTATTGGTTAGACAAAGAAATTTCACAGGTAGCGGCAAACTCATAAGAAATTGGAAAAGTTTTTTTTGTTGAGATATAGGGCTATCTTCATTACGCTTTGTTTGAATTGTTTTGGTATTGTTTGAAGGGCTATATAAAAGAACCTGTGTTTGGAATTAACTAAGGAACACTGTTTGTATATATAAAACAGTGTGGTAGTAATCAAAAAACAAGTTCAAAAGTGTGAGTGTGGGATGGAAAGTGGGGGCTAGCTTAGGTTGCGAGTCAAGGATGGGTGGTCTCAATTAGTCGAGAAACTCTCCACTCCCTCTTATTGAGAGAAGTGAAATTAGAGACTCATTGTGCCAAGAGTCGAGACATCCCAAATCTACGTGCCCTTGAAAGCTATGGACCTGATTAGTCGAGTTAGTTTAGACTAAGTCTCATATCATCTTTAAGGTTTATGGATAGCGGTCGTGCCTCTTAACCGTGGGAAAAAAGGCGTTTATGGATTCTAAATATGTCAATGGGATTTCATCTTTATGTTAAGAAACAACTTTTATTAGAATCCTAGATTTATCGACCTGGCTTGTGACGTATGACCCTTATAACCACATAAACGATGGATAGAGGACTTTCTCTCTTCTGTTGCTCGTATCTCTACTTTTTGGAAGTAGAATAGGGTGTCGTCAACGGAAAAGGAGAATAAAGAAAGGCCATCTATCAAGTCACCCCAATCTTCTCAAGATTCGGGACCTCACAATTGGTATCAGAGCCTAGGTTAAAAAGATTTAATTGGCTACTTCAAACTTCCTCATGTGTATGGTTACTATACCCATTATCCAACTCTTAGAGATATTACGTTATGTCGATTGACGTGTACCATTGTTATGGTTGAAACCTCTATTATGTTTTTTCATGGAGAGATCTTTTGTAGACCCCTATATGACATTTTGATGATTTTATGAATAGAAGATTGAGTTGTTTTTGTACAAAGAAATTGTTTGACTAGTTAAGTCATGAAAGTGAGTTTTTTGGTGGACTGAATGAGCCATGACTGGTTAAGTCATGTGATTGGATAACCCATGACTGGTTAAGTCATGTGATTGGATAACCCATGACTGGTTAAGTCATGTGATTGAGATAATCATGACTGGTTAAGTCAAGATTGGTTAGGTCATGTGATTGAGTTTTAATAAATCGGATAAGTAAGGATTGATTAAATCATACGATTGATCTTTTAGTGGACTGGATAAGTCTAAGTTTAGAAAGTACCCTATTGATTTGAGTTATTATAGACATTGATGTACACTCAGGGGAATCCTCAAATCACTTCTACGTTGGAAAACCCTCAAAATGATGCTATCTATACGGAGATTCGGGAGAAGAATTTGTTGCTCAAACATATGCAACCACCTTCTTTTAAAGAAGAGGGTGATGATATTGAGAAAGATTTAAAAGTATGGATCGAAGCTATGGATTACTTCTCTGCTACTGATAACCATTTTTCGGCTTTCCATAATTGCCATAGTAAGCTACCTCACCCTACCAAAATCATCCAACACTGTGGCTATCCCTACCATTTCACTGTATATAGGTGTGTGTGAGTTAGGGGACTTTTCCCATAGCTTCTTAAAAACCCTTAATTAGCTAGTCACTGGGCTAGTTGAGCCAAAAATATAAAAAATATAGGTATATTATGGCCCATTTGTGTGTAAATATTTCATTGTATATAGAGCCTAAATAAAAGGATTTTTCATAATTATTTTGGTATTTATTTAAATATTTCTACCTATGGTGTGTTATTTATGCTATGTACATTGACTCAACATTACCATATTTTTTCTTACCATTTTGCATACTCTTTATTCCATATAAAAATAATTTCATACAAGCTTCTCTTATTTTTGGTGTAACTCCATTCCAACAAAAATCCAAAAAAACTAGTTTATTTATGTGTATAGTTTTTCACTATTGTGATTTTTTCCTTCCTACATCTATGCTCCCCGAATTTGAAAAGGTGATACAAACAAAAGTTGTAGCTCGTGAGCTGAACTTTTACCTCAAATTTTTTCATATTTTTTTGAGCTACGAGCTGTGAGCTATGATTTTATTGGTGGACCCCAGTTTGCCCATGCTATGAAGCCACACTCCCTCTTCCACTTTATCATTTTCCTCTTTCACACACACTTCTCCACTCATCATCCCCACCTCTCTCACCACTCCTCTCTGCACCCTACTCACCTTCTTCTCAACCTTGAAGAATAAGAGAAACCATGGTGAACTCATGTCTCCTACACACACTTCCATTCCAAAATTGACCACCTAGTCTCATTTTTCCTCTTCCATATTACCCATATCTATCAAGAAAACCACAAAATTCAGCCTCTTCTCTTTAAAGACAGCATCATGGTGATTGATTACTCATGTTCACTTACCTTGGATCTCAAGGAAGGTTGAGAGTGGAGAAAAAACGTACCGTCAAAGCTAGTGGACCATCAACAAGCGTCAAAATTGACCCTACTCAAGACACTTGGAGCATCAACATTGTAAGAAATCCATGTTTTCTTACCTATTAAGAGTTTTTTATTCCTTATTTGTATCCTACATGGATACTCCCATTGTAAATATCCAATTCCATTTGTAAATCAATAAAAATACTAACTCTACTAATTTACTAACACTAACCTACTATGAAAAGTCCTATCATCTCCACTTCTCTCCTCTCTCTCTTCTTCATCTATCCACACCAACTTCTTGATAATTCCAAGCAAAATAAATTCTAACCCAACCATGGTTAGAGGAGTAACCCTAGCCCTCAAAATTGCTATAAAAGGAGGGTGTAGCTAGCACAAAAAGGGGGAGTCATAAGCAAGAGCACTATGCTATAGCTTGAGAAGCCAAGCTCAACCTCTCTAGAAGGAGCTCTTGAGTGGAATCTCATTGCCTTATGCATGTGCATGTGTTGTAATAGGGGTGATTAGCAAGGGAACTCTATGCCATTGTAAGAGAGAGAGTGATCATTCAATTGAGAGTTGGAAATCTATCATTTCTCCTACTAGTGTAAGACCAACATTTGCTGAATCAAGGAGGGTGGATTTGGACTAAACTTGATACTTTGTCTCTCTTCCAACGTGAAGTAATGGACAACAATGATGTGTAAGTGTCTTGGTGCTTTTTTAAGTTCTTGATAGCTTGTCTCTGGGTGTTGTCATCAATTTAGCCATAAATCCCACGTACTGTAAGAGGGCGACAGGGTGGAGAGGACTCCCCTGGCCTTAAAACAGTGATTGGGGTGGATTTTCTTGTGATGTGTTGTGGTGTAATTTACTCAAGCTATGTTGAACAAATACTAATCTCACTTTGATTGGTCATGACAAATTTGTAAGAAGGTATTAATGCAACAAGCATCCCCTCCTTTTTCTTACATATATAATTGTGTTTGCTTGATCACGGCCGATACATTTCAAAGCAGCCCGAGCACTCTCTCTCTCTCTCTCTACGCGTCCTAGTTCGCATCCAAAACTAGGTGGTGCCCCAAATTTGTGTAGGGTTAGGTTGTGGGTTTGTGTGTGTGTTTGTTTTTTTTTCAACCCCAACCCAATTGAGCAGCATGGGAGCCTAGAAGGGTGCTTAGAGGCCACTCTTCTTGTTGCCCGCCCCGGACCGCCTCACTACAAGGACCACAACTGCAAACCAAGTGATGCTAGGGATGTTTCATCTCTCTGGTGAAGCGAAATTATGGTGGAAACAACATTGTCGTGACATGGGTGTGTTGGAGAACTTTCAGAGTTGGTGGGAAATCAAACAAGCGGTGAAGGAAAGATACTTACCCCCTGTCCATCAAGCGATAAACATGAATGAGTTCTTTAGCTTGAAACAATACAGTTTAACCTTGGAAGAGTAATACTCAAAGTTTGTAAGGCTTAGACGTTACGCACCATCAATGACCATGGAGCAGCAGGTAGCTCGCTCTTGTCAAGGTTTAAGAGAACCAATTAGCTTGCAATTGGAAGCCCTGAAGTCTACCACAGTATAAGATGCTTTACTACGAGCTAAATCTTTGATGAAGGAACAAGGGATTACAAGAAGTATTGCATGGAATCATAGCTTCAGAGATAGTCATGCCACTAATACGCAAGATTCTTGACGCTTGAATGTTCGATGCTTTGAATATGGAGAGTTGGGACATTATCGGAACTCTTGTCCACAATTGGCTAATAGAGCAGCAATAGTATCAAAAGTGAAGCAGACTAAGGACATCACCTTTTTTAGACATAGTGATGGTCGCTAGTAATTAGAGTAGAAGTATCCTCACGTTTTCTCAATATGAGGATATCTCGAATCCCTAAGTTGGGGAGATTGTAATATACCCAACATTTTTCAATAAAAGTATTTTATTCACTTTGCAAGTATTTAAGGTTCGCATTTTTTAAGTCATAATGCGTTCAAACGGAACGATTGGATTGAAAATCGGACGCTAGAACTACTAATTATGACCCTTATTTACTTCAAAATAGCCTCAAGACTGTATCTAAAGATAAGAGTTGACCTTTTAGGAAAGAGAGAGCAATTCTTGGCTTGGAAGCCAAGCTTCTCTTAAAATTGGAGAATCAAAATCGTGCATCAAAATCCGTGTACCAAATAATAATAATAATAATAAGTTTTTTTTAAAAGAGAGCCGCGAACATACGCGAACTTAGCTCTCTCTGCTTTCCTCTATTCTTATCTGGCCTTGAGAGCCTATAGACCCCTCTCCCCTCACTTTCTAGACACAGATACACACTCTCAGAAGCGGAAGCTCTCTTGTCTTGACGTCGGAGTTACCTTATCTCTCTCAACCTCTCTCCCTCGAGCTCTTAACTTCAAGCCATCGCCATCTCCAAGTCTTCTCTACCATCGTCGTGTTGCTCTTGGAATTCTTGGGTTCTCTTTCTCTCTTCTCTACATCGACACGATGGCCCCAAAGCGAGTGACTCGAAGTTAGAAGGATGCTTATGTCGTTTCAACTTCAAGGAAGGTGCAAAAGAAGGTATCATCTACGCCAAATGTTGCTGAAGCGGAGGTATTGGTCGCGGAAGAAGTTGAAGCCGTTCAACCTCAAACCCGGGAGGTAATCGAACATATCGCTAATCCGGTAAGACAAATTTATAATTCTGCATTGCTATTCATGATGACTTGGGAAGCTAAGCATAGGGAACCCCTTAAACTATCCGAGAAACGTGATTCTATCACAAGAAACAAACATATGTTTTCATAGATTAGTGAAAAGAATGTTTTATAAATTATCACTCTTTGTTAAATTGTTATTATTTGATAAATTATTTGATAAGTTGATACTGGTTGATATGAAGAGTTGGTTGATCATGTTTGAAGATTCATTTGAAGAGAAGAATTGTTGAAAGAATATATTTTGTTATCGTGGGTAGCGAGGTGATTCCGCGGTTAGCAGAGATTAAGCTGAGGTTATCGGCTCCCTTTTGTTCCTCGCGGTTAGCGGGATGCCTCGCGGGTAGTGGGATGTCTGGCAGTTAGCAAGATGCCTCGCAGGTAGTGGGATGCCTCGCGGTTAGCGAGATGGGAAGGTTGAGCAATTTTTTGTTAGCGAATAAATCCTTTGCAAAGGGGCTGTGTTGATTAGACAGAGAAAGTTCGCGGGTAGCGACAAACTCATAAGAAATTGGAAAAGTTTTTTTGTTGAGATATGGGGCTTTCTTCATTAGGCCTTGTTTGAATTGTTTTAGTATTGTTTGAAGGGTTGTATAAACGAACTTGTGTTTGGAATTAATTAAGGAACACTTTTTGTATATGTAAAACAATGTGGTAGTAATTAGAAAACAAGTTAAAAAGTGTGAGTGTGGGGTGGAAAGTGGGGGCTGGCTCAAGTTTCCAATCAAGGATGGGTTGTCTCAATTAGTCGAGAAACTCTCCACTCCCTCTTATTGAGAGAAGTGAAATTAGAGGCTCATTGTGTCAAGAGTCGAGCCGTCCCAAATCTACGTGCCCCTGAAAGCTATGGACCTGATTATTCGAGTTAGTTTGGACTAAGTCTCATATCATATTTATGGTTTATGGATGGCAGCCGTGCCTCTTAAATGTGAGGAAAAAGGCGTTGTTTATGGATTCTAAATATGTCAATGGGATTTCATCTTTATGTTAGGAAACAACTTTCATTAGAATTCTAGATTTATCGACCTGGCTTGTGGCGTATGACCCTTATAACCACGTAAACGATGGATAGAGGACTTCCTTTCTTCTATTGCTCGTATCTCTACTTTGTGGAAACGGAGTAGGGTGTTGTCAACGGAAAAGGAGAATAAAGGAAGGCCATCTACCAAGTCACCCCAATCTTCTCAGGGTTGGGGACCTCACAATTGTGAAGGAAAAGAAGGAAATACCACCTTGCCACTGAAACATCAAGGAGTAAAATGATTGCTATACTCGATGATGGGGCTTGAGTGGCCATTTCCACAAAAGAAATATGGGAAAAATGGGAAAGACCAGCTCTCAGAAAAACAAGAATGAAACTGTAACTTGCAGATGGCTTTATAGAGAGACCTATGGAAATACTAGAACAAATCATAGTATCCTCATGCGGCATAGATTACGAGCATACCTTTGCAGTAGCGGATTTTGGAAAGAGAAACAACTATGACATCATTTTAGGACGACCAATCATGCATCGACTTAAAATTGTGCAAGATTGGGATTATGACCATCTCTACTTGCGGCACAAGGATGTTACAACAAGGATCAACCTGAAAGATCATAGCTACAGGGATGTTAGTCAAACTCCAATAGAGGAATTTGATTTAACTACGGTCCACAAAAAGTAAATACTTGCATGGTTGCACAACAAAGAGTATATATGGATATGTGGAGCATTCGAAGTTGAGAACTTGACTAAAGAGGAGTGTGCCCTAAAGAGATCAATAGAGGATAAGGACTATGTTTAAGATCCATTTCAACCCTTTGGCTAGGATCAAATACTGGCTACTCTAGATGTGTGTGTAAACAAAATAACACCTACGAAGTTTTGTGATGAGGATGGCTTTGATATAGCTCCCTATTTTATGATAAAGGTGTTGAAGGAAGCTAATAAAAATTGTGAGTATGAAAGCAGAGAAGGCGAGACAAAAAATGTCATGAAGCATGGTGCAAAAGCGCAAACAAAGGAACAAAAGCAACCACAAGAATATGTCATCATTAACATACTTGAAGAATCAACAACAATTGTTTCAAAGAAGTGGAATCCAAAAAATGCACAACTAAAAGAAAACGAAGAAGCAGTGTTTCCAAGGTCCACATCAAGTGTTCAACAAACTCAAGATCAAGAGAAGAACAAGGATAAGGCAGAAGATTGATTGTCTCCTACAGTGATCAATTTCAGCCTATGTGGAGAGACAAGACCCAAAATCACATGTTTAGTTGTAGATCCTTATGCTACAAAAAATCTAATGTTTTATGGAACTTGGATAATGATGGGAAAGACACCAATCAAGGAGCTAGAAGAAATAGTGTACACAAGTTCTACAATGTCAACTCCTAGCTTTGGCATGGCAAAAGACGTACTCAAACTAAGTATTGGGGAGTTCAAGGAAACTTTCTATGTAATCGACTCCCATCACATCAAGCATCGTCTGGTTTTGACAAAAAGCTGAATGAATATCTTCTTTTGACAACCACAAAAAGCTTCAACAACAACAACAACAATAATCTTAGAAGCATCTTAGATCCATGCAAAAAAGAAAAACCAATTGTAGTGGAGAAAGGTAAAGCTAAATCAGACATTCAAGCAAATCAACTTCGCAAGTCAGCTTCACCTTCAACGTGTCTCCATCAAACTTCCTACAAAGCCTCCATGTCGAAAGAAAACCCATCAACAATGAAATGGAAACCTAAACAAAAGTTTTTTCAACCAAATTTTCCATCACAACAAAGCCTCCAAAAGAAGCCGAGAAGAATCAACCAAGTGTTAGTATACAAAGAGCACATCAAAGTCAAAGATCCAGTTTGGATACACCAATCACAAGATGAACCTCAACAACCAAAGATAATAGGGTGGGTAGAAACAAATGAGTCAATCACTACTCAAGGCTACTCTTAAGGAAACACTAATGTTTGGGAAAAAAGCCTAAGGTAATAGGTTGGACATACTCACCTCAAGAAAACAATTTTATAAAGAGCAATCCACACTATCAATGGAAGACAAACACCTCAATCAGGAGGAAGAACAACCACAAAAGGCAAAGGAAAAGACCTTCAAAGAAGCAAGCAATGTGGCAATTATGGGTACCAAAGTCAAACTTCAACCAAGATACCCAGCAAAAACATGTGAAGCAACGGATGATTCCAGTCAAACTACTCAAAGCACAAGGATTTTATGAAGGTAACTCTTAAATATGGTTACCCAAAAAGCAGAAGCTCAACCTAGAACAACTAAGAGCAGTCATGTAGCACAAGGCTCCACCCAATGACAAGCAATCACAATCAAGAGCCAACATAAGCCAATCACAACCAAGGGTTCTACAAACTCCAGATGGATACCTCACATTCTACTACAAGGGCAAGGCTTTTAGAACGGTAATAGTCAGATATGGATACCAAAGCCTACTATCCATCAAGTCATAGAGAAAAAGGAGACCATGCAAAAGACACTCAAATGGACCAAAGACAAGGTGGCTTCCAAAATTTCTATTGGGAACTCAAACACATAGCACCCACAAACATCTATAACCGCTTCTCAAGGGAGATAAAGCAAAGGCTTCATCAGTCTCTACTACAACCGTAGAACTTGTTTGGGAGTCTACCTCTTGTGCCTTAGGATGGACATGCCCTAGCCAAGTAGAAGTCACATATGCTTGTACTTGTGCTACACTTCCGTTCTTTGGAAAAGATATCTTTGCAGGTGCTCATCCATCACAAAGGTCAACATAGATTGTTTACGCTGGCCCCATCAATGATATGATTTGTGACTCATTGTATGATGGGATGCCCTCTTCAATATTTTGGAAGCAAGAGATCTTTTAACTCATTTATGCATTGGGTTAAGGCTTGACTTGGTGTTAGTTCTTGCACATCAACATTAGGGATAGGATCCACCTTCCAGGGAGGAGTGTCAAAGCCTTCATGATCACATTTCATGACTAGCTCTTGAGCCATGTCAATGATGGGTAGAATATAGTGAAGATCAGGAAAAAGTCTCTCAAAATTAGTCAAATCTTGTAAAAATGCTTGCAATTACTAAACCAATCCGAGCAATCACAATACGTTGATTGTATGCTAACATGATACTTATGAACATCTTGAGAGACCAAAAGTCTATAGCCAACATGGCTTGAAGGTTTCCATAGTAAGTAGAGCTTCATCTAAGGAGATTATGGGTACACAGATCAACCATACTTAAATTTAAATGAAGTCTATCTAGGACATAAAAATAGACACTATCGGAGCATCGTTACTTTGCAAGAGCATTTTTCAAAAGAGGTACAACTTACTTTTGATACAGACTTGGAAGGCAAAGAAAATGTAATTCCTAATTAGAAAGGAAACATTTATGAAGAGATCCATGTGGAGACAAAAACAAATTTGGAAGTTTCTCTACACATCCCCACAACCAAATCTAGCACAATTGGCAAGCTCAACCTCCCCTACAGATTCTATGGTAATTCCACAAGTATTGAGCAAAAAGTCAGTTTATCAACCAAAGTACCCATTGTTCAAAGCATTAGAGAAGAAAAAGAAGAGTCAAGTGTTGGCTCCTTTGGCCGATATTCAAGTTGTAGATCTAGTTTGCGTACCAACAAGTCAACCACATCATGAAGATAGACCCAAAGGATGAATCATGTCAAGAAAATTATTGCAAGCACAAGGATATTTCCACAGACATGTAGAAATATAGGTTTCCATAAAAGCAACTAATTTACAATGCATGAAAATCTGCACAAAAGGATGAAATTTCCTATGTAGTACCTACAGTAGTAGAAACAGAGGCCGAAATGAGCCAAATCAAAATTTATTGACCTATTGATGCTTATCAAAGTGCATCCAAATCAGAGAAAGTGAGTAGGGGGTACTGACAACTATGCTAGGGAGGGATGTAACCTGCACTGATATCAATTGTTGGAATTAGGGATGCAAGAAAACATAGCTTGGAGATGGAGAAGAATCTCAAGCACACAATAGAGAGTGTAGTGCTAAGTGAGCACATGCAAGATAAGGTATCCCTAGAGTGATGGGTGTGTGTACAAACCACGGGGGGGGGGGGGGGGGGGGGGGGGGGGGGGGGGGGGAAACCTCCTAGTGAGGGAAATAAATGCCCCAATGGTCCTAAGTGTGTTCACACACATCACTACCATATACATGGAAACAACTATGCACACTATGTAGAAATGTTAAAATTTGTGGTTGTTAAATTTCCATGCTATGACAATTTTGACCATACGCACTTGTTACCAATGTCAAGTTATACCCATTGGCAATTCTAGGTCCAATTTGAAATATCAAAATGCTACTTTTGTCCCATTCAAACATTGTAATTCTAGTTATCAACTTCAGACCCAAAATTGACAAGCACACTCTAAATAGCATGCATAAACACAAAATGCCAAATTTGATACAAAAATATTTGTTTTCCCACTTGTTTATAATTGCAACTATATACCTTTGGTCTATTTTAGCCAAAACAGTACCCATGTTTCTTAATGCTTTGTGAATACAACTACTTGGTCTTCATTTTCCACTAGACACTTTATGTATGCTAATTGGGTATAGATGCTCTTCATTTAGTTCAAAAGAGAAGAAAGATCCTCTCATGGCTCCATGGTGAGACCATGGAGCTACATCTTCAGAGATATATTGGATTTTTTCACTATGGCTCCAAAATGCTCCTCTAGTGTGATCCATGCATCAATTGAATGAGTGCAATCATCTAGATATTAGACATAGTTGTCTCCTATTATTGTGAGAAGAATGCCCAATGCTTGTTCATCCTTTGCTATGACTTGTGCTTGGGACCACCTAGTCTCTATTTGCTCTCCCTCTCCCAATGGTTTGACTATAGACCATTTTTATTTATCATTAGGTCACCCTTTGTCTTGGTTTTCCAAGTGTGTAAACTTTGGGACTCCTTGGCTGCCAAAGATAGCAAGAGTTTCCTTGCCCATAGTGTACCCCAATGTGTGGTAAGGAGAAGGTCTTACCCTTAGTGTAGGGAAGTGTCAAGTCTCCTTGTAAATTTTACACCAAGTTGCTCATAAATAATTGCATACATTGGCCAAATATTAATGTGAAGTTACTATTACTAATGTAAAGCCCTACCTCACAAAAAACTGGAAAAATAATTGCATACATTGGCCAAATGTGAAGTTACTCTTACTAATGTAAAGCACTACCTCACAAGGCTTGGAAACATTCAAAACCCAAGGTCTTTTTTGAAAAATCATCGCAAGGTGGGGCCCTTGAAGATTCACATCCTTGCCTTTAGTGGGAACTCTTGGCGTAGAAAGTCTTGGAGCCTTTGGGCTTCAATGGCTCCTCACATGAGAATGATATCCAAGGATGTTGAGCCTTTTGATGCTATTGGGGGCTTCAAGGAAATGCAAACCTCCCCTTAGGTGGATCTCAAACTAGGAGTTAAGAGTCATGCATTTTGTGGTCATGTCTGATAGGAGCAAGAGTAGCAAGGCAATTGCCATGGAGCACGAGAAAGGATTCGATCAGGTGGTCTATTGAGGGCTAATTGCAACACTCATTCTCTCATAAAATCTAATATTTAACCAACCCAAATGATTTTCTCATATTAAACTGATCATTTAATGTGGGATAATAAACGGGAACAATGCTTAGAATATAGACATGTGCTTATGGATCTGTCTCAACAAAGGGCCAAGGTTAAAGAAGTCCAAATGAGAGATGGTCTATCAAAGAGAAATGCTACCTAATGGAGCTTAAATACCTTAGGGTTAACTTCATTAAAGACCTCCAAAGGTTAGTGTTAAAAGTTCTTAGACCTTAGGCAAGCTAGGGCTGTGCTTGAGGTGGGAACCCGGCCCAAGATTGAGGTGCTTGTCATGCTTTAAGGTGCTTGTCGTGCTTGCTAACTAAGGTGCTTGAGGTGCTCATGTTGCTTGCTGACTAAGGTGCTTGATGTGCTTGTCATGCTTGCTGACTAAGGTGCTTGATGTGCTTGTCATGCTTGCTGACTAAGGTGCTTGAGGATCTTCATGACTAAGGTGCTAGAGGGGATTAAAGTGTTCCAAAAAGTCAAGCTTGAGCCTACAAAGGAGGGGCAGAGTCCCAAGAGTAGGGGGTTGTGTTGACTAACTCCTTCTTCACCCAAGGGACACCCCTTGCTCAAAGAGGCAAATGGGACACATGTCAAGCCCCTAGCTAGGTTGCCCTCATGGTGTGCCAAAAGCCTATTGGTTGGCCTCTCAAGGGGTCCAATGATAATTTAGCTAATTTAATTAATTGTGTATGCATTTATCAAGTCCTCTCTCTCAAAGGGAAAAGGGGGACACTTGTTCCAAGGCTAGCATGCTTACTTGATATGCACTCTGCATGTGATTTGCCAAGCTTGAAGGGGTCCAATGAGCTTCCACCATGAGCTATAAGAGGGGGTCGACCAAAGCAAGGAGGGGGCTAGCTTGGGGGGTTCTCTCTCTCTCTCTCTCTCTCTCTCTCTCTCTCTCTCTCTCTCTCTCTCTCTCTGTGTGTGTGTGTGTGTGTGTGTGTGTGTGTGTGTGTGTGTGTGCGTGCGTGCGTGCGTGTGCGTGTGTGTGTACGTGCGTGCGTGTGTGCGTGTGTGTGTGTGTGTGTGTGTGTGTGAAATGCAAAGTGCAAGAGCTCTATCTCCTTCTCCAAGCTTGTTGAGAAGTTGAGACCCTACACCAACACTCTTGGTTATGGAATGCAAATCCAACCAAGATCCATGCTCCAATGCTTAAGCTTTTCATCTTCTCCATTTTCATTACTATGCTATTATGTATGCTAAGCAACAAGAGTGAAGATAAGTGAGGAACTATTTCTTTCTTCTATGAATGCTTCTTCTTCCTCTTCCCTACCCTCAATCCACGCTAGCTCTCCCTAACTTTGAAGGTGTTTGAGGCCTTGGAACTGAGGCCGGGGATGGTTAATGCTTTTTATAAGGTTTATGTTATGCTCGTGATGCATGAAGCTTTCCATCTTCATTGCACCGCCTAGGTCACAAGGAACACAAAGATTTTATTGTACCAAGTCTCTCTTGATGGGAGAATCTATAATACAAAAGCCCATTGGAGGGGGGAACGGCTCCACATAAATGTCTGGTCCTCAATTGTTGTCATGTTCTCTAATTCTCTCTCTTACAAAAGTATTGTTCATGCCAAGTTAATTAAGTATAATGGTTATGTTGCTATCGAAAATTAAGTTTACCCTCTATGTTCTCAAAGTAGTCTCACAAAAATGCTCACTCTAATTCTCTTAATTCTGCTATTCTCAAAGTTCATAGGCCATTTCCATTACATTGGTATCAGAGCCATTGGTTTCTTTTTTCTTGCTTAAGAAGAGAGGTCCTCGTCCATGAAAGTTTGGACCTATTCATTGCAATAGGGTAAGTGGGACATGTATTTAGTTTGAGGTATACCGTTGGGAACTATAGTCTTAATAATGGAGTCTCTTGGGGCTTGCCTTTAACCATCATTGAGCTATGAGCAAGCTCAACAGGAACCATAATCAACTGAGGAATGGTAGACCCTCTCCACTAGTCTTTGCAATCAACAATGTCTAAACCACGGGTGTGGCTGCTTGAGGACTAATTTTCAAAGGTGAAGAAGAGTAGAGACTAAGGTTTTTGAGGGTACCAGAGCACAAAGTAATTTTATACATAAGTTTAATTAGCATGGCTGACAATCACCAAGAGAGTATAATGAACATTAATAACTTTGATTTTTCACATGAAGGTGCTAATGAAGATGCCCCCATGTTTGTTAATTATCTTGTTATTAGGTTATAGCAAGCTATGGGCAACCCTACTTTGCAAGCCTAAGTTACTCAACAACTTCGTGCTTATGGGATTTTCCTTCCTCTCCAAGAGGAGAGAGAGAGAGCTTAGGAGGCCTCTTGATGAGACTCCCAAAAGAAGATTCTCTCCCATAAGAGAGGAGGAATCCAAAGAACAAGAAAGAAGCGAATCCCTACGTTCCTCTGAAGATGTGGCTCCACAAAGACGGCGGCCTAGACAATCACCAACTCCTCCCAAGAGGAAAAATTCAACTCACAGTCCTTCTCCTCGTCAATTTGCAAGGGAAGAGAGGAAACAAAGGAAGAAAAAGGCAAGAAAGAGGTACCCTCTTCTCTATATCGTCTTCACCTTCCTCCTCTTTTGACAAAAGCAGTGGATATTCTCCTACATAATAAAAGAGGAGAGGACATCGCAAACCCTATCCTGCGTGGAGAAGGTCCCAAAAGCTCAAGAAATTCAAAGAGAGAGGAAAGAGTATCTCTTTTCTCACCTATGATGGCACCTTTGGTGCTATCGACAAAGTATTGGTGGCCTTCATCCAGCAATTTGATGTGGCCTTTGGAGACGAGGTCTTCACGGAGTCCTCCAAGCTACGCCATGTAGCTATACTTCCAAAAATATGATCGTCAATGGTGGGCTAGCCTTTGTGGCAACAGCGAAGCCCCAAAGACATGGAAACTCTACGAGTCTCCATCATTAAGCAATTTCTTGCAAGCAATGCAAATGGTGGAGTTTGAAGCTTCTCTCCCATGAGTCTATCCACAAATACGTGGACAAGTTATGGGATTTACATCTCAAGGCTACTGTCTTTAAAAAGATAGACTTCATCGAGCAAAAGCAACAAAGCTGTGCGATATTACCTGAAGAGATGGCCGAGTACGTTAACTCCCAACGGCCTAGTTCTATTACCGTAGAAATCCACTACATTATGGTTGCTTTGCGTATCAATTTCCAACAAGGAGCTAAAAGGAATACTAAGCCCATGGAAAGCAAAGACAAAAGTGATGCAAAGGGAAAAAACAATGCCCAAAATTCTTCCCAAGGCAATTCCAACAACAACAATAACAACAATCGGTCCAAGGAGAAGGAAATTTACAAAGGTAGAAAATAAACTCTCTCTTGAAGAGCTTGAAGCTTTTCGTAAGGACCACAAATGTTTTAAGTGTGGGGAGCAAGGACATGGCTATCATTCTTGCCTAAAGAGAAATGCCCGCAATGAGACTCCTAGAGTTTCCACGATCGAAGATCCAAAATAGGATGCTCATTGCAAAGGATCACCTCTCTCCTATGCTTGGGTAAAGGTAAGGGAGCATGATGCCTTCATCTTGTTTGACCCTGGCTCTACTCACAACTTCATATCAATGGAGTTGGCCACTAATTTGGGCATTCAAGATTTTGAGATGGGAGATATTGTAACTATTGATAGAGATTTCAAGGGATAGCAAGCCTTTTTTACTCCCTTGATTGGGAAGTTGAGGCTTCATGTCCAAATCTACGTCGACAAAGAAGACTTTTTCATCTCTCCTCTCCAACATGAGGATGTTATCCTAGGGGCACCATTGTTCAACTGCATGGCTCCCACCATGAAGTTCCTTGACAGGAGAATCTACTTCACCTATAGGAAAAAGAGCATGTATATAGATGCTACTGAGATTGATCGTACTATACCATTTGTAAATTCTCTTACTTTTGACAAATCAATGAAAAGCTCAATTTTCGTATACGTGATTTTTGCTAAAAGGTCCTAATGTTTCATCGAATGTAAATGGTAGTAATCAGGAAGAGTTAGATTTGTCTAATTTTCTAAATGGATTCCAAGATGTGTTCATCGTCGATGATATCCCTATGGACTTACCTCCAAAACGAGGGGATATGACCATCAATTTGAGCTCCTACCAGGAATCTCACCACCTAACAAGCCTCCTTATTAAGTTTCCCAAGCTCAACAAGAGGAGATCATGAGGCAAGTAAAAGAATTGTTAGACAAAAGCATGGTGAGGCCTAGGTCCTTTTCCTTTTGTTCTCGAGTCCTTTTAGTGCAAAAGAAAGATGGTACATACCACATGTGTGTGGACTATCGAGCTAGTAAACCATATCACTATCAAAAACAAGTTTCTCGTACCACGGGTAGAAGATCTCTTTGTGATAAGCTACAAGGATCTACCTACTTCAATAGGATTGATCTTAAAGTGGCTACCATCAAATAAGGATAGTGAATGAAGATATCCTAAAGACTTTGTTTCGTACAACGTTTGGTCTTTATGAATATCTAGTCATGCCTTTTGGCTTGACTAATGCACCATCTATGTTCAACCGTTTAATGGAGAAAATCTTTAGACCCTACCGTAAATTCACTGGAGTGTTCTTTGAAATATCATCATCTACCCCAAGTCCTTGGAGGAACACAAGTAACATTTCATTTGATTTTTCAAGCTTTGAGGGAGAACAAGCTTTTTGTCAATCAAAAGAAGAGTGAATTTTTCCTCCAAGAGATGCAATACTTAGGTCACATTATCTCTCAAGATGATATCCTTATGGATCCATCAAAGTTGGAGGTAATAAAAGCATGGCCTAATCCTAGGAATCTACATGACCTAAGAAGATTTATTGGTGTGTGCATACTATAGACGCTTCATAGCCAAATTCTCTCAAATAGCCGGACCATTGCACGACTAAACAAAGAAGAACATTAAGTACTCATGGACTGCTAAAGAGAAAAATGCTTTTGACAAGCTCAAAGAAAAGCTTACCTCCCAACTAGTCCTTATGCTTCTAGATCTCTCAAATCCATTTGAGGTCCAATGTGATGCTTGTGGTGATTGCCTTGGAGCAGTTTTTCTTCAAGAAGGGCATGCCGTAGCATATGAGAGCCGAAAGCTCACTGTTGATGACCGAGTGTTTGGCGGACGAAGCAATGGTCTCCAGAGAAAGAGTCACATTTTTCAGGGAATCTACATTTTTGCAGAAATCTCATTCTTTTGTAACAGAGCTTCTCTGAACCAAGAACTTGTAAAGAAATTTTTGATTATTTTTCCGAGAGCATTTGTATAGTGGAGATCCAGTTAGAAGTTTAGGACTTTTTGCCCGGACAAGCCATTTGTAAAGAACACCATTTGACAAGTCTATGCTAAGTGACTGGGGAAATAGCCTCATAACATCTTTGCCAACAAGCACACCAAAATTGGTCTGATTTGGCCTTTGTACTACGATCGCGATCGGTGTACCTAAGTGCCAGATTTTGACCAGATTTCATATGTGGGATCCTCAGGTGTATATAAACATAAAAGTATACAGGACCAAGAGCCAGAAACCTCAAAATACCTGTCAAACCATCTGAGTATTGATCCAAGTCGGAAATTGATATATTGACATAGAAATTGACTTTCATCAGGATCATATACATCAAATTGGGTATAGACTAAACAGAGGGAGAGCCTGTACACAGGACAACCCCAGATAGCTTTCATATCCCAAAACAAACACCAAAATCAAGTCAAACTGACAGATTAGGGAAAACAGACACTTCCAACCAAGAACTGGTAAAAGCTTGACTTTTTGGGGTTTGAATACAAAAGTATTCGGTGGGTAGCCTTAAAATAGCCTAGTGAACAAGCTGGTGAAGTTTCATCAAATTTGGGCACTATGCTACGATCGCGATCGGTGTACCTCTGTGCCAGAATTGACTCATTTTTGACCTGTTCATAAACCTAGACTATTTAAGATATCAGGAGTTGTCAAAACCCAAATTGGACATACTGTCAATAATCTGCAAGAAAAATTGTGTTGAAGTTGTTGTGAAGTTGTTGAATCTGCTGACAGTTGGAATGATATAGTGATCTCATAGACATCACGTGTATTCATTTGCAGAGACCGATCAAGTAACAATCCATGCAATCGTGAGAGTTGGCAGATCACTCCATCTCCAGGTAAGAGGTTTGGATTCAATCGATAAATTCCACTTTCTTCATGTTTTTGAGATCGGGAAAACAAATCAACAACCAACACCGAAATTTAGCGGGTCAAGCAAGTGTTTTATCAACGGAGGAGAGTGTAAACCAAGGTGTAGTACGACCGTTAGAGCTGATCCTTGAAGGAAGTATTTCCGATACTTCTTCAGAGAGATCTTACGAGTATTTCGAAGAACACTTGGGACATTTAAACCTAAACCAAAGAGAAAACATGGCAGCAGGACCATCAAATCCTTCGGCCACAATGAAGCTATTGTTCATCAAGTATCAGTATGACAACAAGCAAGGTGCCCAGATCTACAAAGATGGTATGGACCGCTATTGCGTGAAAATAGAAGATAGACCAAGTGAGTTTGTGCGCTCCTTGCCGCACTGTCGAAGCAAGGGACTTGCCGATACACCATGTACGAGCTGCAGACGGCTCCAAGCACACAACCAGTTTAACTAGTAAGCTCAAAGAGGGCAATGGTGTGTCACTCACCGCCTTATGCTCCTGTCGTAGAGGATTCCTCGCCGCGAAGAAGAGGGAGACGCCGCTACGCCGCGCTCAACCGCCTCGCCGCCGTCGTGCCGCCTCAACGCTCGATCGCACACTCTCTCTCTCTCTCTCTCTCTCTCTCTCTCTCTCTCTCTCTCTCTCTCTCTGTCTCTCTCACACGCACACACACAAGGAGATGGTGAAGGAGAAGGTGGAGATGGAGCAAGAGCAGCTTCTATTGCACAATGAGAGAATGACTCAATTTTAGGTTTAATTGGCTTTTGTGTGAGCTCACCCCATTCACACTTGGGCGCCCATGCTTAGCCAACTAACCCTAGCATGTTCGTGTTAGAGTGCCCCTCTCATCGGCGATCACTCTACCTTTCCCTATTGGACCGACAAGCCCGGTGCCTGACTCTACTTAAATAAATAATACGGTTACAGTGTCTGTCGTAGGCGATAGGGTGTCCGTGAGCCACGAGGGTTAACATTGCCCCCCTTCCTGATGTAGATTCCGTCCTCGGAAGCTATTGAGTTGAAGCTTGGTATGTCCATGTTGTAGAGCATCTAGATTTGAATCTGCAAGGCAAAGTCACTGTTTTAGCAAGCGGAATTATATTGCCATAAATCATGAGGGGAATGTAAAGTACATGTGGAAATGAGTAAATGCAAGATTTATGAAATGTTAGACTGCCATTAAGGACAAATAAATTGCACTTTGAGTAAATTAATTAATCAAGAGTTTTGAGCTTATGGGTGAGTCTATCAATTAGTTAGCTATGACTAAGGTTAAAACAACTACTCTAGTACTAGCTAAGCTAAGAAGATTATCTAAATGCAAGATTCCCTAATTATGCTTTTCAGCTTTGATTAGCCAACTCGCTCTCACAACTGCAAACAAAAGCTTGAAATGTTAACTGTAAGCTCAATGGAAGTCTTTTAATTTTTTTAATTTTTTAAAAATACTTTTTTACTTTGGGTCACAATCATGTGACGTGTGTGCTTATTTTGTATGTCCGGGGTTTTTTGCTTCTCAAGGAAAAGCGCCCACACTGGGAACCTCTAGGGCTCTAGTACCATAGACAATACATGTGAGTGAAGTACCAATTCAAGCCAGGATTTCTCTTCCAGCGTAAGATTTTTCATTTGTGGCACTTATGTTTTTTTTTTTTTTTTGCTTCCATTTCCTTGGTATTCGCACTAGTGTTTTTTGTTGTTTGAGTGAGCAAGCCTTTCTCTGCCTAAAACATTCCTAAGGTCTCAAATACTCGGATAATTTTATTAGCTAGGCCTAGTGGTCAAGTAAATGAGTTAACCTAAAGTCACGGTCTCCTAATCTCCAGGCTCATCCATAAGATTAAACTGGAGTTCAATCAACTTAAGCAAAGAAAAATTTATACATCTATAATGGCAGATAACAATCATAACTATTGCACTCAAACAAAGAATGAAAAATCATTATTAGCAATTACACATATCCACCAACATGAATCATGGAAAGTAGTACACCTGGAGGTATGGAGTGGCTCATTTCGTTGAAGCAGATGTCCTCAGCCATGTGGATGGAGATCCATATAAGTCCTACCTAACACATCCAAAAACAGGCACTATACCTCTAGGAGGCATGTCAGTGTGAAAAATTAAAACTCCTAAAAAACAAACTCAAAACACAATCTAGACCCCTAACCTACCTATCTGTCACCCCTTTTAGAATCAAGGAAAGAGGATATTATATAAACCGGGTGGCCACCCTAAGGCTAGGCCTCTATCCTCATCATCTAGATAAATAAAATCGTTGTCCGTGAGGCCATAGTCTTCCTCGGTCTCTATTAGTTCCTCTTCATCATCCTCTTGTGCAAGCATGCTAATCAAGAACCTCGCGATGCGTGGATACTCATCTTGTGCAAAAGAATAAGCATGTGCCATTGGAGACACATTCACTACTGGGTAGGGATCACTAGTTAGCCATAGACGTATCAGCCATTCTAACTCCTCAAAATTTCTCTCACATGCAAGGCTCTCTATCAAATCCCATTCGCAAGAAAGTATAGGGTAGCATACGTAGAACACTTGAGGAAAAGACAAAGGGTACCTTTCATCAAAAATAGAAGTGCATGCCTCTGGTGAAGTAGCCATTTCTGACAAGACAGATAGATTTGGTTAGGCCTTTAAAACATAAGAGTTGTTTTTGTGTGTTGCTTGAATTGACACGGTGAATTTGGACTTATATGTAAGATCTGATAGGGTGCTCTCTCGTTGCTAGTCGCTCTTGCTCTTTACTATTTTTGTTTTTTGTGAGTATAAGGCTATATATATACATTCCCTAAGATTGGAATTGAGAGGTCAGGGAGGAAGGTTGAGAGGGGATCGAGTGAATGATTGATGTTAGCATACACTCCCCCCTTCCTTGGGTAGATCATACCTTTTGGAATGAGGTCGTCACCTTTTGAAACCAATTGTTCCAAGTTGTTATGGGTGAAGGTTTTAACCAATAGTTTTCGACCGCCCTATGCGTTTCATCTAGTTGCAAGGGTGGTAAGGTACTCTCCCATGATTTTATTTGCAACGTTGTTGTAGGTGGTGAACTTACCCCGGGAGGTGCAAACTCTTTCGTGCTTGTATGGATATGTACAGTGGTAGGTGAAGGTTGTGTCGAAGCTTCTATTTGCGTATAGGAACTACATGAAGAGCAAGAAGCTTCATTTGATTTCCCTGTTCCTGAGCTAGGTGGAACAATTCGTTCTTTCTTTGGTACCCAAACTAGCTCTAGATTGGGTGTGTAACATTCCATGATTTTTTCCTTTCCGCGATTTTCAATTTGTTTTGGAGCCACAGGATTGGGTTTACATGGGCCAGGTGACAGGTAAGAGTACACTTTACGTTTGGGCACCCAGATTTGATCATTTCCTTCATAGTATCCTTGGGCTTCCAATAGTCGTTTAGGAATCCAACGCAACATTTCTTTACATTTCTTGGAGTGAGTGGGACGGTTCTTACTAGGTTTCCGTTTTTTTGCATCAACCATGCTCACTACAGAGGCTTTAGGGACCCACTTGTATGTTTTCTCTGTTATATTAGGATGGTTCTTGTGTGTCTCAAGCTTTCTTTCAACTACATCAGTTGAAACTCTAGAGAGTTGGGCTATGGGGACGTATGGTTCAACCTCCTGGACATGCAATGTCTTGGGTTTTATTTCCTTAGGCAATATCTCAGGGACTATGGCTTGAGTGGTAGGGCTAAGAGTTGGTTTTTGCGTTGTAACACCCCCAGTCCCCCAATCAATAGTGCATTTGGTGGCTATCATCCACGTGTGGCCTAGGTTTATATTACCCTCCATAGTTCTAGTAGGCATGACCAAAAAGTCTTGAGCTACAATTCCATTGTCATAACTGACAGAAGTGTGCCAGATTCCAAAAACCGTAGTTTTTTTCTTGTTGACACCCTTGACTTGGATAATACTCTCAGATAGAGGTGGCTTCCCTAACTAACACCACACCCCATAGGATAGCAGATTATGTTTAGCACCCGTGTCCAATAAGGCATTATATAGCACTTTTCCATAGGCACTATTTAACTCGATAGGGTATCGTAGAGGTGTGTCAGAGTCCAACCCATCCTCTTCGATTTCCACGTGGAATGCATTTGTGACTCCAA
This sequence comes from Adiantum capillus-veneris, assembly GCF_014529385.1. Lineage (NCBI taxonomy): Eukaryota > Viridiplantae > Streptophyta > Polypodiopsida > Polypodiales > Pteridaceae > Adiantum > Adiantum capillus-veneris. The sequence continues at coordinate 123,555,770 of NC_140951.1, read as the reverse complement.
GGTTAGCCTCTCGTTTTTGTCTTATACGTTGTTGTCGCTCCTTAGCCTCAGCTTGAGCTTGTATCTTGTTTAACTCGGTCTGTGCTTTGGCGGCCTTCTTTTGATGAATGGCCCGTAGTTCTTCTTGGCTTAAAGGATCATAATATCTTTTGAATTTACTCCCATTGAGGAATCCAATGGTTTCAACTCCATCAAGAGTTTCCACACGAAGGGTACCTTGTGGGGTAATTTCACATACTCTATATGGTCCTTTACCAGCATATTTCAACTTTTTCTTCTCTTTACGTACTCCATACATAAGGACTTTATCACCAACTTTGATGTCCTTGTCCTTCACATGGCGATCAAACCACTTCTTTCTCCTATCCTTTTCCACAAGAGCATTTTGCACAGCCAACTGTCTCTCTTCGTCTAGTTTTTCTAAGATATACAAACGCTCGGTTAAGGGGTTACCATTCCATCCTTCTTGCGAAGCTACCCTAAGACTAGGAATGACAAACTCCCAAGGCATAACCGCTTCTTGGCCGTATACCATTTTGAATGGCGTACAATTAATAGCCACTTTATAAGCAGTACGATAAGCCCATAGAGCAGATGTCAACTTCAAATCCCAATCAGTGCGATGAGCTTCTACCGTCTTGGTTAAAATAGAGATTAGAGTCTTGTTGGTGCTCTCGGCTTGTCCATTAGGTTGCGGGTAATAAGGTGTAGACTTATGGTGGGATATCATAAAGGTCGTGGTAAGCTCTCTTATTACCTCATTTATAAAATGGGTACCATTATCACTAACAATTTCAAAAGGGCAACCAAATCTTGTGATAATGTTCTCAAAAAGAAACTTAGCTGTTGTCCTCGCGTCAGCTTTTTGTGAAGCCTTAGCTTCAGCCCACTTTGTTACATAGTCCGTAGCAACTAGAATATATCGAGATTGAGTGTTGCGAGCTGCGGGACTAATTGGACCTACAAAGTCTAAGCCCCATTTTTCAAATGGTTGGGTTACTTTAATAGGATGTAAGGGCATTCTGTCTTTGCGCTGTGTGGTCTTGTAACGTTGGCACTCATCACACCCTTTTGTAAAAAGTGATGCATCCTTAAATAAAGTTGTCCACCAATAGCCTGATTGCAGCACCTTTCTAGCAGTCAGGTCTCCTGAAAATGTCCTCCTGCTATGCCCATATGTGCTTCTTGCAAGATATACAAATATTCATCCTCGCGGGCACAACGCCTAAGAATATCATCCTTGCCTAATCTATACAGAGTTCCGGCAATCAAACAATAGGATTCACATTCTTTTACTAGCCTTCGAGCGATATCCTTACGAAGTTCCTTGGGTGGAAAACCATTAACTAAAAAGTTAACAATGTTCTCACTCCATTCAGGCATAGTCTCAACCATGAATAGGGAAGTATCGGGTAATTCATCATAAACTCCTGTAGGGGCTTCACCATTGGGTATGCGAGACAAATGATCAGCCATGACGTGCCTTTTACCGGGTCTCACTACAATAGTGAAATCAAACTCCAGAAGAATTAACAACCATCGTGTGATTCTTCCTGTGGAGCATGGCTTGTTTACCAGATACAACAACGCTTGATGGTCCACATAAAATACAAACTTGTTTGCCAGAAGGTAGTAGCGAAATTTCTTTACTGCATAAACCATTGCCAAACCTTCTCGCTCTGTAGTGGTGTAGTTCCTTTCAGCATCGTTCAATTGACGGCTTGCAAAGCTAATGGGATAGTCCAATTTATGTTCTCCTGGTTGAGTGAGAACACACCCAATAGCAAAGTTTGATGCATCAATATGCACATGGAAAATGACATCCCAGTTAGGTGTCCTTAAAATCGGAGCACTTGCTAGTGTTTTCTTCAATTTTTCATAGGCGTGGTCACACTCTTCAGTCCATTTAAATTCAATGAGAAGCTTGTACAAAGGACGTGCTATCTCAGCGAAAAATAAAATAAACCGTCTATAATAACCCACGTGTCCCATGAACCTTTGAACTCCCTTGTAATTGGTTCGTGGTGGTAACTCTAGAATCACTTTAATTTTGCTCTCATCGGTTGAGATACCATTCTTGGATACTATATGCCCTAAAATAACTCCATGCTTGACCCAAAATTGGCATTTGAACGGGTTCAATGAGATACGATATAACCTACACTTTTCAAACACCTTCCGCAAACATGATAGATGTTCTTTCCAAGAAGAGTAAACACAAAGGTCGTCTAAGAAAGCTTCACAAAACTCTCTCAAATATTCTTTAAAAGCAGTGTTTATTAATCGTTGGAATGTAGCAGGGGCATTTGTTAAGCCAAAAGCCATCACACGAAATGCAAACACGCCAAATTCTGTGATGAAGGCAGTTTTAGCTTGGTCCTCTAGCGTTATCGTGATTTGGTTGTAGCGTGAGTACCCATCTGGGAGTCACTGTCAGATTGGTCCACAATTGCCTTGCCCTTAGAAGATGCATGTATGGCACTTATCATGTTCAGAGGTGCAATTTGTGGTACCATTTCCCCCTCTGGTGTGACCCAAGTGGTCCCTCTATTTCCCCAGGTATCTATGGTTGCAGCTAGGTGTACCCAGTCTACGTTGTCTGATTCCGTCATACCCGGTAACACATCCATGTAAGGAGAATCTTGGCCAATGTCTGTATCCTTCTTACAAGTGTAACAATATTGTAGTGGGGCCGAGTGAACTGTGGTGTGAGAGCGATGATCAATAATGGTTTTACTCCCTAAGGGGTGTACCTTACCAGTCACCAAATCCACTCTAAGGACAGAGTCTTGGAATTGCAAATAGACATGATTTTTAGACCAATCATGAACCATTTGTGCTTCCCTCATGAATGGTCGTCCTAAAATCATTTCATATGACATAAGGTGTTTAGCGAAATCCATTACAATGAACGTATGTCGTACCTTGTGTCCTAGAACTTTGATCTTAAGATCCTTGAGCATCCCCATAGGTTTGGCTATGGTACCATTTGCCATCTTTACCACAATGTTAGTAACACTGAGGCGGGGTTTTCCCATGGATTCCCAACAATCTTTTGTAACGATGCTAACTCCCGCACCACCATCAAGAATTCCCTTTATAGTTAATCCCTTGGTAGTGATGGGTAGGGTCGCATTAGACTCGTCGCCTTCAAAATACTGCCCTAATTCGTTAATGGGTACCTCGATCACAGACTCGCGTCCATCTAAGTCAAGTGATTGCACATGATTTTCCTCATCAATCATAATCGAGTCAGGCCTATTTAGTTGCGCAAACTGCGGTAATCCTGTTCGTAGCTCTCCGTTAAGGAATGCTCGAAGTGCAAGGAATAACTCAGGATCTCCATACAGCTTTGCTATGATCGTGGTTCGGACCTCAGAAGACATGAAGTCTACTAGTTTGGCAACATTCATTGGCATTTTGCAGGGTGTAGGTCCTTGACTAGGAACTGGTGAGGATGGAATCTCATATTCCTCAATGGGATCAGGTATTCCTTCGTTAAACATCCTTTCCAACAAGAAAGGTGTATGCTCACTTTCTGATGTCCCGTCCTCACTCCCTTCTTGGATGATACTAGATATGGCTAACGGTCTATAGTTCATGTGGGGTGGATGAACTTGCGTGGGAAACATTGTGTCATGAATTTTGACATGCATGGGTTCTGGTTCTAGTTTCCTTTGAGTCTCCTCCACTAAACCTCTTAGATGTTTCACCCGCTCAATCTCGTCTACTGGGTTTGGGTACGTCCCAATCTTCTTTTTACGATTCTTCCCTTTTTGCCTCTGCGGTTTATCTTGGGGGTCTTGGATTGGATTTGGAAACACTTGTGGTGTTTTCAGAGGCTCTTTATGGTTTTCTCTTATTCGGTTTTCATTTGGTTCCATGTTACGGTTTTCTTTGTCGGTCTTTCCATTTGTGGTATTGGTTCTAGTCTCCATTGTCTCGATTGAATCTGAATCATCCTCGAGGTCATTCATATACACGGGGTCATCTCCTGTTCCTATGTTTGTTTTGGAACTTGGCTTTGAATTTCCCATATTCTGCGACCTCTTCCTTCGTGTCTTCTTTTTCTTTGCTTGGATAACTGACGCGGTATCTCTCTCTTCGAGGATATGGCCTGGCCCTTGAAGCATGGACCGTGTAATCGCATAAGCGGGTGCGACGGGTGGTATTGGCGATGTCACACTAGCAATTTCGACCAAATTTAGGGGTGTGATTTTAGGCACATTTGGGTTATAGGGGCATTGGGCAATCAAGTGATCTATGCCACAACGATTACATGTGAGTATTGGCATTGCAGACGTGCTCCCTTGATTCATTTGCATCTGTGCAGCATTCTTTTGCAGCCTAATAGGGCACTCCGCTGCCCGATGTGGTCCACCACACTCGTAGCATTGAAGAGGTGGCCTCCTAGCCTGGGTGTTGATATTTTGACCTCTGGATGTGAGAGCAGCAGCTTGATAAACCGGCTTGACTTGCCCCCAACAATCTTCCATGTAGTATATAGGACACTCTTCCAATGTATCAAGTCCGTAGGCAATACTAGTGTCTATTTCCTCCTCACAACCATCTGCATAAGCATTTGATGGCTCGCAACCCACTTGGTTCATAGGAGCGACTCTTGGATGCGGGGGCTGCGGTCCTAGCACAGGAGGTGGTAGCGGTGTAGCTTGTACAACATTTTGAGATCTAGGGACCATGTGTTGCGGTAGTTGCTCAACAGGTTGAGCAGGCATCAATACAGGAGCTCGAGGTGCATCCGTCCAGGCTACAGGTTGTCTATTTGCCATCATACGTTTGATCATTAAACAATCCTTAGCTTGGTGACCATACCTACCACATGCGTTGCAAGTTCCATTAAATTTTACTCTAAACGTAGGGCACTCACTAGTGCTATGTGGACCTAAGCAAATGGAACACCATTGTTGCTCCCTTCTTGGATACATGTGACTATTTTGAGGGGGTCGATTATCCTTAAGAGACTCTTGGATTGCCTTGGTGAGGTCTGTCAAGAATGTCTCAAATACTTTTGGCTCATTGGCAATGGGCTTTGCAGTCATGGGTTCATACTCAATGGCTTGTGAGCTAGTGGATCTCGTGTCAGTAGACACCATCATGCCTGCTATCATCAAGTTGTCCTCTAATTGGATTGCATTGGCAGTGACATCTTCCCAGGTTGTGATACCTCTAATCACTAGTCCATTATAGATTCCTTCATTCCTTAACCCTCGAATGAATCGATCAAGCAGTTGGTTATTGTTGAAGCGCTCATTTACAGGGCAGCGAGAGTTTAAGTGCTTTAGACGACTAATGAAGTCCCTTACTGGCTCTCCTTCCTTACGTTCGGCCTTCTGTAGCTGAGATGCTACACCCCAAAGCACACCTTCTCGTATGTACTCCTTTAGAAACAAACTTCGAAGGGTAGGGTAGATTGTTTTCTCGTCCACCCTTAGGGTTCTATACCAATCTCCAGCCTTCCCACTTAATGTCAAGCTTAAGGCATTGCACTTATGTAGTTCGTTGCGTTCCCCTAAGGAATCACATACTTGTTCAAACACTTCAATGTGTTTTCTAGCATCTTCGTCCCCATTGAATTTTTGCGTGAGTTTGGCAATTTGTACTGCCTTACTTCTAGGCTCTCTATCAGATGCATGACGCATATTTTCCGCGATAGATCGACCTATGGTTTGAGCAAACACTGCCAAGTCACCTATGTGAGGAGGCAAGGCCGGTGGAGGTACTCTTGGAATCATATGTGGGAGAGGGACGGGTACCGGTCTTGGCATATGTGTGGATGATGCAGGATATGGAACATAACCGGGCATAGGTCCACTCGGATAAGGGCTAGGGAGCAGCACTCGAGGAGCATAAACAAGTGGTACAATTGGAGGTGTGGGGGCCATGTGTGCATAAGGGGCTAGAGGCACATACGGTCGAGGCCCCATATTAGGTACTACGACACTAGGTAGTGGCACTGCGCTAACCGTAGATGTCTTCGGTACATTCTCTGTCAGGCTTATCCGTGGAGTGAGCACTGTGTTTTCCTTAATAGAGGGTTGAGCCAAGTTAGGGAAGCTAAAGTTGTTGCTCGGAGGCTCAGATTGCATAGAGACCCCAGGTGAAATGACGTAAGATGGGTCTATGGGGCTCATTAGAGGAGTCTCCATTTGTGATAGAGTAGGCTGTTGAGCCTTGCTCGTATCTAGAAATCTCATGGGGCCAGTTGAGAGTATATTTACCCCTCGGTTTTGCCTTTCTGATTGAATAATGCCATGGATAACATTACAGATCATTTTCTGTTGATCTTCCATGCTCGTGGCACTAGAGGTGGATTGTACAATCTCTATCCATCCTACATGGTAGGCGTGGCCAGAGTGTAGATCCGTCAACACCTCAGTGTGGAGGTCGTATGTCCAATGATCATTAATGAACAATCCTTCTAGAGTCGACGTGTTAACGGTTTCTTGTGAGGTAGAAGCAATGTTGCTCCCCGTGGTTTTACTTGTTACCAACGGTACTCTAGAGGGAACTTCTGAAGGAGGCAGCTCAACAGGGCCTTCTTGGTAAGAAGTTGGCAGGATATCCACATGGACACTCTATGGGGGTGTGGGGTCCACGTGCGATGTGAAAGGAGAGTCCACTTCCCCACCCCCTTCGTGTGCTTCATTTGCATCAGGTTCCGAGCGAGTAGCTCTACCTAATGTTTCCATGAAACGGCTAAACATACTAGTACTAGGCTGTGGAGCTTCGGGAGGTGCGTGGCCTTCTCTCTCAGTGTTTTGGGTAGGGTATGCTTCCATGATTTCTGAGTCGGAGAAGAAATCACTAGCGGCTATTTTAGGGTCTTGGGTGGTGCTACCTTGTGTCCCCGCTGAGGGTCTAGAGCCTATCATGGATGGGTAATGGGTGTCCGTATGAACAGAGGCACCCTCAATATGCTCGTGTTCTAGCACCCGCCCAGAGCGTAAGTGCATGTGCTTTTGATACCCTAAGGTGTCAAAAAGCTGCTCTAGGAGGCCCTGTGACTAGTTTTTAGTGTGTTTTTTGTTTGTTTTTTTTTGCTAGATTTTTTAGAGCGTGTCGTGGAATGGGCCGTGTGATAGCTCGAAACGAGCGTATCGCTAGGAGGGACGTGTTGTGCTTTACAGCCCACCGTTTGGTTCTATTTTGCTCCAGAAAATCCCGAAACAGTCTTTTCCTAGCTGGGGAACTAGGCTCCAAATAGCAAGTCTAAAGGTGCAAGTGGGAAGAGAAGGGAGGAGAGTGGAGGACTTGTCCCACATGCTCTCATTCCCTCTTGAGGAGGTAGGGTATATATATAAGAGTGAGTCTAGTATATATCATAAGACTGAGGACTGAGGCCTGGGCCTGGGCTTGGGATTGGGCTTGGGCTTGGGGAAACGATCCCGATCAAAATTTTAGTGATCCCCCAAAAAATGCAGAAAACGCAGAAACGCAAGAAATGCTAACTGTGTAAGCTGAAATCTGAGCTTAATAGAACTAGCAAAACAGAGCTTAACAGAACACAGAAAACTTGAATGCAGTCAACAACATTCTGTCTTTCTCTACTGTTTTTGCATAACAACAATAATCAAACTTAAGCCGCGCCTTTCCTACATAAAAAATAGCTTCAATACAATTTACAGGTCGCCATTGGAGCTTCACGCACAGCAGCTCCCCGGCAACGGCGCCAAAAATGTCAAGGCTAGGGACTTGCTACGCGCTGTGTGCGTTTGAGATATTATTTGGTACGCGTTTTGAGATATTATTTGGTACGCGTTTTGGTGCGCGTTGACCTCACCTACCTATTTACTTTCCCACTTACCTACTGACCTGCTAATCAATGGTTCACCTAATTACTAACCTACTTAATTAACTAACTGTGCACAAACCAGAAAACACAGAAAATGCAGAAATTGAAACTTGACAGAACTGTGCAGTGAAAACACAGAAAATGCAAAAAAAAACGCAAGAAATGCTAACTGTGTGCAAACAGAAAAACAGAATTTTGCTAATTGTCCAACTAATACTAAATGTACGCAGCAGAAAAACAGAAAATGCAAACTGTGCACAACAGAAAAACAGAATTAACAACTTGCAGAAAAAATACACCTTCCTCTCCCTCTTCTTTCCTACTGCAAACCACTCATACAAGAAGCACAAAGTGCCTCTTGGGCTTAGTGCAGGGCTATTCCCCGGCAGCGGCGCCAAAAATGTGCGCTCCTTGCCGCACTGTGGAAGCAAGGGACTTGCCGATACACCGTGTACGAGCCGCAGACGGCTCCAAGCACACAACTAGTTTAACTAGTAAGCTCAAAGAGGGCAATGGTGTGTCACTCACCGCCTTATGCTCCTGCCGTAGAGGATTCCTCGCCACGAAGAAGAGGGAGACATCGCTACGCCGCGCTCAACCGCCTCGCCGCCGTCGTGCCACCGCAACGCTCGATCGCACACTCTCTCTCTCTCTCTCTCTCTCTCTCTCTCTCTCTCTCACACACACACACACACACACACACACACACACACACACACACACACACACACACACACACACACGCGCGCGCACACACACACACAAGGAGATGGTGAAGGAGAAGGTGGAGATGGAGCAAGAGCAGCTTCTATTGCACAATAAGAGAATGACTCAATTTTAGGTTTAATTGGCTTTTATGTGAGCTCACCCCATTCACACTTGGGCGCCCATGCTTAGCCAACTAACCGTAGCATGTTCGTGTTAGAGTGCGCCTCTCATCGGCGATCACTCTACCTTTCCCTATTGGACCGACAAGCCCGGTGCCTGACTCTACTTAAATAAATAATACGGTTACAGTGTCCGTCGTAGGCGATAGGGTGTCCGTGAGCCACAAGGGTTAACAGAGTTCAAGGACTTAGTGCCTGTGAGCAATAGCGGAGATAGGTACCTAGATGACGAAGGTATCATGTACTTGGTAGTCCTGAATCCTAACATTGTGGACAAGTGGGGATTCATGGGCACGAAAGCCAAAGTAGATGAGGAACCTGAGGACAAAGCACCAACAATGAGCTTCCCTGATGCAAGGTTAAGGCAAGAAAACAAAACTTTGAGATTCAACACAGACAACGTCTACGTCGGGTTATACAAGTATAATAATGGAGAGCAAGATCTCTATTATAGATGCGAGGAACCCTACCTCGGAGAGTTGATAGAGCGGAAAAGACTTTATGTCTTCACCTACACAGAGGGATCAGAAACAAAAATCGTCGCATACGACAAATATGGAAGACGATACACAACAATTGATAAAAAGGAGTTGGAAGGATATACGTACTTTGGGGGACCACTCCACCAGTATTATGTCACTCCAAGCCCACAGAGACCAGCACCTACAAATGCCATGCCAGACCCGATGGCACCAGGTGGAGAGAGGACTCATGTAGCTGATTCTTTCAGTCAACCTCAGTATTCTATGCCAAATCCCATGGGAACATTACATCCCAGAGAGTCAATGGCTACGAATCGAGGTAGTGTGATTCCTATCTCTACACATACCGCAGTAGGTCCGACATTCGCAGCCACACCATCACATTTGCCTCCTAGTAGTAGATTCGTGGCAGGGGAGCCAACGAGAGCAACCCATGACATCCATGATGTACGAGAATGATTAAGTTGAGACACGGGAGCATTGAGATTGGTCGCAGACCATAGACGGATGAGGCCATCCTAGGTGAGGGAGGCACCGCATACCTAGCTAGGTGCGATTGGGGGCAGGGGACCGCTAGCCCCGGTGGGAGGGGGCGGTGGTCCCGTGTCCCCAATCGTACCTAGCTAGGTATGCGGTGGCTCTCGAGCAGAAGCTCATGATGTTATGCATTGTATGAAAAACACTGGAAAAAACATCGTTTTCCTACACGAGAAAATTTCTAAATCTTCTTGTGGTTGAGCCTTGAGAGACTCCACAATACACCAAGAAACTACATAACCCTAGAAAGAGGTGATCCAATTTAGACGATTCCTTTTGCACTGTTATCGAGTTCAGGTCATGACCGCAAGGATTGCTTGATTCTACTCATATGAGTTCTTCCTTTTTCCAACAAATACAATTACTTCCATGCTTTCTTGGATAATCTCTATGAAGCTAGTTGTTGAGAGCCCGTTTTCAAAGACCCACCAGTTCTTAGCCTTCCAAACATGCTTAAAATAGCAGAGGCGTGAGAGTGAGAGCTATGCTATGGACGTCCGTCGCGGCGAGCCGCAAACATTGGCGCCGCTGCCGGGGAATGCACCTTAGGTGATGAGTGACCGAGTGCGCAGTTAGCTTCCTTAAAAGAAGATCAAGCCACGAATCCATTTTACACCTCATTTAGGCTGCTAGACAGGGGTTTAGAGCTTAGTGGTGTCTAGAGTCAGTGGACCAGCTAGATCCTCTCTTAGGAGATTTAGGGAGCTGTGACTGAGAATGTTCAAAGCATTTTTGCTCTTCAATTTCTCTAACTCGATTGAGTACTGAAATCTCACCCGAAATCCGTTTTGTTTGTTTTGTTTGAGTCATTTGTTTATGTTCTTTCATTTATGTACTTAGGAGTAGAATAAGTAATTCGCATTCCAGTTAGATTTGGGGCAAAAGTTAGAGTCGAGAAAACAGGAAACCATAACTTTGGCAAAAAGGCCATAAGACTCTGAAATTTAGAAAATCTGACCAAACAGGGTTGATATTGATTCAAATCACCAAGTGGTAGCACAAAACACTGTAAAACACTTGTCAGAGGGAGCAGACTAAATTTCATCAGATTTGGCTCATGTACTACGATCGCGATCGATGTACCTCTGTGCCAGAATTGGACAAGAATTGTTGTGTGCCTTCCTGATAAGATTCTTAACAAGTTTGTCTAAAGCAACCACACCCAGAAACATCAAAAATCAAGAAAATCACGCTACTTGGGCAAAATTAGCCTAACAAACCCCAAAAAGTGCAAAATCTTGGCTTTTAGTGATCCAAATGCTAAGTGACTGGGGAAATAGCCTCAGAACACCTTTGCCAACAAGCACACCAAAATTGGTCTGATTTGGCCTTTGTACTACGATTGTGATCGGTGTACCTAAGTGCCAGATTTTGACCAGATTTCATCTGTGGGATCCTCAGGTGTATATAAACATAAAAGTATATAGGACCAAGAGCCAGAAACCTCAAAATACCTGTCAAACCATCTGAGTATTGATCCAAGTCGGAAATTGATATATTGACATAGAAATTGACTTTCATCAGGATCATATACATCAAATTGGGTATAGACTATACAGAGGGAGAGCCTCTACACATGACAATCCCAGATAGCTTTCACATCCTAAAACAAACACCAAAATCAAGTCAAACTGACAGATTAGGGAAAGCAGACACTTCCAACCAAGAATTGGTAAAAGCTTGACTTTTTGGGGTTTGAATACAAAAGTATTTGGTGGGTAGCTTTAAAATAGCCTAGTGAATAAGGTGGTGAAGTTTCATCAAATTTGGGCATTGTACTACAATCGCGATCCGTGTACCTCTGTGCCAGAATTGACTCATTTTTGACCTGTTTATAAACCTAGACTATTTAAGATATCAGGAGTTGTCAAAACCCAAATTGGACATATTGTCAATAATCTGCAAGCAAAATTGTGTTGAAGTCATTGTGAAGTTGTTGAATCTGCTGACAGTTGGAATGATACAGTGATCTCATATCCATCAAGTGTATTCATTTGCAGAGACCGAGCAAGTAACAATCCATGCAGTCGTGAGAGTTGGAAGATCACTCCATCTCCAGGTAAGAGGTTTGGATTCAATCGGTAAATTCCACTTTCTTCATGTTTTTGAGATCGGGGAAAAAAATCAACAACCAACACCGAAATTTAGCGGGTCAAGCAAGTGTTTTATCAACGGAGGAAAGTGTAAACCAAGGTGTAGTACGACCCTTAGAGCCGATCCTTGAAGGAAGTATTTCCGATACTTCTTCAGAGAGATCTTACGAGTATTTCACGGAACACTTGGGACATTTAAACCTAAACCAAAGAGAAAACATGGGAGCAGGACCATCAAACCCTTCGGCCACAATGAAGCTATTGTTCATCAAGTATCAGTATGACAACAAGCAAGGTGCCAAGATCTACAAAGATGGTATGGACCGCTACGGTGTGAAAATAGAAGATAGACCAAGTGAGTTCAAGGACTTAGTGCCTGTGAGCTATAGCGGAGATAGGTACCTAGATGATGAAGGTATCGTGTACTTGGTAGTCCTGAATCCTAACATTGTGGACAAGTGGGGATTCATGGGCACGAAAGCCAAAGTAGATGAGGAACCTAAGGACAAAGCACCATTAATGAGCTTCCCTGATGCAAGGATAAGGCGAGAAAACAAAACTTTGAGCTTCAACACAAACAACGTCTACGTGGGGTTATACAAGTATAATAATGGAGAGCAAGATCTCTATTATAGATGCGAGGAACCCTACGTCGGAGAGTTGACAGAGCGGAAAAGACTTTATGTCTTCAACTACACAGAGGGATCAGAAACGAAAATCATCGCATACGACAAATATGGAAGACGATACGCAACAATTGATAAAAAGGAGTTGGAAGGATACACGTACTTTGGGGGACCACTCCACCAGTATTATGTCACTCCAAGCCCACAGAGACCAGCACCTAAAAATGCCATGCCAGACCCGATGGCAACAGGTGGAGAGAGGACTCATGTAGCTCATTCTTTCAGTCAACCTCACTATTCTATGCCCAACCCCATGGGAACATTACATCCCAGAGAGTCAATGGCTATGAATCGAGGTAGTGCAATTCCTATCTCTACAGATACCGCAGTAGGTCCGACATTTGCAGCCACACCATCACATTTGCCTCCTAGTAGCAGATTCGTGGTAGGGGAGCCAACGAGAGCAACCCACGACATCCATGATGTACGAGAATGATTAAGTCGAGACACGGGAGCATTGAGATTGGTCGTAGACCATAGACGGATGAGGCCATCCTAGGTGAGGGAGGCACCGCATACCTAGCTAGGTACGATTGGGGGCAGGGGACCGCCGGCCCCGGTGGGGGCCGGCGGTGGTCCTCTATCCCCATTCGTACCTAGCTAGGTATGCGGTGGCTCTCGAGCAGAAGCTCATGATGCTATGCATTGAATGAAAAACATTGGAAAAGACTTCGTTTTCCTACACGATAAAATTTCTTAATCTTCTTTTGCACTGTTATCGAGTTCCGTTCATGACCGCAAGGATTGCTTGATTCTACTCATATGAGTTCTTCCTTTTTCCAACAAATACAATTACTTCTATTCTTTCTTGGATAATCTCTATGAAGCTAGTTGTTGAGAGCCCGTTTTCAAAGACCCACCAGTTCTTAGCCTTCCAAACTTGCTTAAAATAGCAGAGGCGTGTGAGTGAGAGCTATGCTATGGACGTCCATCGCGTCGACCCGCAACCATTCCCGCCGCTGTCGGGGAATGCACCTTAGGTGATGAGTGACCGAGTGCGCAGTTAGCTTCCTTAAAAGAAGATCAATCCACGAATCCATTTTACACCTCAGTTACGCTGCTAGGCAGGGGTTTAGAGCTTAGAGGAGTCTAGAGTCAGTGGACCGGCTAGATCCTCTCTTAGGAGATTTAGGGAGCTGTGAGTGAGAGTGTTCAAAGCATTTTTGCTCTTCAATTTCTCTAATTCAATTGAGTACTGAATGTCACCCGAAATCCGTCTTGTTTGTTTTGTTTGAGTCATTTCTTTATGTTCTTTCATTTCCGTACTTAGGAGTAGGATAAGTAATTTTCATTCCAGTCAGATTTGGGGCAAAAGTTAAAGTCTAGAAACCAAGAAACCATAACTTTGGCAAAAAGGCCATAAGACTCTGAAATTTAGAAAATCTGACCAAACAGGGTTGATATTGATTCAAATCACCAAGTGGTAGCACAAAACACTGTAAAACACTTGTCAGAGGGAGCAGACTAAATTCCCTCAGATTTGGCTCGTGTACTACGATCGCGATCGGTGTACCTCTGTGCCAGAATTGGACAAGAACTGTTGTGTGCCTTCCTGATAAGATTCTTAACAAGTTTGTCTAAAGCAACCACACCCAGAAACATCAAAAATCAAGAAAATCAGGCTACTTGGGCAAAATTAGCCTAACAAACCCCAAAAAGTGCAAAATCTTGGCTTTTAGTGATCCAAATGCTAAGTGACTGGGGAAATAGCCTCAGAACACCTTTGCCAACAAGCACACCAAAATTGTTCTAATTTGGCCTTTGTACTACGATCGCGATCGGTGTACCTAAGTGCCAAATTTTGACCAGATTTCATATGTGGGATCCTCAGGTGTATATAAACATAAAAGTATACAGGACCAAGAGCCAGAAACCTCAAAATACCTGTCAAACCATCTGAGTATTGATCCAAGTCGGAAATTGATATATTGACATAGAAATTGACTTTCATCAGGATCATATACATCAAATTGGGTATAGACTAAACAGAGGGAGAGCTTGTACACAGGACAACCCCAGATAGCTTTCATATCCCAAAACAAACACCAAAATCAAGTCAAACTGACAGATTAGGGAAAACAGACACTTCCAACCAAGAACTGGTAAAAGCTTGACTTTTTGGGGTTTGAATACAAAAGTATTCGGTGGGTAGCCTTAAAATAGCCTAGTGAACAAGCTGGTGAAGTTTCATCAAATTTGGGCACTATGCTACGATCGCGATCGGTGTACCTCTGTGCCAGAATTGACTCATTTTTGACCTGTTCATAAACCTAGACTATTTAAGATATCAGGAGTTGTCAAAACCCAAATTGGACATACTGTCAATAATCTGCAAGAAAAATTGTGTTGAAGTTGTTGTGAAGTTGTTGAATCTGCTGACAGTTGGAATGATATAGTGATCTCATAGACATCACGTGTATTCATTTGCAGAGACCGATCAAGTAACAATCCATGCAATCGTGAGAGTTGGCAGATCACTCCATCTCCAGGTAAGAGGTTTGGATTCAATCGATAAATTCCACTTTCTTCATGTTTTTGAGATCGGGAAAACAAATCAACAACCAACACCGAAATTTAGCGGGTCAAGCAAGTGTTTTATCAACGGAGGAGAGTGTAAACCAAGGTGTAGTACGACCGTTAGAGCTGATCCTTGAAGGAAGTATTTCCGATACTTCTTCAGAGAGATCTTACGAGTATTTCGAAGAACACTTGGGACATTTAAACCTAAACCAAAGAGAAAACATGGCAGCAGGACCATCAAATCCTTCGGCCACAATGAAGCTATTGTTCATCAAGTATCAGTATGACAACAAGCAAGGTGCCAAGATCTACAAAGATGGTATGGACCGCTACTGTGTGAAAATAGAAGATAGACCAAGTGAGTTCAAGGACTTAGTGCCTATGAGCTATAGCGGAGATAGGTACCTAGATGACGAAGGTATCATGTACTTGGTAGTCCTGAATCCTAACATTGTGGACAAGTGGGGATTCATGGGCATGAAATCCAAAGTAGATGAGGAACCTAAGGACAAAGCACCAACAATGAGCTTCCCTGATGCGAGGTTAAGGCGAGAAAGCAAAACTTTGAGATTCAACACAGACAACATCTACGTGGGGTTATACAAGTATAATAATGGAGAGCAAGATCTCTATTATAGATGCGAGGAACCCTACGTCGGAGAGTTGACAGAGCGGAAAAGACTTTATGTCTTAACCTACACAGAGGGATCAGAAACGAAAATCGTCGCATACGACAAATATGGAAGACGATACGCAACAATTGATAAAAAGGAGTTGGAAGGATACACGTACTTTGGGGGACCACTCCACCAGTATTATGTCACTCCAAGCCCACAGAGACCAGCACCTAAAAATGCCATGCCAGACCCGATGGCAACAGGTGGATAGAGGACTCATGTAGCTGATTCTTTCAGTCAACCTCAGTATTCTATGCCAAACCCCATGGGAACATTACATCCCAGAGAGTCAATGGCTACGATTCGAGGTAGTGCGATTCCTATCTCTACACATACCGCAGTAGGTCCAACATTTGCAGCCACACCATCACATTTGCCTCCTAGTAGTAGATTCGTGGCAGGGGAGCCAACGAGAGCAACCCACGACATCCATGATGTACGAGAATGATTAAGTCGAGACACGGGAGCATTGAGATTGGTCACAAACCATAGACGGATGAGGCCGTCCTAGGTAGCGAAGTGCATGCCAAAGAAGTATAGCGGATCAGGGGATCCATATGCCCATGTGTCGCTCTTCAAGCAAGTCTTAAGAGTAGAGCAGATCACTGATTTCCATACTCAATATGAGGGATTTGGTCTAACGTTGGAAGGGACGGCCTTAACATGGTTTCAACCTTTGAACCTTGAAACTTGTCCGAATATTGAACATGTATTGCGGGATTTCGCGGAAGAATTTTCAAATCGGGGTATAAAACATAATACTGTATCATAGATATATGCTTTTAAACAAAAGGAGAATGAAAAAGTGAAGGAAGCATCCTTGAGATTCAAGCAATACATTGAGAGTTTCCCAAGGAGAGAATTACCGCAGGACGAGAGATTGTCTGTGCTTTTCATTGAAGGACTTAAAAACGAAACCTTGAAAAATGACCTTCACTTGAAAGCCTGTAGCACATTTGAACAGGTTACAAGGGAAGCGTTATATCTTGTTTTGATAATTGCAAATCATATGGGGAAGTGTCAGAGGATACTGATTCAGTAACCAGTGGATCTTCATCTATTAAGAGTGAACCCTCTACCAAGAAAGATGCTCAGGCTTCTTTGATGCCGACAGCTGACCAAATGATAGAGGAAGTAACGAAGAGAATGCAGCAATATATGAGATCAAATCCGGTGATGAGACAGTCTCAGACGAGGAAACGTGACATATGTGGGGGGGATCACCCGACCCCGTGGTGCACACAACAGCCGAAAGCACCAGTTGCGAATGGACGAGTACTGAAATGGTGCACCATAGAGCAAAAATGGACGAGAACCATGACACGGATGAGTGTTTTTACAACAAAAACTATGTGAGGGAAAGGCCGTATGGACCTCGGGCAGGACCACCCCAGCGACCTCCTCAAAGATATCAAGTTGGGCCAACTGTGAATATGGTAGCAGGAGCAGACAGACCTCAACCTGTGTTGGGACAACCTCCTTTACCACAAGAAAATAGGGCCATGATTAGGTATGCTCAACCTTACGAAGCATCACCAGGAACAAATAATACACCTCAAATTTCTTATTACGAGGAACCGAATGAGCCTTACGTAACTGAACCTGAACCACAAATGTACGCAGACGAAGCCTATCAACCGTGGGGAAATAACGAGGGTATGGCACCACCAACGTATGTAGAACAACCTTTGAGGGATCAATATTTGGTGGACGAAAGAATGCTAATGGTCATTGCGAACCAGAACTACAAACCAAGAGGATATCCAGTAGGGCGGGACAACCTATGGGACCACCTCCTCAAAATCAACCACCAATTGGACCGTGCTATAACTGTGGAAGTAGAGATCATTGGGAGCGTAGTTGTCCTTTCAAAGGTGAAAGAGTGAAAATTTTTGGTTTTTGTGACGGATGTGGTGTGAATCACGTACTGCCAGATTGCCCAAGGAATCAGGACAACAAGGGAAAAGCAACTATGAATATTGTGGGGGTGTTACCAAGTGCAAGCAGTGGATCAAAAACCGAACCCATGATCCAAATCAATGCGGTAACCAGAGCCCAAGCCAAGGACTTAGAGAGAAACATTGGAAGAAAAGGTTGAGTTGTCAATACCCACAGAAACGAGAGTTTATCTGTAAGAGCACAACGGAAATCCTGGAAGGCGAAACGAGACAAAATGAAAGCAAGAAGGATAAAAACCCAAATTGCCATGCAAAATGAATTACATGAAACAAAAGAGCAATTGAAACAAAAGAGAGATAGTAAAACTGTTGAGAACAATAAGCCGAGGAAAGCATCCTCAGGGGGATCAGTCTTGGTCGAGAAAGTGCTAGAGCCTTTAGATGCTCTATTACAAGCGTATGAAGCAAGGCTAAAAACAAACCAAACCTTAGAGCAGAGATGGTTGACTTATCCTCAACCAGGAGTGGAAAGGAAGCGTTTGGAAATGTGTAAACACCTTATTGAAACATCCCAGGCATTGATGGAACCTAATGCGATTAGAACCCCAGAACAAGAAGTGTTGATTCACAAAGAGCAAGAAAAACTGAAGATCGATGAATCAGAACAAGTAAACAGACCCAAACCTGAAACTATATTGTCATTGGATCACCGAGTGGTGCCGAACACCACTGATGATGCTAAGTCAATGACTATAATGCCAATTCCATAAGTGGAAGAACCATGGCCACAACATTTATGGGAAACCATTAAAAATAGAAAGAACGAAAGCGCGACGTTACAGTCTGCACCAATTCCTGAGGTTAACATGGACAACGAATTTTATCCAAGAGATATACAATCGCTATATGGAGATGCAGGAACGGAGATTTTGATGGAAAGCAAAGCTCAATCCCTGAAAACCCTGCCTTCATTTATAGGTGAATACGAGGCACAATCGGAGATAAGATTAGTTCCATCCCAGATGAGAACTATTCCACAAATGATTGACTCAAAAAGTCTTCAAGAGATGTTGTCGACACCTGTAACATGCACAATCACACTGTCAGAACTCTTGAGAGTCAGACCACACTTATGGGAAGACATGGGGAAACATTTGGAGAAAAAAGGAATAAAGATTCCTCTTCAGACAAACCCTACGATAGAAGAAAACAAATGGGAAGGTCAACCCAAAGCCCAACCTGTGCCCATAAAGAAGGTCGGAGATTACTGTGAAGGTGAGGAAGGTAATACAACCTTACTTGTCGAATATCAGGATATAAAGACGATAGCTATCCTGAACAGTGGATCGGGAGTTGCGATTGCTACAAAGCAAATATGGGAGAAATGGGGTCGTCCAGCTCTCAGAAGGACGAGAATGAAACTGCAACTCGCAGATGGGTATGTAGAGAGACCATTGGGAGTCCTGGACCAAATAGTTGTAACTTCGTGTGGAATTAACTATGAGCACACCTTTGCCGTGGTAGATTTCGGAAAAACGAACAACTTTGATATTATTTTGGGGCGACCTTTTATGCGTCAACTCAAAATGATACAAGATTGGGGGTACGACCAAATTTACCTAAGGCATGAGGAGCTAATAACTAAAATCAACATGAAGGATCACAGCTATAGAGACGTTGCAAAAACACCAGTGCAAGAATTTGATTCAACCACAGTGAATGGAAAAGAAATACCTATGGGGTTACAAATGAAAGCACATGTCTGGATATGTGGAGCATCTGATTGTGGAGACTTAATCAAGAGGAATGTGTGTTGGAAAGGTCAATAGAAGACGAGGCTTATCTCCCAGAACCTTTCCCTGAACATTTATTTGAGCCATTTGGGTGGACTCAAATATTGTCAACCTTGAATGTATGTGTTAACGAATGCACGCCTACAAAATTTTGTGACGATGAAGGATACGACCTAGTAACGTTGCAAATGGCTAGCGTCATCCTTGAGTCAGGATCAGATAGCGAGCAACAAGAAGAACCACTACGTGACAATGAGTGTAAAAGAATAGTTAATGAGATATCTGTAATGGACGATAGGAATCGAACAGAGGAGGAATTCACAGACTCACTAAGCGATGACCTTCCATCACTGGTGATGAAATACAATTGATAGATGCTGATGACGAAAGATCAAGTGGATCAGAGACGGATAGTGATAGCCGCTTTTCGGCTTTCCATAATTGCCATAGTGAGCTACCTCACCCTACCAAAATCACCCAAACACTATGGCTATCCCTACCATTTCACTGTACATAGGCGTGTGTGAGTTAGGGGACTTTCCCCATATTTTCTTAAAAACCCTCAATTAGCTAGTCACTGGGCTAGTTGAGCCAAAAAATAAAAAAAATTATAAGTATATTATGGCCCATTTGTGTGTAAATATTTCATTGTATATAGGGCCTAAATAAAAGGAATTTTCATAATTATTTTGGTATTTATTTAAGTATTTCTACCTATGGTGTGTTATTTATGCTATGTACATTGACTCACCATTACCATATTTTTTCTTACCATTTTGCATACTCTTTATTCCATATAAAAATAATTTCATGCAAGGTTCTCTTATTTTTGGTGTAACTCCATCCCAACAAAAATCCAAAAAAACTAGTTCTATTTATGTGTATATTTTTTTACTATTGTGATTTTTTCCTTCCTACATCTATTCTCTATTACTCTCATAAATTAGACCACCAAAAATATGCATCTTTTTATGGTAGACTTATAATGAGAGAGATTTATTTTGACTTTTTCCACCTATATTATTTATATTTGACATGTACATATTTTTTTAGACCCCTCAATATTTGATTTTCTTAGTTGTACTATTCACTTATATCATGATCTCAACAATATCTTCAATTATAGACCTACCAAATAAGGTCAAGGGTATGTGGCATGCATGCATGCACTATGGGGGGCTCACTCTTGGAGGTATTCAAAAGAATCATCCAAAGAAGGACCTCACAAGGACTTTGTGCAGTGGAAAAAAACAGTCGGTTTTGCTGAATTTTTAAAGATCACATGCTCCCAAAATTTGAAAAGGTGATACAAACAAAAGCTGTAGCTCGTGGGCTGAACTTTTACCTCAAATTTTTTCATATTTTTTTGAGCTACGAGCTGTGAGCTATGATTTTATTGGTGGACCCCAGTTTGCCCATGCTATGCAGCCACACTCCCTCTTCCACTTTATCATTTTCCTCTTTCACACACACTTCTCCACTCATCGTCCCCACCTCTCTCACCACTCCTCTCTGTACCCTACTCACCTTCTTCTCAACCTTGAAGAATAAGAGAAACCATGGTGAACTCATGTCTCCTACACACACTTCCATTCCAAAATTGACCACCTAGTCTCATTTTTCCTCATCCATATTACCCATATCTATTAAAAAACCACAAAATTCAGCCTCTTCTCTTGAAAGACAGCATCATGGTGATTGATTTCTCATGTTCACTTACCTTGGCTCCCAAGGAAGGTCAAGAGTGGAGAAAAAACGTACCATCAAAGCTAGTGGACCGTCAACAAGCGTCAAAATTGACCCTACTCAAAACACTTGGAGCATCAACATTGTAAGAAATCCATATTTTCTTACCTATTAAAAGTTTTTTCTTCCTTATTTGTATCCTACTTGGATACTCCCATTGTAAATATCCGATTCCATTTGTAAATCAATAAAAATACTAACTCTACTAATTTACTAACACTAACCTACAATGAAAAGTCCTATCACCTCCACTTCTCTCCTCTCTCTCCTTCATCTATCTATCCACACCAACTTCTTGATAATTCCAAGCAAAAGAAATTAGATAAGTGCTGAAAATATAACCCAACCATGGTTAGAGGAGTAACCCTAGACCTCAAAATTGCTATAAAAGGAGGGTGTAGCTAGCACAAAAAGGGGAGAGCCATAAGCAAGAGCACTATGCTATAGCTTGAGAAGCCAAGCTCAACCTCTCTAGAAGGAGCTCTTGAGTGGAAGCTCATTGTCTTATGCATGTGCATGTGTTGTAATAGGGGTGATTAGCAAGGGAACTTTATGCCATTGTAAGAGAGAGTGATCATTCAATTGAGAGTAGGAAATCTTTCATTTCTCCTACTAGTGTAAGCCCAACATTCGCTGAATCCAGGAGGGTGGATTTGGACTAAGCTTGGATACTTTGTCTCTCTTCCAACGTGAAGTAATGGACAACAATGTGTTGGGGTATAAAGCCCAATGTGGTCGCCCAGGTAAGTGGGCGGGCCGCCAGGTATGTACACATATTCTTTTGTAAAAACCTAATAAGAACTCACTATGCTCTACACATCACAGTAGAGCGAGTACACCATATCATCATGCTCTTCTTCTCGCACTCTCTCTCGCGTCGCACTTTCGCTCGTACTCCTTCAACTGGTATCCGAGCTCAAGTCGAGGCTCGGGGCAGCACTGGAGGAGGCTAGAGTCACCAGCTCAGATTGGAGTGAAATTTGACAGGCGAAGACATGGCCCCAAATCTTGTGGGATATTCCGAAGGGCTCGGTGTTCTCAGAATTTCATTCTAAGGTCATCTCGGCACCTTTCGGCATCGACAAAGGTCTGCGCAGGCCATTTTCGACTACGTGGTCTCAGTAGGTGCAGATCCGACTCTGCAAATTTGGGGTTTTCGGCCTACGATTGCAGGTGCTGAGGATATAGACACTCCCAGAGTGTTGATTTGTGGCTGTCTACACATCGAAGGACGGCTCACAGTTCTTGGAGGCATGTCACATACGACACAGGCGCATCTACACACAGACTGTAGGTGACATCCACTAGTTCATCAGGTAGCTTGTGTTTGCTGCTTGATATTCCAGATTTCATCCTGACATTTCAGAGATGATGTATGTCTGTTGAGGGTTTGCTGGCTGTGAGTCACGCAGCAAACAACCACCGCAGCGGTTACAGCATATAGTGGGAAATTTGTGGATGTATGACTTTGTGGGAAGTGTATGTACTGTCAGATTTACTGCAGCCTTTGTTGAGGGTCGAGTGAGGTTTTATTGAGCTGGGGGATTCTCGAATGTTGAGATCCTTTCGGTGATACAGGTCTTGGAGCGATCCCTCGAGCACCCTTAGATAGGCAGCTAGGATGTATTGACTATGAGTTAGACAGTTGGGATTGCATCTTTGCTTTACTGCCGTTGAGGCATTGTCACAGTCTATGCTTACAGGACAGTGACAGGACAGTGAGAAACAGTACAGGTGCAGGACAGGTTTACCCACAGCTTACAGTGTCAGAGAGACAGTGTTTTTTGAGCTGTTTTTTTGTCTGTTTTTTGAGTACACCAGAGCCATTTTACAAAGGAGAATCTGCCGAAATTTATGCAGAATCTGAATTTTTCTTGGTTCATTTGACAGGTTGATATTGGTTTAGTGGTTTAGAGGTCAGTTTACTGGGGAAACTCTGCCGAATTTTTCCCAGGAAAGTAAACCACTGTGAAGCATAGCTATGGCTGGATCATAGGACACTACTCTTTACAATATCAAGAAGCTGGATGGAACCAATTTCCCATTGTGGAAGAAGCAGATTTGGCACGTGTTGGTACAAAAGAAGCAGATAAAACCTATAAAGCTCAAGGGGATAAAACCAGAAGATATGGACGAAGATGAATGGAGCGAAATGGATGAATTGGCACTTTCTACCATTATGCTGACTTTGGCAGAAAGCGTTTACTTCAATGTAGCAGACGAGATGTCGGCTTATCAAGCATGGTTAAAGCTGAGTGATCTTTATGAGAAGCAGAGTGCAGCTTCACAGGTATACTGGCTTAAGAATCTTGTTGACTTGAAGATGAAAGAAGGGACACCTATGTCCAATCATCTGAATGAATTCAACACCATCTACAGTCAGTTGTCAGCTCAAGGTGTCAAGTTTGATGAACCTGTTAGAGCTATGTTCCTGTTGATCACATTGCCGGAAAGTTGGGACACTTTTCGCACAGCTTTGAGTAATTCTGCACCTCCAAATGGTTTGAACATAGCAGGTGTAGAAGGAAGTCTGCTTACTGAAGAAACCAATAGAAAGACAATGGACAAAGGCAAAGGAACAGCCTTAGTTGTCAGGGGAAGGACCAAAGAAAAATACAAAGGTGGAAAGAGGAATCAGTCTCATAGCAAGTCCCGCAGTGCTAAAGGCAAGAGTGACATAGAATGCTACCATTGTGGCAAGAAGGGTCACATGAAAAGAGACTGCAGAGAATGGAAAGCAGAAAAAGGCAAAGAGAAAGTTGAAGACCATGGTGAGAAGAACGAGTCCTCAGTAAGGATTCAAGAAATAAATGTGACAAACACTGTTGCAGTGGATGACAGTCTAGTGTCAGGAGACATCTACTTCTTGAAGAATACAATGGACTCAGCTCTTCTTACAGCATCTGATGGAAATGCACTGAGTGACTGGATTATAGACTCAGGGGCATCACTTCATGTGTCTCCAAACAAGGAGTGGTTTACTTCTTATGTGACCACTAAAGATCATTTTCGGCTAGGCAATGGGCAGACATGTGAGATCTTAGGTGTTGGAGATGTTCAATTGAAGTTTCAGAATGGCTCTTCTTTCACACTGAAGAATGTGAGACATGTTCCCGCAATTACAAAGAGCTTGATCAACAGAGGTTTACTTGATGATGCTGGCTACGTCACCACTTTTGGACAGAACATGTGGAAGATATCCAAGGGTTCTATGACAGTAGCACATGGAGTAAAGTCTGGAGGACTTTACATGATTTATGTATCAAATGTCTCTAAAAATGTAATCAATGTAACCGAGCAGCCGAACGTTTCTTTGTGGCATAGCCGGTTAGGACATATGTCCAAGAAGGGAATGGAAATCTTGTCTCATTCTGGTTATTTGCCTAGCTTTTCATTTAATGATTTTGAATCTGTGAACATTGTCTGTATAGTAAGCAAACACAGCAGCCACATAAGCATAGAAGCAATAGAAGAGATACACAGTTGGCACTTGTTCATAGTGATTTGTGTGGACCTATGCCTAACCTATCTCTAGGGGGAGCTTCTTACTTTATGACATTTATAGATGATTACTCGAGGAAAGTATGGGTTTACTTTCTCAAGCACAAGGATGAAGCGTTTAGTGTTTTCAAAACGTTTGTGACACTTGTGGAGAATCAGAGTGGCAAGAAGCTTAAATGCTTACGCACTGACAATGGTGGAGAGTATGTTTCAAAGGCCTTTCAGGACTTTTGTGAGTCAAAAGGTATAAAACGTGAACTTACTGCTCCTTACAATCCTCCTCAAAATGGTGTTGCTGAGAGGATGAATAGGACCATACAAGAGAAGGTCAGAAGTATGTTGTCTAATGCACAGCTGCCAAATGGGTTTTGGGCTGAAGCTGTATCAACAGCTGTTCATCTTGTAAATAGATCTCCTAGAAAGGTTTTGCAGAAGGATTCAGTGCCAGAGATGGTATGGTCAGGCAAAATGCCCTCATACAAGCATCTCAGAGTCTTTGGCTGTGAGGCATATACTCACGTTCCAAAGGAATTTAGGAACAAACTTGAGCCAAAGAGTAGAAAGTGCATCTTTCTAGGCTATGGTAATTCTGGTGAGATGGGGTACAGACTTTGGGATCCCGAATCCAGAAAGGTTGTCCACAGCAATGATGTTCACTTTAATGAATCCAAATATCATTCTAAACCAGAGAGGGTTGAGGAGATTAGAAGAGTTGTCTTCCAAGAAGATGGACCTGCACGTGCAAGACAAAATGTCAGGGCTCAAGAGGAGCAAGGATAGGATAGAGTGGAACCACAGGTTGTGGCTGAGCCTGAGCCACCTATTGTGTGTAGATCTGGACGTGTCATGCGACCTCCTGATAGGTTTGCTCCATCTATGAATTATGTCATGTTGACTGATTGCAATGAGCCTTCATATTACAAGGAAGCAGTGCAAATGAAGGACTCCGGGAATTGGCAATTGGCCATGCAGTCAGAGATGACAGCTCTGCATAAAAACAAGACATGGAAGCTAGTTAAATTACCACATGGCAAAAAGGCTCTACCTTGTAAATGGGTTTACAAGTATAAGATCACCGCTCATGATAGTCAGCCAAAGTACAAAGCAAGGCTTGTTGCCAAGGGCTTTAAGCAAGAACAAGGCATTGACTTTGATGAAGTCTTCTCTCCAGTGGTCAAGATGACTACATTGAGATGCTTTCTTGCATTGGTTGCCATATTAGATTTGGTGTTGCACCAAATGGATGTCAAGACAGCATTCTTGCATGGTGATTTAGATGTGGAAATTTACATGCAGCAGCCAGAAGGGTTTGTTGAGAAAGGCAAGGAAGATTGGGTATGCCAGTTGTTAAAGAGTCTTTATGGATTAAAACAATCACCGAGGGCATGGTACCATAAATTCCACAAGTTTATGCTTTCTCAAGGCTACAAACGTAGTGAGTTCGATCACTGTCTATATACAAAGAAGGCTAAGGATGGCAGTTGGCTGATCCTTATTTTGTATGTGGATGACATGTTGATTGCTGGCAAGCACTTGGAAGAAATTTCAGTTTTGAAGTCAAAGATGGCAAAATCGTTTGACATGAAAGACATGGGTGAGGCAAGTCATATACTTGGTATGCGCATTGAGAGAGACAGATCAAAGAAGTTGATTTGGTTATCTCAAACAGAGTATATTGACAAGGTTTTGCAACGTTTCAATATGGAGAAGGGAAAGGCACTGAGTGTTCCACTGCCACCATATGTGAAACTTAGCAAACAAGATTGTCCTGTGTCTGAGGAAGAACAGGCTGAAATGGATAAGATTCCATATGCGTCTGCAGTGGGTAGTTTGATGTATGCAATGATTGCTACTCGCCCAGACATTGCATTTGCAGTGGGAGTAGTAAGTCGATACATGTCAAACCCAGGCAAGAAACATTGGGAGGCAGTGAAAGGAATATTGAGATACCTGAAAGCTACAAAGAGTATGCGTATATGCTATGGGAGTTAGGAGCTAAGTGTAAAGGGTTTTACAGACTCAGATTATGCAGGTGACTTAGACAACCGAAGGTCTACGTCAGGGTATGTCTTTACATTGGCTGGTGGAGCAGTATCATGGCGTTCTAGATTACAAGATTGTGTTACTCAGTCTACTACAGAGGCTGAATATGTTGCAGCATCAGAGGCATGCAAAGAATCAATTTGGCTTAATCGACTAGTAACAGATTTGGGAATCAAAGAAGAGATGCATGTGTTATATTGTGATAGTCAAAGTGCTATACAATTGGCTCGCAATCCAGTTTATCACTCAAAGACAAAGCATGTGGATGTGAAGTATCATTTCATCAGGGAAATGCTCGAGGATAAGCAACTTCAGCTTGTCAAAGTTCACACCACAGAAAATCCTGCTGATCTACTTACAAAAGGACTTCCCTCAGAGAGCTTTGCGCATTTTCGCAAGCAGTTAGGTGTAGGGTAGTACATCACTTCTCTACATCTCTTGTATATTAGCTTGTATAGTAGCTTCTCTCACACTTAAAGTACCACATTGGACTTTAAGTGGGAGGTTGTTGGGGTATAAAGCCCAATGTGGTTGCCCAGGTAAGTGGGCGGGCCGCCAGGTATGTACACATATTCTTTTGTAAAAACCTAATAAGAACTCACTATGCTCTACACATTACAGTAGAGCGAGTTCACCATATCGTCGTGCTCTTCTTCTCACACTCTCTCTCGCGTCGCACTTCCGCTCGTACTCCTTCACAATGATGTGTAAGTGTCTTGGTGTTTTTTTTTAAAGTTCTTGATAGCTTGTCTCTGGGTGTTGTCATCAATTTAGCGGGCGACAGGGTGGAGAGGAATGCCCTGGCCTTAAGATAGTGATTGGGGTGGCTTTTCTTGTGATGTGTTGTGGTGTAATTTACTCAAGCTATGTTGAACGAATACTAATCTCACTTTGATTGGTCATGACAGATTTCTAAGAAGGTATTAATGCAACAAGCACCCCCTCCCCCTTCTCTCTCTTTCTTACATATATAATTGTGTTTGCTTGATCGCGGCCGATACATTTCAAAGCAGTCAGAGCATTATCTATCTCTCTCTCTCTCTCTCTCTCTCTCTCTCTCTCTCTCTCTCTCTCTCTCTCTCTCTCTCTCTCTCTCTCTCTCTCTCTCTCTCTCTCTCTTTACGCGTCCTAGTTCGCATCCAAAACTAGGTGGTGCCCCAAATTTGTGTAGGGTTAGGTTGCGGGTTTGTGTGTGTGTTTGTTATTTTTTTCCAACCCCAACCCAATAGAGCAGCACGGGAGCTTAGAAGAGTGCTTAGAGGCCACTCTTCTTGTTGCCCACCCCGGACCGCCTTCAAATTGGTGCCCCCACGGAGGCATGACTTTGTGCTTATTGTTGTTGTATTGCATGAATGCTTGAATTTTAGCATAATCAAGTAGATTATATGAATCATGAAAACTTGTATGACCGAGTTTAATTTCAAGGAAACAAAAATTGATCTAGAATATGGTTTGGATTAGCATAACATAAGAAAGGGAAAAAAAAATTCACATAAGAATCTAGAATTCATGTTGAAAGACCTTTCAAAACTTTGTGTAGTTAGTTGATGTCATGAGAGAAAATGATTGTTTGAAACTAATCTTTGTGTGGTTTCTAGCTATGACACGCTATACTTTTCATGATATCCCAATCTTCTTCGGAAATCTAGAAGAAGATGTTGATGATTTTCTTGCTGATTTTAGAATGGTTTGTCGTATTCCAAGTAAAAGGGATGACATTGAAAAAGGGGATTTTCTATTGCTATGCCTTAGAGGCAACGTTGAGCAATGGTTTTGGAGTATGTCTTCTCAGATTGAAGATGGATATACCCAAATATCCAAAGCTTTGAAGACCAGATTCTCTAAATTTCCAACAACAGAGAAAGCATGGGCTTCATTAGGGAGACTTCAACAACATGGTGAAGACTACTATGCATATGAGGATATTTTTTCTCGTCAATGGGGAGGATGTCGGTTTGGTTCTACATTTCCAGATTATGTAAAAATGGAGCAATTTATTTCGGGTTTGTCTCCTTTCCTAAAGACTAAGGTTACTTGTAGTGGACCCTCTACCTTTGAAGAAGCGGTCACTATTGCCCGAAGGAAGTTTCACGAGTACTTCTACATCAAAAATGGTTTCCATCATGCTGGAAGAACCAACCATCATGAAAGTGTTTCTATCAAGGAGTCATCTCCTTTGCCATACGTGTCTCCTTCTACTCCGACAAATGTTGAAGAAGTTACTTACATGCCAACTGATTATTCAAGTGCTAAAGTGTGTGGCCAAGATTCAAATGTGGAATCTCTTTCTTCTACCTTTATGACAAGCATGCAAAAATCGACACAAGATATATCAAATGGCATTGATGATTCAATAATGGATACATCCAACCTTTTGGCGGAGGATCAATTTCTAGTCCGAGCAGATGAAGCTTTTGTGCAACATGACTCTATGGAGAATGAAGACCTTGAAGGTAACCTTGATCTTATGGAATGTTCTGAGAGTGTATCTTGTCTAAAAGAAGAGAGTGAAGAAGAAGATGAAATCATAGGTGGGGAGATCATAGACCACATTGATCATAAAGAGATGATTGTGTACATGGAATGCCAACTCCAAAACAAAGTAGAAGAGTGTGAGTTGAATCCATGTGAGGATAATATTCAAGAAGTGTTTGAGGATGTTTAAAAGCATTGGTATGACCCATGTATGTTAAGCATGGAGAAACCTATCATGCAAGAAGCCAAAGTTTTCACAAAATCAAACAGTAATCCATCAACCTTTGAGGTGGTACAATGTGAGGAGTTACAACCTTGTCAAAGGGGGGGCTTAGAAGGGGATGAAGAACATGGGAGAGTAGTAAAAAATAAAATCATAAAAGGAAACTGTCAGAAGGGTATCATTCTCTCCAATGGTGTTTTAGTGAGTGGCTCTTCATTCATGGGACAATCTCTTAGCAAGAAAATCCAAACTTTTGAAGCCCCAATCATCTTCACATTGGGTTTCACCTCTTCAAAGTCAACTTCTCCTCTCTTCACATATACCTTTCATCGGGGGCACCATACCTTCTTAAGTGGAAGAGGACATGAATACTTGGTGATGAACAGATGTTTCCAAACCTTCTACATTTGGTTCTTTGGTGTCTGGAGGTCACACATTGTGATGCTTCTGGTCTCCATCATAGATGAAAAACTTGTTGATTGCTACATGTGGATATTTCATCAATCAGTACCAAAATCTATTCTCTTCCAATGTGTTGGAAGCAATAGAAACCTTCGTCTATTATCTACTTATGTGGTAAACTATTTGCAATATCTTCCAATAGCAGTTGGAAGCATGGATCAAGCTTTCCTAAATCATGAAGGTCATAGAATTTTTAACTTGATGAGCCTACCCAGGTTGAATGAATTTTATGAGCTACAGTTTAGGAATTTGCTCATACAAGCTCTTGAAGATCGTAGCAAATATATCAACTTTACACAGGAGGAAGAGCAACCAATCTTTTATATCACATTCATAGTGATAGATGCAATGATGGACGACAATAAAATCTACAAGTTTCTTCAACTGAAATCAGTAAGTGATTCCATACCATACATCTCTCTTTGGGAAAGATATTTCAAGATCTTTGATCCTGGGGGGTGCTTATGGAAACTTTCTCAATGGAGGAGGTTTACTCAGTCACTTTATTACATCTTGCTATTGGCTCTAAGAACCTTTCATATCACACAAGGTTTTTTAATCATACAACAAAGGTTCTTCAAGGATGAGAGCAGACAAAGACAGACATTACACAATCTACATGTTGTATGATCGGATAAATGCTACATGAATGTACCATTATCTAAGGGGGGGGCCAATGATAGCCGTTTTTCGGCTTTCCATAATTGCCATAGTGAGCTACCTCACCTTACCAAAATCACCCAAACACTATGGCTATCCCTACCATTTCACTGTACATAAGCGTGTGTGACTTAGGGGACTTTCCCCATATTTTCTTAAAAACCCTCAAACAAAAGTTGTAGCTCGTGGGCTGAACTTTTACCTCAAATTTTTTCATATTTTTTTGAGCTACGAGCTGTGAGCTATGATTTTATTGGTGGACCCCAGTTTTCCCATGTTATGCAGCCACACTCCCTCTTCCACTTTATCATTTTCCTCTTTCACACACACTTCTCCACTCATCGTCCCCACCTCTCTCACCACTCCTCTCTGCATCCTACTCACCTTCTTCTCAACCTTGAAGAATAAGAGAAACCATGGTGAACTCATGTCTCCTACACACACTTCCATTCCAAAATTGACCACCTGGTCTCATTTTTCCTCATCCATATTACCCATAACTATCAAAAAAACCACAAAATTCAGCCTCTTCTCTTGAAAGACAGCATCATGGTGATTGATTTCTCATGTTCACTTACCTTGGCTCCCAAGGAAGGTCAAGAGTGGAGAAAAACCGTACCATCAAAGCTAGTGGACCGTTAACAAGCGTCAAAATTGACCCTACTCAAGACACTTGGAGCATGAACATTGTAAGAAATCCATAGTTTCTTACCTATTAAGAGTTTTTTCTTCCTTATTTGTATCCTACTTGGATACTCCCATTGTAAATATCCAATTCCATTTGTAAATCAATAAAAATACTAACTCTACTAATTTACTAACACTAACCTACTATGAAAAGTCCTATCACCTCCACTTCTCTCCTCTCTCTCTCTCCTTCATCTATCCACACCAACTTCTTGATAATTCCAAGCAAAAGAAATTAGATAAGTGCTGAAAATCTAACCCAACCATGGTTAGAGGAGTAACCCTAGACCTCAAAATTGCTATAAAAGGAGGGTGTAGCTAGCACAAAAAGGGGAGAGCCATAAGCAAGAGCACTATGCTATAGCTTGAGAAGCCAAGCTCAACCTCTCTAGAAGGAGCTCTTGAGTGGAAGCTCATTGTCTTATGCATGTTCATGTGTTGTAATAGGGGTGATTAGCAAGGGAACTTTATGCCATTGTAAGAGAGAGTGATCATTCAATTGAGAGTAGGAAATCTTTCATTTCTCCTACTAGTGTAATCCCAACATTTGCTGAATCAAGGAGGGTGGATTTGGACTAAGCTTGGATACTTTGTCTCTCTTCCAACGTGAAGTAATGGACAACAATGATGTGTAAGTGTCTTGGTGTTTTTTTTTAAAGTTCTTGATAGCTTGTCTCTGGGTGTTGTCATTAATTTAGCGGGCGACAGGGTGGAGAGGACTCCCCTGGCCTTAAGACAATGATTGGGGTGGCTTTTCTTGTGATGTGTTGTGGTGTAATTTACTCAAGCTATGTTGAATGAATATTAATCTCACTTTGATTGGTCATGACAGATTTGTAAGAAGGTATTAATGCAACAAGCACCCCCTACCCTTCTCTCTCTTTCTTACATATATAATTGTGTTTGCTTGATCGCGGCCGATACATTTCAAAGCAGCCCGAGCATTATCTCTCTCTCTCTCTCTCTCTCTCTCTCTCTCTCTCTCTCTATGCGTCCTAGTTTGCATCCAAAACTAGGTGGTGCCCCAAATTTGTGTAGGGTTAGGTTGCGGGTTTGTGTGTGTGTTTGTTGTTTTTTTCCAACCCCAACCCAATTGAGCAGCACGGGAGCCTAGAAGAGTGCTTAGAGGCCACTCTTCTTGTTGCCCGCCCCGGACCTCCTCAATAGGAAGTATATGTCGAGACCGGACAGGTTTTACGAGTTTCTTAACCAAAAACCTAGTCGACAAGAGCGGTATAGATCAAAGAGAACAAGGAAATAAAGAGCGAATAAGCATAAACCCATGCCTCTTGTCAATGACAAAACGGGATATCTAAGGCTTGTAAAAGCTGACGATTGTGTCAAAGACAAGGTCACTGGCCGGTTTATCAAAACTAAACCATGGAAAAACAACAAGAAGAATAAGCGCAAAAAGCAAACAACTGAGACCCATAAGGAGGGGGAAACAGGGTCTAGAATGACCAAAACAGAGAGGAAAATAGAGTACAATAAGCTCAAACAGACCCTCAAAGACATATGGACAACTGAAATGGAAACAGATGAGGACACGAATTCTGACAAGATAGATGTGCCATCCCATTAAAAGAAGTATACCATACAAGATAGAAAAATCATAGTGAAACAACCGATGAGAGAATTGAAGGAACCTGGTACATCATACGACGGTCCTGAAAAAGCCAAACGAATAGATCTAGCGGAGCCAGGAGAAGATCCAAAACCTGCATATATTGCCACGGATCTTACTGAAGAATAGGAAAAGCTTTTGATAGCTACTCTAAAACAGTATAGAGATGTGTTTGCATGGTCATACAAAGATCTTAAGGGGGTGGATCCAAGTATCTGTCAACACACAATACCCCTTAAGAATGACGCCAAACCAAGCAGACAACGTCCTTATACTTACAATGAGACGTTTGCAAGGAAGATCAAGGAGGAGATAGATAAGCTAAAAGAGGCAGAGTTTATTTACGAAATTGAGCACACTAACTGGGTTTCATCAATTGTGGTGGTCCCGAAGAAAAATGGAAAGTTGAGAGTATGCGTCAATCTCAAGAAAGTAAACGCTGCTATAATTCGGGACAACTATCCCCTACCCATTACTGATCATGTAATAGAAAGAGTGGTAGGAAAAGAAGCTTACAGTTTCTTAGATGGCTTTTCAGGCTACAACCAACTCGCAATAAAGCCAAAGGATCAACACAAGACGGCTTTTGCAACTGAATGGGGCATTTTTGCATTCAGGGTAATGGCTTTTGGCTTAACGAATGCACCAATCACATTTCAAAGGCTGATGGGTCATGCTTTTAAAGAATATCTAAGACAGTTCTTAGAAATTTACATGGATGACTTGTGCGTTCACTCTCTCATAAGATTGGAGCACATAGAACACTTGACCAAAGTGTTCAAAAAATGCAGACTGTATCAGATTTGCCTGAATCT
This sequence comes from Adiantum capillus-veneris, assembly GCF_014529385.1. NCBI lineage: Eukaryota > Viridiplantae > Streptophyta > Polypodiopsida > Polypodiales > Pteridaceae > Adiantum > Adiantum capillus-veneris. The sequence goes on along the minus strand of NC_140951.1, from coordinate 123,522,148 downwards.
GGAGAAATGTGTCTTCATGGTAAGACAAGGCAAAATATTGGGACATATAGTGTCCAAAAATGGTATTTTGACAGGTATGGAGAAGATCAGCGTAATTGTTGATCTACCACGATCAGTAAAGGTAAAGGAGGTACAGGCATTTATGGGCCATTGTGGATATTATCGCAGATTTATCTACTCATACGCTATAATTGCGAAACCACTTTACGCGTTGATAACAAATTTGAGTGGACCGATGAGTGCAAGAAATCTTTTCAAACTTTGAAGCAAAGATTGATATCCGCTCCAATTTTGAAGGCTCCGGATTGGGAAAAGATATTCCACATCCACGTAGATGCATCAGCATATGCTATAGGATGCATACTTGCACAACCTAGAGAAAAGAACATGGATTTTCCAATCAGTTACTCCAGTAGACAACTAAACAGTGCAGAGAAGAATTACACAACAACTGAAAGGGAGGGTTTGGGTATGATCTATGCTGTGAAAAAGTTTAGACATTACCTACTTCCCAATAAATTTGTATTCTTCGTTGATCACCAAGCATTGTTATACTTGGTAAACAAACCTTGCAGTACGGATGGATTGTACGATGGTTCATCATATTGCTTGAGTTTTACTTCACGGTTGTAGTCAAAAAAGGAACTACACACCAAAGAGCGGATCATTTATCTAGAATGGTGCATGGAGAAAACCATGTAGGAGTTGATGATGATTTGCCAAATGCATATCTTCAACATAGAAATGGTTCCAAGATGGAGCGAGGATGTAATTCCTTTGTTGACTGTTGGGTCATTGAATTTGACAGGACAACCATCAACCATTGCAGCATCTAGATCATTGGTAATGCTGGCTGGAAGGCTATACAAATAGGGATCGGATCAAATCCTTAGGCTTTGTGTTGAATCAAGTGAACAGGACTTGTATCTAAACCAGTCTCATGTACAAACAACGGGATTCACAATGGGCATGCACAGACGTATCAAAGATTGATGAGAATTGGTGTATATTGGCCGAAAATGCAACAAAGTGTTCATAAGCATATCAAATCATGTATTATCTACACTTTTCAAAAGCCGATAGAACGCACGACTCTATTCAAATTATCTGTAGCACCCAGATGGAGTAACTACATTGTAGAATACCTCACCATCGGAATACTGCTTGAAGGGATAAGTAGATCACGTTGGTGCAGCCAAAGTTGGTCCGCGCTATAAAGTGTGCTATGCAGTGCAAAGGGTGCTAACAGATGCATGGTAGAGGGCTACAGCCAGTGTGGGAGACCTCAGCAAGACAGTGGGAACGGAAATACGTGTTTAAAGTGGTTTTTTAGGCCAGGGGGGCCTCCAAAGTGGGATAATGATGACGGTAAATCAAGGTGTTCAAAATGTAAGAAAATGTGTCCTGAAATGTGGTGTTCAAGATGCTCTAGAAGCTCGTCTAGACGGCTCGTCAAACGGAGCTTCGGTGTGAAAGATATGCCATTTCGAAATTAGAAGGCTTCGCAGGTCCTGACGACAGGGCATGTACAGACAGGTGGTGAAAAATGGGATCAATGGATACACGTGTAAAGCTCAGGCTGTCGATCATGCCGATCTTTTCGGTTCGCCATTCGGAGCTCAAACGGGCAAGTTATGGCCTGTGGAGTATTTATAGGGGGTCGAGTACGTGCTCACCAGGCCACGTTGGTAGGCTCGTCGACAGGCATGTTTTTAGGGCTCGCCAAGATTCTGAAAAATGGCATGCAGTGTGGGGAGTCAGCCGAAATTTGTGGCTTGCCGATCGGAATCATGGACATCAAGATAGACCCAATTAAAATTGATAGACAAGCATGGCGAAAAGGGATGGGGAGGTTTTTCCTATCCTCGGATGTGTTTTCAGATGCCATGGTACGGAACGGCAGGGAAGCGTGAGGATTTTGGGGCCGGATAACAGATCTCCCATGCAGCATAGCCGGAAAATTTGTATGGCAAGCCAGGGTTGTGTTGTGAGCAGGGAGCACCGACAATACGAAGGAACATGTGCCAAAATTTTTCTTGGTTGTAAATAAAAAAGGAAAGATGGTTGGAGTTGGAAGAGGAAAAGAAAGCCCTCAATAGTTAAGCAAAGAAAAAGAGCTTGGGGGAAGCTAAGAAGAGCAATAGCGCCGGGCGCTATTGCTAAAAAAGGATCTTTTTAGAAAGTAAGAAAAAGAAGGGAAAAAAGAAAGAAAGAAAGAAGGCAGCGTTTTCGAGCTGGAGGTTTTGGGCTTGGGTTTTGCTTTGAGTTGGGGGAAGAAGGAGGCACTTCCTGCGCAGTGTGATCGAAGTAGACCCCCAAGGGAGAAGGATCGCTGGGAACCGGCTCGAAAGAGCGAACACTGAGCAGAGGAAGGGGCCAACGAAGGCTACCAAGAGGAAGCTTTGTGCGCAGAGTGGTCGGAGCTGACATGGGTGGTCTGTGAAGCGACCCGAGAGCACGAGGGCTTGGAAGAAGAGGGAGCCAGCGAGGGTTTCCACAAGGAGGAGCTACTATCCAAGCGAAGACATCGGTGGATTTTCTATCGAGTTGTGTGCCAACAAAGTCGAGCTTCGAGGGATGTGTACGTCGCTCAGTACGGATTGCTAGTGCGGCCTAGAGCAGACAGTGCGGATCTTGTACAGGGGGTTTTTTCATTAAAGAAAAGCTGTCATTGCCGATTTTTTTTTGGCATCGCCTCTCCCCCCTTTCTTCTTTGCTCGTCTCCAGGGTGTGTGGTGCCGGTGTGTGTGAGCGTGTGCGCCCCCCGCGTCCCCTGTGTATGTGAGAGAGAAAGAGAGAGAGGTGTTGAATTATGGAAGTGCGAGAAGCGGGCAAGATCGTTGTCCGAGGATTGTGCAGAGTGTTTGTGCGTTGGGCGAAGTGCAGGCGAGGCCTTGCTAGTGTGAGTTTCTTTTTTTGAAGGTGTTTTCGAGAGGACAGGGGTGCTGTGAATACCTTGAGCTATATAGGGGCCATTGAGTGTGTTGGGTGTGTTCCCCATTCCCCCTCTCCATCTTCTGGTGCCCCCACGGAGGAGCACACTGATTGCTCCCAGTTAGGTGAAGACAAGCAGTTTTTGGTGTTGGTCGACATGGCGTCTCGAAGCTATGGGACGATTTTTACAGGTGAAGAGAATCCTGATGAGTGGGTTGCAGACTTTGAGTTGTATATACTGTCGTTGCGCATGTCGAACGAGGACAGCAAGATGCAGACATTTCCTTTGGTGATGCGCGGGAAAGAAAAGACATGGTACGAAGCTTTGGAAGGTGAGCCGATGCATGCTTGGCCGGCTCTGCACGCGCGTTTTCTACATGACTTCCGCAAAGAGGCGTCCCCGATCAAGATGGATGCCAAACTGAAGGCGCTCAAGCAGGATGTAAGTAAAGAGTTCAGTTTGTTTTTGGATCGTTTTGAAGTGTGTTGGGCAGAGTTAGTGAGTGCCATGCAATTGGCCAATGGCGACTACTTCAAGCTCGATAAATTCATGGCATGCTGCATCCTAAAGTGAGGGAGAAAGTGGATTTTGAGAGCCCAGAAAACTATAATGGTGCAGTGGCCATCGCAAAGGCAAAAAGCAGGAAAAACAAAAAGAAGATTGAACAAGGCGTGTCGGGCTATGAAGCGGTGGTCCAACCTCAGGGTCCGAGGGATGCTGTTCATGATGAGAACCATGTAAATCGAGGTGTAGCCATTGTGCCACAAAATTGGGTGCGAACCGTGCAAGATCTGTCTGAGAAAATGCAGGAATTGCGGCTAAGCGTGATGGATAGAGGTCAACCCAGAGGAGCAAGAGGCAAGGCAAGGCCACTGCCTGGCCGGTGTTACAATTGCGGTGAAGAAGGACACTATGCACCAGATTGCCCTCATCCGCTAAGAGAAAGAGGCGGTATTTATCCACTGTTTGGCAGAGGTAGAGGCCAAGCACAGCTCAATGGCCCGAGGGAGCAGGTAGTCGAGAATCAGGTGCAGCCAGCTCCTCCGGATGGTGATGAAGTCCCTAGGGTGAATATCATCGGAGTGGATAAGCAGGATGTTGAAGTTTTGGCCAACAAAAGAGCAAGGATGGAAAGAGAGACAGAAACCGAGCGGGAGACGAGGGCCCGTAAAGGTAAGGAGAAAGTGTAAAAAGGCAAGGAGCAGCCGAAAACTAGCAAGAAGAGGAGGCGTCGCAAAATCAAGCAAGCAGACTTTCAGCTAGGGCGCGGCTACCCGGAATATGACTTGGTAAGCGATGTTCAAAATCAAAAGGCTAACATTACCTTTGGCCAGTTGTTGTCTTTAAATCCCAAGCTACGAAGACAGTGGTCTACAAGTGTCAGCAGGAGGCAGCCAAAGGCTAAGGGGAATGTGCATGCAATACAAAACATGGCATTGAGAGTGGGTAGCCCGACAAATGTCCTTCCTCTAGTGGATGCGGTCATTGAAAATAGGATGCAGGTTCAGGCCTATATAGATGGTGGAGCACGAGTTTGCGTTATGACGGAGGCTGCTATGAAGGAAACATGTGTCAAAGCAGTAGCTAAATCAGATGTACGCATGAGGATGGCTACCCATACCAAAGTGAGGTGTTTGGGCGTGGCTCAAGATGTAAGAGTGAAAGTGATGGGCATTGAGTGCCTGATCGATTTCTTTGTGATGAAAGCGGGTGACAATGCTTATCCAATCATCTTGGGTAGGCCATGGCTATTTGCTAGGGGCTAAGCAGGATTGGGGGAGCAGGGTGTTCACCTTGCCTGACAAGGAGAGAGGGAGACATGTGGTGCTTGATTTGAAGACCAAAGAGAGCCATTTTCACCTTATGGCAGAAAAAGATAAAGATGATACGACAAGTTATGAGTATGAGACCGAGATAGGCTATGATGAGGGCTACACAGATACTGAGGAAGAGGAAAGTGAAGATGATATGCTGAAGATAGATGCCGACTTGTTTGGGGTTACTGTTGAAGGCTCCCATGCAAAAGGGGAGGCGCAACATCAGGTTGGTGGCATAGGTGTGGAGGAGGTAACTGATATGCTAAGCAAAGATTTGACCAAGAAAGAGAGAGAAGGCTATGTTGAGTTGTGTGCCTCTTTTCTGAATTTATTTGCAATGAAGTATGAGGATTTACGAGGAGCAAAAGGTGCAGAGCACAAGATAGTTCTTAAAGAAGGGTGAAAACCAAAGGCGCACAAGCTAAGGAGGTTAGGGAGATTCAGAAAGAGGCTCTTTGGCAGGAGATTAACCAGTTGTTAGATGCAGGTATCATATACCCGGTGAAGGAGTCGGCGTGGGTTTCTCCAATGGTTATCACCCCTAAGAAGAATGGAAGATGGCGGGTGTGCGTCGATTACAAGCCATTGAATGCGGCAACCAAGAGAAACCACTACCCGCTGCCGTTCTGGGTTGAAATCTTAAATCAGGTAGCAGGTCATGAGAGGTACTCTATTATGGATGGATTTTCAGGGTACTTTCAAATAGGGATTGCTCGTGAAGACCAGCTAAAGACGACATTTATCTCTCCATGGGGATGCTTTGCCTATCGCAGGATGCCCTTTGGTCTAGTGAATGCCTACGCCACCCTCCAAGACTAGATGAATAGGGTGTTTGGTCCCTACTTTGGCAGGTTCATTAAAGTTTTCATGGATGACATTGGATGTTATAGCTTAAGGGCAGATCATTTGTCAAAGCTCCGGCTATGTTTTCAAAGGCTGGACGAAGAAGGAGGTCAGTTAAACCCTAAGAAGTGCAAGTTAGCACAACCTCGAGCACAATTGCTAGGTCATCTGGTGTCACAAAATGGTCCTAGGCCCTAAGGACTTTTAGTACTAACCTTTGTAGGTCTTTAATGAAGCCAAATCTAAGGTCTTTTAAGCTCCATTATCTACACATTGTTCTTCAGTAGACCATCTCCTTTTAAGCCCTTTTTGAGATGTAATCATCTCTCCTTTTGGCCTCGTGCTGAGGTACGTCTAACAACACATATCTATGTTCTAGCTCTTGTTCCCCTTTTATCTTTCTTTATTAAATGATTAGTTTAACATGAGAAAATCATTTGGTAAAGCTAGATATTATATTTTATGACAATATATAACTATAATTGTGCAAAATTCTCAAAAGTTTCTTCGTTTTATGTGTTAAAAGATAAATAAATTGGTAACTTTTGGGACAGAATTTGAATTCATGCCGGAATTGAGGCAGATCCGGAGAAGGTCAAGGCGCTAGTCTTGATGGATCCTCCCTCTAGTGCGCAAGGCTTGGCATCCTTTGTGCATAAGCTAAAGTACTTGTCGCGTTTTTTTTGGATGCTGTCACAGTATGTGTATCCTCTCCAAAAGAGGGCCCAGCAGGTGCATGGCTTTGAATGGGATGAAGATGCTCAAGAAGCTTTTGACAGGGTGAAAGAAATTTTGTGTCAGCTGCCAGCTGTGTGCCCTCCAAGCCAAGAGGATGATTTCTATGTGTCAATGACGGTAGGTACTATGGCTATAGGGACGGTGTTACTGCAGAATGTAGGAAGGACCTATAAGCCTATCTACTTTGAAAGTAGGGTGATAAGTCTTGGAGAAGTGGCTTACACTGAAGCGGAGCAGTGGGTCATGGCATTGGTTTTTGCTTGTAGAAAGTTCAAAGTGCACCTCATTGTGCGTAGGTTTTATGTGTTGACGACTAACAATCTGTTGCCTGAAGTGGTGTTACACTAAAAGCCAGGAAAGCGGATCATGAAGTGGGCGATAGAGTTGCAGGAATTCGAGTTCGAGTTTAAGATTGACCATACAAGTCGGTCCCATTTGGCAGACATTTTGGTCAGCAAAGCGGTGGATTTGCCAATTTATCCAAGAGTGGTGCGAGATGAAGCCAAAGAGGAGCCCAACCTGATAGGAGATTTTACCATGTGGTTTGATGGTGCATATAGGAGGGTGATAAAGAAAGCTGGAGGAGGTGTGGTGATACACGATCCACACGGCAATGTAATCTTCTCAAAAGCCTATGATTTGGAGGATGTTCATACCAACAATGAAGCAGAATATCTCGCCCTCCATCTAGGTTTCAAACAATGCGTCAAGTTTGGCATTTCCACGTTGGTGGTCAAAGGTGATGCGTTATTGGTCATCAAGCAACTGCTAGGCCAATGGCAAGTAAGGCGCAATTCCTTAAAACATTGGTTCTTTGCCATCAAGAAGTTGTTGAAGTTCTTTAGAGAGATCGAGTTCAAGCATGTGAAGAGAGAGCACAACCAAGAGGCAAACCAACTAGCAAGCAGTAAGGTGCAGGTACATGTCGCAGGTATATATGTGGGCCTGGCCACATACACAAGTAGGGAGTCATTGAAGGAGGTGGAAGATTTCTTGGGTATAGGGCAGTGTCCTCAAGGTTTGTCTAAACTGCAAAGGAGGAGGATACTTCAGAAAGCTCGCAAATTTACACTAATAGGTGAAGACCTAATGACCTACGGCAGAGACGGGATGCTAAGGAGAGTGCTCTATAAAGAAGAGATTAACTTGGTGCTGGAACAATTCATGAGGAGAGCGGACACCAGGGGAAAGGTCAAGTACTGTTTCGAGTGTTGAGATCGGGTTTTTGGTGGCCCTCAGTGGTGAAGGATGTGCACTATTGGTGCAAGATCCATGAATGTCAGACTATAGGAGAGAGACATTTGACAGCTGAGTCACAGGGAGCCATTATTGCTCAGAATGCTTTTGAGAAGTGGGGTTTGGATGCCATCGGTCCACTCCCTAAGTCTACAACTTGCAAGAAATATGTTGTGGTAGCCATCGACTACCTCACCAGGTGGGTCGAGGCCAAAGCAGTGAAGGAGGTAAATGCACAGGTTGCGGCCCACTTTGTTTTCGATAACATTTGTTGCCGTTTTGTACTCATTTCTGATAGAGGGCAAGGATTCAGAAGCAAGCTTATGCAGGCATTGGTGGAAAAACTAAAGATTCAGCATCGGTTTTCCTCGCCTTATCATCCCCAATGCAATGGTCTTGTGGAGAGTGCCAATGGACAAATCATCAAAATGCTCACGAAGTATGTATATAAGCAGGAGACAGAATGGGAGATCAATGTCTATGGGCCTACAGAACATCCTACAAAGTGGCGACCAACTTTACTCCATTTGAGTTGGTCTATGGTAAGGAGGCAGTGCTGCCAGTGCATGCACAGTTGGGTGCTTTGAAAGGTATGTGGCGCATCAATGCCACTCCACAAGCTGTCTTACGAGATAGGATTGTCGGCCTTGAGGCATTGCACATGGATAGAGAGGCAGCAGCAGACTACTATGTGAAGCAGCGGGAAAGGAGAATGGCCAAAGTCAATGAGAGTCTTCCAGAAAAAAAGATAGAAGAAGGGGACCTAGTGATGAAGTATGAGAGCTACTTGGACTTCACCTTCCAGAAGAAGTTCAAAAAGAAATGGACGGGTCCGTACAAAGTGCAAAAGGCATTTTCGAATGGAACCTATCAACTGGTGAGAGCCAATGCTAAGCTTCTCAGGCACAGGGTAAATGGTGTACGGCTCAAGCTGTACTTTGATAGGGCAGTGGTGCCCGATGTACATCAAATGGTGACCAAGGGGGTTGGGCAACCCACTTGAAGGGACTCAAGAGTAGCAGACGTGCAGTTTTGTACATATTATACATATTGTACATATGGTGGTGTGTTTTCCAGTGTAGTTGAGTGTTTGCAGAGTGTTGCAAGTTTCAAGTTCAATAAAGCTACTTTTGGTTGAACATGAATGTTCAACAGGGGGGTGGGCAATGATGGTGCAGCCAAAGTTGGTCCGTGCTATAAAGTATGCTATGCAGTGCAAAGGGTGCTAACAGGTGCATAGTAGAGGGCTAAAGCCAGTGTGGGAGACCTCAGCAGGACAGTGGCAACGAAAGTGCGTGTTTAAAGTGGTTTTTTAGGCCAGGGGGGCTCCAAAGTGGGATAATGATTACGGTAAATCAAGGTGTTCAAAATACGGAAAATGTGTCCTGAAATGTGGTGTTCAAGATGCTCTAGAAGCTCGTCCAGACAGCTCGTCAAACGGAGCTTCGGTGTGAAAGATATGCCAGTTCGAAATTAGAAGGCTTCGCAGGTCCCGACAAACAGGTGTTAACCCTCACGGCACACGGACACCCATCACCTACGATGGACGCGTATTATGTATTTGGTAGAGTCAGGTACCGGGCTTGTCGGACCAATAGGGAAAGGTAGAGTGATCGTCGATGAGAGGCGCACTTTAACTTGGACATTCAAGGGATTAGTTGGTTAAGCATGGGCGCCCAAGTGTGAATGGGGTGAGCTCCTATAAAAGCCAACTAAACCTAATTTTTACTCATTCTCTCATTTATGCAATTGAAGAGTGCTCTTGCTCCATCTCCATCTTCTTCTTCTTCACCTCCTTGTGTGTGTGTGTGTGTGTGTGAGAGAGAGAGAGAGAGAGGGAGAGTGTGTGTGCGATCGAGCATTACGAAGGCACGACGGCGGCGAAGCGGTTGAGCGCGGCACGACTGCAGCTTCTTCTTCATCGCGGCGAGGAATCCACCACGAAGGCGAGCGTAGAGCGGTGAGTGACACACCCTTTGTTTTCTTGAGCTTGCTAGTTTAGGCTTGTTGTGTGCTTGGAGCCGTTTGTGGCTCGCACACGGTGTATTGGCAAGTCCCTTGCTTCGACAGTGCGGCAAGGAGCGCACATTTTTGGCGCCGCTGCCGGGGATATGCCCTACACTAAGCTCGGTTAGCACTTTACGCTTTCTTCTGGTGCAATTTCTATCATAGGAAAGGCAGGGAAGGGGTGTGACTCTTAAAACAGACGGGTTGGTTTGTATAAAAGATAGATCGGGATCATTTTCCCAAGCCCAAGCCCAAGCCCAAGCCCAGGCCCAGGCCTCAGTCCTCAGTCTTATGATATATACTAGACTCACTCTTATATATATACCCTACTCCCTCAAGAGAGAATGAGAGCATGTGGGACAAGTCCTCCACTCTCCTCCTTTCTCTTCCCACTTGCACCCTTAGACTTTCTAGTTTGGGCCTAGTTCCCTACTAGAAATTGACAGTTTTAGGGATTCCGAGGGCATAGAGTGACCAAACGGAGGGCTGTAAAGCACGGCACGACCCTCTGACCGATACGCTCGTTTCGAGCTATCACACGGCCCATTCCACGACACGCTCTAAAAAATCTAGCAAAAAAATCAAACAAAAAACACGCTAAAAACTAGTCACAAGGCCTCCTAGAGCAGCTTTTTGACACCTTAGGGTATCAAAAGCACATGCACTTACGCTCTGGGCGGGTGCTAGAACACGAGCATATTGAGGGTGCCTCTGTTCATACGGACACCCATTACCCATCCACGATAAGCTCTAGACCCTCAGCGGGGACACAAGGTAGCACCACCCAAGACCCTAAAATAGCCGCTAGTGATTCCTCCTCTGACTCAGAAATCATGGAAGCATACCCTACCCAAAACACTGAGAGAGAAGGCCATGCACCTCCCGAAGCTCCACAGCCTAGTACTAGTATGTTTAGCCGTTTCATGGAAACATTAGGTAGAGCTACTCGCTCGGAACCTGATGCAAATGAAGCACACGAAGGGGGTGGGGGAGTGGACTCTCCTTTCACATCGCACGTGGACCCCACACCCCCAAAGAGTGTCCATGTGGATATCCTGCCAACTTCTTACCAAGAAGGCCCTGTTGAGCTGCCTCCTTCAGAAGTTCCCTCTAAAGTACCGTTGGTGACAAGTAAAACCACGGGGAGCAATATTGCTTCTACCTCACAAGAAACCGTTAACACGTCGACTCTAGAAGGATGGTTCATTAATGATCATTGGACATACGACCTCCACACTGAGGTGTTGACGGATCTACACTCTGGCCACGCCTACCATGTAGGATGGATAGAGATTGTACAATCCACCTCTAGTGCCACGAGCATCGAAGATCAACAGAAAATGATCTGTAATGTTATCCATGGAATTATTCAATCAGAAAGGCAAAACCGAGGGGTAAATATACTCTCAACTGGCCCCATGAGATTTCTGGATACGAGCAAGGCTCAACAGCCTACTCTATCACAAATGGAGACTCCTCTAATGAGCCCCATGGACCCATCTTACGTCATTTCACCTGGGGTCTCTATGCAATCTGAGCCTCCGAGCGAAAACTTTAGCTTCCCTAACTTGGCTCAACCCTCTATTAAGGAAAACACAGTGCTCACTCCAAGGATAAGCCTGACAGAGAATTTACCGATGACATCTACGGTTAGCGCAGTGCCACTACCTAGTGTCGTAGTACCTAATATGGGGCCTCGACCATATGTGCCTCTAGCCCCTTATGCACACATGGCCCCCACACCTCCAATTGTACCACTTGCTTATGCTCCTCGAGTGCCGCTCCCTGGCTCTTATCCGAGTGGACCTATGCCCGGTTATGTTCCATATCCTGCATCATCTACACATATGCCAAGACCGGTACCCGTTCCTCTCCCACATATGATTCCAAGAGTACCTCCACCGGCCCTACCTCCTCACATAGGTGACTTGGCAGCGTTTGCTCAAACCATAGGTCGATCTATCGCGGAAAATATGCGTCATGCATCTGATAGAGAGCCTAGAAGTAAAGCAGTACAAATTGCCAAACTCACGCAAAAATTCAATGGGGACGAAGATGCTAGAAAACACATTGAAGTGTTTGAACAAGTATGTGATTCCTTAGGGGAACACAACGAACTACATAAGTGCAATGCCTTAAGCTTGACATTAAGTGGGAAGGCTAGAGATTGGTATAGGACCCTAAGGGTGGACGAGAAAACAATCTACCCTACCCTTCGAAGGTTGTTTCTAAAGGAGTACATACGAGAAGGTGTGCTTTGGGGTGTAGCATCTCAGCTACAGAAGGCCGAACGTAAGGAAGGAGAGTCAGTAAGGGACTTCATTAGTCGTCTAAAGCACTTAAACTCTCGTTGCCCTGTAAATGAGCGCTTCAACAATAACCAACTGCTTGATCGATTCATTCGAGGGTTGAGGAATGAAGGAATCTATAATGGACTAGTGATTAGAGGTATCACAACCTGGGAAGATGTCACTGCCAATGCAATCCAATTAGAGGACAACTTGATGATAGCAGGCATGAGGGTGTCTACTGACACGAGATCCACTAGCTCACAAGCCATTGAGTATGAACCCATGACTGCAAAGCCCATTGCCAATGAGACAAAGGTATTTGAGACATTCTTGACAGACCTCACCAAGGCAATCCAAGAGTCTCTTAAGGATAATCGACCCCCTCAAAATAGTCACATGTATCCAAGAAGGGAGCAACAATGGTGTTCCATTTGCTTAGGTCCACATAGCACTAGTGAGTGCCCTACGTTTAGAGTAAAATTTAATGGAACTTGCAACGCATGTGGTAGGTATGGTCACCAAGCTAAGGATTGTTTAATGATCAAACGTATGATGGCAAATAGACCACCTGTAGCCTGGACGGATGCGCCTCGAGCTCCTGTATTGATGCCTACTCCACCTGTTGAGCAACTACCGCAACACATGGTCCCTAGATCTCAAAATGTTGTACAAGCTACACCGTTACCACCTCCTGTGCTAGGACCGCAGCCCCCGCATCCAAGAGTCGCCCCTATGAACCAAGTGGGTTGCGAGCCATCTAATGCTTATGCAGATGGTTGTGAGGAGGAAATAGACACTAGTATTGCCTACGGACTTGATACATTGGAAGAGTGTCCTATATACTACATGGAAGATTGTTGGGGGCAAGTCAAGCCGGTTTATCAAGCTGCTGCTCTCGCATCCAGAGGTCAAAATATCAACACCCAGGCTAGGAGGCCACCTCTTCAATGCTACGAGTGTGGTGGACCACATCGAGCAGTGGAGTGCCCTATTAGGCTGCAAAAGAATGCTGCACAGATGCAAATGAATCAAGGGAGCACGTCTGCAATGCCAATACTCACATGTAATCGTTGTGGCATAGATCACTTGATTGCCCAATGCCCCTATAACCCAAATGCGCCTAAAATCACACCCCTGAATTTGGTCGAAATTGCTAGTGTGACATCGCCAATACCACCCGTCGCACCCGCTTATGCGATTACACGGTCCATGCTTCAAGGGCCAGGACATATCCTCGAAGAGAGAGATACCGCGTCAATTATCCAAGCAAAGAAAAAGAAGACACGAAGGAAGAAGTCGCAGAATACGGAAAATTCAAAGCCAAGTTCCAAAACAAACATAGGAACAGGAGATGACCCCGTGTATATGAATGACCTCGAGGATGATTCAGATTCAGTCGAGACAATGGAGACTAGAACCAATACCACAAAGGGAAAGACCGACAAAGAAAACCGTAACATGGAACCAAATGAAAACTGAATGAGAGAAAACCATAAAGAGCCTCTGAAAACACCACAAGTGTTTCCAAATCCAATCCAAGACCCCCAAGATAAACCGCAGGGGCAAAAAGGGAAGAATCGTAAAAAGAAGATTGGGACGTACCCAAACCCTGTAGACGAGATTAAGCAGGTGAAACATCTAAGAGGTTTAGTGGAGGAGACTCAAAGGAAACTAGAACCAGAACCCATGCAGGTCAAAATTCATGACACAGTGTTTCCCACGCAAGTTCATCCACCCCACATGAACCATACACCGTTAGCCATATCTAGTATCATCCAAGAAGGGAGTGAGGACGGGACATCAGAAAGTGAGCATACACCCTTCTTGTTGGAAAGGATGTTTAACGAAGGAATACCTGATCCCATTGAGGAATATGAGATTCCATCCTCACCAGTTCTTAGTCAAGGACCTACACCCTGCAAAACGCCAATGAATGTTGCCAAACTAGTGGACTTCATGTCTTCTGAGGTCCGAACCACGATCATAGCAAAGCTGTATGGAGATCCTGAGTTATTCCTTGCACTTCGAGCATTCCTTAACGGAGAGCTACGAATGGGATTACCGCAGTTTGCGCAACCAAATAGGCCTGACTCGATTATGATTGATGAGGAAAATCATGTGCAATCACTTGACTTAGATGGACACGAGTCTGTGATCGAGGTACCCATTAACGAATTAGGGCAGTATTTTGAAGGCGACGAGTCTAATGCGACCCTACCCATCACTACCAGGGATTAACTATAAAGGGAATTCTTGATGGTGGTGCGGGAGTTAGCATCGTTACAAAATATTGTTGGGAATCCATGGGAAAACCCCGTCTCAGTGTTACTAACATCGTGGTAAAGATGGCAAATGGTACCATAGCCAAACCTATGGGGATGCTCAAGGATCTTAAGATCAAAGTTCTAGGACACAAGGTACGACATACGTTCATTGTAATGGATTTCTCTAAACACCTTATGTCATATGAAATGATTTTAGGACGACCATTCATGAGGGAAGCACAAATGGTTCACGATTGGTCTAAAAATCATGTCTATTTGCAATTCCAAGACTCTGTCCTTAGAGTGGATTTGGTGACTGGTAAGGTACACCCCTTAGGGAGTAAAACCATTATTGATCATCGCTCTGACACCACAGTTCACTCGGCCCCACTACAATATTGTTACACTTGTAAGAAGGATACAGACATTGGCCAAGATTCTCCTTACATGGATGTGTTATCGTGTATGACGGAATCAGACAATGTGGATTGGGTCCACCTAGCATCAACCATAGACACTTGGGAAAATAGGGGGACGACCTGGGTAACACCTGAGGGGGATGAAATGCCTATATCCTTAAATATGCTACAAGCAATGCATATCGCTTCTGACAAGACTCCTCCTAAGGTAACGAAGAAAACATACAAGTGGGTCCCTAAAGCTTCTTTAGTGACCATAGCTAGTGCTAAAAAACAGAAGCCTTGTAAGAAATGTACCACTCGCTCCAAGAAAAGTAAGAAAATGTTGCGATGGATTCCTAAACGACTATTGGAAGCCCAAGGATACTATGAAGGAAATGATCAAATCTGGGTGCCCAAACGTAAAGTGTACTCTTACCTGTCACATGGCCCATGTAAACCCAATCCTGTGGCTACAAAACAAATTGAAAATCGCGGAAAGGAAAAAATCACAGAATGCTACACACCCGCTCCCGAGCTAGTTTGGGTACCAAAGAAAGAACGATTTGTTCCACCTAGCTCAGGAAGGGGGGAGTCCCATGAAGATTCTAGCTCCTCCTGTAATACATCCATAGAGGTAAAAGCTTCTACACAACCTCCATCTATAGTAGTGGACCTCCATGAAGCTACAAAAGAATCCACACCTCCCAGTGTTCAAGAATCACCTAATGAACCACTTCAAGTTCGATCCTGGGAGAGTACCTTACCACCCTTGCAACTTGACGAGGCACCTAGGGTAATAGAAAACTACTGGCAAAAATCCTCACCTATTACCAACTGGAACAATTGGTTTCAAAGGGTGACAAGCTCATTTCAAACGGTATGATCTACCCAAGGAAGGGGGGAGTGTTTGCTGACAGTCATCATTCACTTGCTTCCCTCTCAACCTTTTTCCCTGACCTCTCAATCACCAATCTTAGGGAATGTACATATAAAGCTTTATACTCACAAAAAACAAAAAAAAAAAGAGCAAGAGCAATTAGCAAACAAGTATGAACATTAAAAGTCAAAACATTGACTCAGACCTACACATGTCACATCTGGTACAGTGAAATAGAAACCTATGCCATGAAACACCTTTGATCCTCATCACTTGAGTGATGGAGGGTAGGTAAGATTGGTACGATAGGAGTGTTTCTGTTTTAGAGTTGAGAGATTAGCGAAGTTCTCTTTTCCCACTGATGTGCCTCCTGGAGGTATTCCTTTTGTTTCATAGTGTGTACAGGAGCGTGTTGCTATTGATAGGATTTGGACCTTCATGGAACCTTCAAATCAAGCGCGACCATCAACACAAACAGGTGTTTCTTGTCCATTAGCATTGCCCTTATCTTTTTTGCATCCATGTTTGTCTGCTTTGATTGTGATTGGTAGCATAATATTCAGTGCATTTGCTTAGTATCAAACATTTAATTCAATGTAATGTTTTGTCATAATCACTTGTCTAGGTTTAAAAATCAAGCAGTCCGACTAAGCTAGTTTGACCAAGCTAGGTATTAGAAATCTTCTCTTAATACCATGGGGAATGCCTTCGTAATAAACAATGGTTACTTAGGTTCTTAATCCGATTTAGGCAGCATTGTATGAAATGTACTAGGGCTTTCTAGTGGGCTTAACACTAGTGACCTTTAGCTTAAGTATTATAAAGGGAGTTTACTAATGTGATGAGCCTGGGGAGTGTAACAATGTTATTTGACCCCCCAAAGTTACAAAATTAAAATGCTGAAAATGAACAAACAAAAAATCAAAGTGCCACAATGTAAAATTTTAAGCTGGAAGAGAAATCTCAGCTTGATTTGGTACTTCACTCACATGTATAGCCTATGGTACTAGAGCCCTAGAGGTTCCCAGCGTGGGCGCTTTTCCTTGAAAAGCAAAAAACCCAAGGCATACAAAATAAGCACACACATCATAATTGAATCACTGTGAAAAGACCTTGGGGGGTCAAAGAAAAAGTAATCAGTCAGGCGATGATTTCATGAGAAATTCCTTTTATGGTAGCTTAACTACAAGGTTTTCTAGATATAGCCTCTAGTCAGTCCTTGAACATGAATACTTGGCTCTCGCGATTAAACAACTTAATTGACCACAGAAAATTAAGAAGCTTACCCATGGTATTAATATTCGATCTCTAGTGCTTTTCGACCGTCAAATTAGCGACCCCAGACTTGTTTAATTTTTTGCCTTTACATCTGTTTATGCATTTGATTACATTGCAATTTAATGTTCATTGCTAACAAATTGTTTGAAATTCTTTTACCAATCAATTTTTCTATCTAAAACTGCATATGCTTTTTAAGAGAATGCAATTACTGTGCCAATGTTGTTTGATTTTGCAGTGACTGAAGAAGGCTAAGGACATTCATCTCAAATGCTCTTCCACCTCGACGATCCAGCTTCAACTCAATAGCTTCCGAGGACGGAATCTACATCAGGAAGGGGGGCATGTTAACCCTCACGGCACACGGACACCCATCACCTACGATGGACGCGTATTATGTATTTGGTAGAGTCAGGTACCGGGCTTGTCGGACCAATAGGGAAAGGTAGAGTGATCGTCGATGAGAGGCGCACTTTAACTTGGACATTCAAGGGATTAGTTGGTTAAGCATGGGCGCCCAAGTGTGAATGGGGTGAGCTCCTATAAAAGCCAACTAAACCTAATTTTTACTCATTCTCTCATTTGTGCAATTGAAGAGTGCTCTTGCTCCATCTCCATCTTCTTCTTCTTCACCTCCTTGTGTGTGTGTGTGTGTGAGAGAGAGAGAGAGAGAGGGAGAGTGTGTGTGCGATCGAGCATTACGAAGGCACGACGGCGGCGAAGCGGTTGAGCGCGGCACGACTACAGCTTCTTCTTCATCGCGGCGAGGAATCCACCACGAAGGCGAGCGTAGAGCGGTGAGTGACACACCCTTTGTTTTCTTGAGCTTGCTAGTTTAGGCTTGTTGTGTGCTTGGAGCCGTTTGTGGCTCGCACACGGTGTATTGGCAAGTCCCTTGCTTCGACAGTGCGGCAAGGAGCGCACAACAGGGCATGTACAGACAGGTGGCGAAAAATGGGATCAATGGATACACGTGTAAAGCTCAGGCTATCGATCATGCCGGTGTTTTCAGTTCGCCATTCGGAGCTCAGACTGGCAAGTTATGGCCTGTGGAGTATTTACAGGGGGTCGAGTACGTGCTCACAGGGCCATGTTGGTAGGATCGTCGCCAGGCATTTTTGTAGGGCTCGCCAAGATTCTGGAAAATGGCATGCAGTGTGGGGAGTCAACCGAAATTTGTGGCTTGCTGATCGGAATCATGGACATCAAGATAGGCCCAATTGAAATTGATAGGCAAGCATGGCGAAAAGGGATCGGGTGGTTTTCCCTATCCTCGGACGTGTTTTCGGATGCCATGGTGCGGAACAGTAGGGAAGCGCGAGGATTTTGGGGCCGGCAAATAGATCTCCCATGCAGCATAGCCGAAAAATTTGTATGGCAAGCCAGGGTTGTGTTGTGAGCAGGGAGCACTGACAATGCGGAGGAACATGTGCCAAACTTTTTCTTGGTTGTAAATAAAAAAGGAAAGATGGCTGGAGTTGGAAGAGGAAAGAAAGCCCTCAATAGTTAAGCAAAAGAAAAAGAGCTTGGGAGGAAGCTAAGAAGAGCAATAGTGTCGGGCGTTATCCATACTACAGATAATGGGGGAGGGAATTCCGCCCCCCCCCCCCCCCCCTACCACGTGTCTCCAACTCCTTCATCCGGCGCCCTCGCGGCATGGCCTCTGAGCCAAACGGCTGATTTTGCCACTATCGCGTTGAAGCCTGACAGAGAGAGGACTACGCGCAGCTCAAGAGAGAGGCGGGACGTGGGGCGGCACTGCCTGGGTGTTCGGGAAAAATCATTTTTCCAACCATACAAAATTCCTTTCCTTGGATTTGCCAAGAGGAAATTTTAAAGATTTACATTGTTTTTTGGGGTTTTTACACTATTTTTCTCCATTTTGCAGCGGAGTTTCTCCTTTTCCCCTTGCTCTCAACCGACATTTTTGAAATTGAAAACGGCACGATATTAAGCTGAGACACATATTTCCCGAACACTGTGCAGCAGCAGCAGCCACACGTACAAGAGAGAGAGACAGAGGAGAGAGAGAGAGAGAGAGAGAGAGAGAGAGAGAGAGAGAGAGAGCGAGACCCTTTGGTCTGGGGCAGAATTTCTCCTTTTCCCCTCGCCCTCAACCAGCATTTTTGAAATTGAAAACAGCGTGATGTTAAGCTGAGACACATTTTCCCCCTCGCCCTCAACCGGCATTTTTAAAATTGAAAACGGCATGATGTTAAGCTGAGACACATTTTTCCCGAACACTGTGTACGTCGCACAATCGAGAGAGAGAGAGAGAGAGAGAGAGAGAGAGAGAGAGAGAGAGAGAGAGAGAGAGAGAGAGAGAGAGAGAGAAGGGGGGGGGGGGGGGGGGGGGGGGGGGCGGAATTCCCTATTCTGGGGCGGAATTTCTCCTTTTCCCCTCGCCCTCAATCGGAATTTTTGAAATTGGCATTTTTAAAATTGAAAACGGCATGATGTTAAGCTGAGACACATTTTTCCCGAACACTGCGTACGTCGCACAGTCGAGAGAGAGAGAGAGAGAGGGGGGGGGGGGGGAGTTCTCTATTCTGGGGCGGAATTTCTCCTTTTCCCCTCGCCCTCAATCGGCATTTTTGAAATTGAAAACGGCTGGATGTTAAGCTGAGACACATTTTTCCCCTCGCCCTCAACCGGCATTTTTGAAATTGAACACGGCATGATGTTAAGCTGAGACACATTTTTCCCCTCGCCCTCAACCGGCATTTTTGAAATTGAAAACGGCATGATGTTAAGCTGAGACACATTTTTCCGGAACACTACGTATGTCGCACAGTCCAGAGAGAGAGAGAGAGAGGGGGGCGGGGGGGGGAGGGGAGTTCTCTACAGATAATGGGGGAGGGAATTCCCCCCCCCTCCCACGCGTCTCCAACTCCTTCATCCGGCGCCCTCGCGGCATGGCCTCTGAGCCAAACGGCTGATTCCACCACTATCGCGTTGAAGCTTGACAGAGAGAGGACTGCGCGGAGCTCAAGAGAGAGGCGGGACGTGGGGCGGCACTGCCTGGGTGTTCGGGAAAAATCATTTTTCCAACCATACAAAATTCCTTTCCTTGGATTTGCCAAGAGGAAATTTTAAAGATTTACATTGTTTTTTGGGGTTTTTACACTATTTTTCTCCATTTTGCGGCGGAGTTTCTCCTTTTCCCCTTGCTCTCAACCGGCATTTTTGAAATTGAAAACGGCACGATATTAAGCTGAGACACATATTTCCCGAACACTGTGCAGCAGCAGCAGCAGCCACACGTACAAGAGAGAGAGACAGAGGAGAGAGAGAGAGAGAGAGAGAGAGAGAGAGCGAGACCCTTTGGTATGGGACGGAATTTCTCCTTTTCCCCTCGCCCTCAACCGGCATTTTTGAAATTGAAAACGGCGTGATGTTAAGCTGAGACACATTTTTCCCCTTGCCCTCAACCGGCATTTTTAAAATTGAAAACGGCATGATGTTAAGCTGAGACACATTTTTACCGAACACTGTGTACGTCGCACAGTGGAGAGAGAGAGAGAGAGAGAGAGAGAGAGAGAGAGAGAGAGAGAGAGAGAGAGAGAGGGGGGGGGGGGGGGGGGGGGCGGAATTCCCTATTCTCGGGCGGAATTTCTCCTTTTCCCCTCGCCCTCAATCGGCATTTTTGAAATTGGCATTTTTAAAATTGAAAACGGCATGATGTTAAGCTGAGGAACATTTTTCCCGAACACTGCGTACGTCGCACAGTCGAGAGAGAGAGAGAGAGAGAGAGAGAGAGAGAGAGAGAGAGAGAGAGAGAGAGAGAGAGGAGAGAGAGAGAGAGAGAGAGAGAGAGAGAGAGAGAGAGAGAGAGGGGGGGGGGGGGGGGGGGGGAGAGGGGAGAGAGTTCTCTGTTCTAGGTTGGAATTTCTCCTTTTCCCCTCGCCCTCAAACGGCATTTTTGAAATTGAAAACGGCATGATGTTAAGCTGAGACACATTTTTCCCCTCGCCCTCAACCGGCATTTTTGAAATTGAAAACGGCATGATGTTAAGTTGAGACACATTTTTCCCCTCGCCCTCAAGCGACATTTTTGAAATTGAAAACGGCATGATGTTAAGCTGAGACACATTTTTCCGAACACTGCGTACGTCGCACAGTCGAGAGAGAGAGAGAGAGAGAGAGAGAGAGAGAGAGAGAGAGGAGAGAGAGAGAGAGAGAGAGGGGGGGGGGGGGGGGGGGGGGGGGGGGGGAGGGGAGTTCTCTATTTTGGGGCAAAATTTCTCCTTTTTCCCTTACCAAACGGCCACACGTACGAGAGAGAGAGAGAGAGAGAGAGAGAGAGAGAGAGAGAGAGAGAGAGAAGGGGGGGGGGGGGAGCAGACTCAGTAGAGGCGGCCGGGCAATTCTCTCTGAGCGCGGACAGAGAGAGAGAGAGAGAGAGAGAGAGAGAGAGAGAGAGAGAGAGAGAGAGAGAGAGAGAGAGAGAGGGACACTAGGGAGAGAAAGAGAGAGGAAGAGGGAGATCAAGACAGAGAGCTTTAGAGAGAGAGAGAAGAGAGAGAGAGAGAGAGAGAGAGAGATGAATGAAATGATATATTAACGTCTTCACGAGAGAGAGAGAGAGAGAGAGAGAGAGAGAGGGGGGGGGAGCGAGAAAGAGAGCTAGAGAGAGAGGAGGAGGAGGGGGAGCGAGCAAGAGAGAGAGAGAGGGAGAGAGAGATAGAGAGAGGAGCAGGGAGAGCAAGAAAGACAAATAGAGAGAGAGAGAGCTGCAGATAGAAAACGGCATGATATTAAGTTGAGACACATTTTTCCCGAAATTGCTCTCAGCATAGATTTTGAAGTTGATTGACATGGTTGGGTGTGATTGAGAGAGAGAGAGAGAGAGAGAGAGAGAGAGAGAGAGAGAGAGAGAAAGAAACGGGGGGGGGGGGGCCACTGAGGAGATAAGAAAAAAAAAAGTAATTTTCTTGATCTTCTTTCTTAACTTTGTCAAGAGTGAAGAGCTTGAGGGTAAGAGGGGCCATGCCGTTTTACTAGTTGTTAAAAAAATGATATTTTTAGAAAGCAAGAAAAAGAAGGAAAAAAAGAAAGAAAGAGAGAAGGCATCGTTTTCGAGCTGGAGGTTTTGGGCTTGGGTTTTGCTTTGAGTTGGGGGAAGAAGGAGGCACTTCGTGCACAGTGTGATCGAAGCAGACCCCCAAGGGAGAAGGATCTCCGGGAAGCGGCTCGGAAGAGCGAACACTGGGTAGAGCAAGGGGCCAACGAAGGCTACCAAGAGGAAGCTTCGTGCGCAGAGTGGTCGGAGCTGACATGGGTGGTCCGTGAAGCGACCCGAGAGCATGAGGGTTTGGAAGAAGAGGGAGCCAGAGAGGGTTTCCACAAGGAGGAGCTACTATGCAAGCGAAGACATCGGTGGATTTTCTGTCGAGTTGTGTGCCGACAGAGTCGAGCTTCGAGGGATGTGTATGTCCCTTAGTACGGATTGCTGGTGCGGCCTAGAGCAGACAATGCGGATCTTGTACATGGGGTTTTTTCATTAAAGAAAAGCTGTCATTGCCGATTTTTTTTGGCGTCGGCTCTCCCCCCTTCCCCCCTTTCTTCTTTGCTCGTCTCCAGGGTGTGTGGTGCCGGTGTGTGTGAGCGTGTGCGCCCCCCGGCCCCCCTGTGTGTGTGAGAGAGAAAGAGAGAGAGGTGTTGAATTGTGGAAGTGCGAGAGGCGTGCAAAATCGTTGTGATTGTTGTCCGAGGATTGTGCAGAGTGTTTGTGCGTTGGGCGAAGTGCAGGCGAGGCATTGCTAGTGTGAGTTGCTTTTTTGAAGGTGTTTTCGAGAGGACAAGGGTGCCGTGAATACCCTGAGCTATATAGGGGCCATTGCGTGTGTGTCGGGTGTGTTCCCCATTCCCCCTCTCTAACGTATCAAAACGATCACGAAAGAGGCAGAAAACTATGTATAGATTGAGGAAAATCTTTACAAGAGGGGAAAAGACAATCAATTGAGAATGTGTGCGACGGAAGAGGAATACGTTCCTATCTTAGAGCAAGCACATGGCGGACAAGCTGGAGGACATTTCTCAGCTGACAAAACGGCCAAACCAATTTTTATTGCTGGCATATGGTGGCCTACACTATTCATGGACGCCGAAGAGTTTGTGAAACGATGTGATGATTGCTAGAGGACAAAGATTCCTAGAGCACGAGATGACATGCCCTTGAGACCAATGATGGGGGCAAGAGCGTTTGCAAACTGGGGAATAGATTTTGTAGGACCAATTGCGCCTCATGGATATAAAACGCACGCTCAATACATTATTGTGGCAACAGATTATCTAACAAAGTGGGCTGAAGCGAAAGCAACAACCAAAAATGATGCAAAAATGACAATACAGTTTTTGTGTGAGAACATTTTCACCAGATATGGCTTACCTATAGAGATAGTGAGCGATAGAGGGACTCATTTTGTCAATGAAGTGATTGAATTCCTATTGGATGAATTCATGGTAATTCACAAGAAGTCAACTCCCTATCATCCACAAGCTAACGGCCAAGCAGAAAGTACGAACAAGATTTTGGTGACAATTCTCGCGAAAATTGTTAGCGAATCAAGAGCTGACTGGGATCAGAAGCTGCATTCAGCTTTATGGGCATATAGAGTAGCGTACAAAACCTCAATCGAAACGACTCCGTTCAACATGGTTTATGGAATTCAACGATTTTGCCACATGAATTTCTTATCCGCACACTTCGGGTAGCTAAAGAGTTAGAATAAACGGGCCATGAATTATCCAATCAAATAGATATCCTGGAAAAGCTGGATGAAACTAGATTGAGAGTAGTTGCATCAATCTACGCGCAAAACGAAACATGAAATCATTCTTTGATCAACATGTTATCAACAAGGAATTTGCTATGGGGGATTACGTCTTAATGTATATCCTGAAACAACATTCTCGGAAACTCAAAAAGCGAGGCAATAGACCCTATGTGATTCATGACATATCATCTAGAGGTGCCATCAAGCTTGCGACATTAGAGGGAGAGGAGATGCCTAATTGGATTATTGGCTGCAGATTAAAGAAGTAAAACCTACCACTAACCTTAGAGATGCTTGCCAAAATCCACACTGCGAAGGAGCGCAAGAACAAAGCAAATGAGACAAAGGCTCAAGCACAGGAGGAGGCCAGAATCAGGATTTTAAAGCGGAAACAGAATTACAACAACAAAGACTTCCTCAAGCAGCAGATACGGCTCAAATTCCTCTTTCTATAATTCACACTGACGAGCAATGGGAAATAGGAATCGATGTTCGCATCAATGTCACACTTTCGAATGGCAAATATCAACGAGCATTGATTGACACAAGGGCAAGAGTCAATGTGGTCCACTTCTCCACTTACAAGATGCTTACCGATGAACCCCTAGTGCAATCCACACAAGATTTACAAGCCGCAAACGGGGCAAAAATGCCAACATTGGGAATAGTAAACTTACCAATCAATATTGATGGAAATAGTTGTCCTCATCAATTTCTAGTAATGAAAGACAAAGGAATCAGAGAATCACTATCTTTGGGAGTTCCATGGATGAGAACGTACAATGCAGTTACCGAATGGTCAAAAAATGCGTTGATGTACACACACAACTCTAAGACGTACATGACTCCATTCGCCAAAATAGATCACTCGTGGCTGATTCTCCCCATCGACAAAAATCAATCAGCTCATCAGCCAGAAACACCAAAAATGGTTGTTCGAAAAGTATGGATAAAGAAAACCGTCGTGCAGAAAAAACAGAGACAGATATGGCTGCCCAAGTCATAACTCGCGACGACAGCAACACCATATCAAAGAACTTCAGAAGCTAATCCAAAGTGGAAATGGCAACCAAAGCTAGAGACAACCAAAAATTCAGTGAAAGATCGAATGGAGACCAAAAAGTCAACCCAGGAAGCCTGAACTAACAAAATGGCAATGGAAACTTAAGAAAATTCAAGAACCTGCATTAAAATCTGCAAATATGAAAAAAACTGAATACAAATGGGTTCCAAAAATAGTTGCCATCAAAAAACCAACAATCAAGGAGAGAGCAATTAAACTGCAAGCTCTTCTGTTCCATAAACAGTTAGCCTGGCCATCCAAAGCCACTGAGAATTACATTCAGTCCCCGCATCTTGCACAGCACTTTGTTTCCCAATGCATTGTCTCAAACATGAGGATAGGGCCACATTACACGGCCGTGCATAGACACAGATTTCAAAACCCATGCACACGCACACAACCTTTGTCCGGGACGACTCAGTTTAGGAAGGGGGGAGTAACTGTTGAATCTAGCAGCAGTCAGGACCATTAAGGGGTCCAACGTGTATATATGTACATAATGCGTGTGGTTTTTTTCATTTTGTAGAGTTCAAATTCGAACAAATTTGATCAAAATCTCGCATTTTTTAGCGTTTTTATCATCCAACCAGCATAATAATGAGTTGTAATGACAAAATCTGGAGCCTTGGGATGCTTCTAGTGAAAATATATGCTTAGGGGTGAGTATAATAATTTTTGGCTAATTTTCACCAGTTAATAATATTTTTAATTTATTTCGCTTAATTTTCGTTAATAAAACTTCAAAAATTAAAAATATATCACCCACAGTGTCGGAATCAAGTTCTGGAAGCAAACGCCGAAGTATCATGATAGGGTTATCAAGCATGGAAGATATGAAGCTAATCTGAAGATGTCGAATTTCAACCTTAATGATCATGACCACATTTCCCCAGAATCGCATCAAACGGTAATACGATGCCAGAATAACGAACGGTTCAACCCACAGGTGGTATACAAATTATCTCGAGATCAAAGGTAAGGAAAATTAGCCCTATGTCACGAAAACCTCGGGAAGATATGGGTCAGGTAGGCCAAAAATCTAGCTCATTGTTCAATTTCCATTCTGAGAGAAAAGAGGAGAGCTTCTTGACTTAGAGAGAGCTGCCATATTTCTACTCTGTACGGTCGATCAGAGCCGGCATTTCACACCAGATTTCATAGGTATGTTCCTTGTCGAGTAAAGATCAAGTGTATTACACATGCAAGCGCGAAACATCACACAAACGGGCGCATTGACCAAATCAAAGTCGGATTGAGTCGAATAGGTCAAGGGCCCTTAGAGGCATCATGAGAAAACTTTTTCAGGGACAAAACACATCAATGTGCTCCCCACAATGTCAGGAACAAAGCCATGTGATCAGATCTCAGTTTGGTGGTGGTACACCGATCGCGATCAATGTACCTCACTGACCAAATTTGACACAGAAATTGCAAAAAGCCTTCTCTCAACTTTGCCAACAACCTGCAGGTGTCAAAAATCAATTTGGGATTTATGGTACGATTGCCATCGGTGCCCTCACTTTCAGATTTTAGAAATTTTGACATGGCCCAAGCTTAGAACTCATGGAGGACTACAGTCTCTTGAATTTTTATAAGAAATGCACAAAGTTTGCTCATAGAATAGGCCAAAATTGTCAAACACACCCGAATCGGGAAATTTGACCTACAACAACAACCTGCAGGTGTCAAAAATCAATTTGGGATCTATGGTACGATCGCGATCGGTGCCCCCAGTTTCAGATTTTAAAAATTTTGACATGGCCCAGGCTTAGAACTCATGGAGGAGTACACTCTTTTGAATTTTCATAAGAAATGCACAAAGTTTGCTCATAGAATGGGCCAAAATTGTCAAACACACCCGAATCAGGAAATTTGACCTACAACTACCAAAATTCGACTGAAAATTATGACGGACGGTTTGAAAGGCATGCCGGTCCGACTGGAGTCAGCACAGTGGTAGAAAACCCTAAATGGAGCTCAGAATCTCCTACAAGGACGGAGATGACCATTTCAGTCTCGAGTGATCACACAAGGGAAGAATTTGGCCGAACTAATTTCAAAGACTAAAAGGTGACTTAGAGATGCCCAATTATCCCATTGGTATCCAAAGAATGCTTGAAAAATACCCAAGTCTATGAAATCTCCAAAGATGGGATAAAAAGTGTCAGATCAAGTCAAAATCAGACAGCGGAGTAGGCTGATGATAGCAACACATCATGGAAGCAGTAAAAGCTCAAAAACTAACATCAACTAACTCCAGGCTCCAACCAAAATTCATCAAGGAAACCCAATATGGTTAGACTTGGTAAAATAAGGTCAAACAGTGAAAAATTGCTCTAATTTGTTAATTTTAAGTCCAAAACTTGAAAATAAATCATCAGTGGGCTAGGCAGGCATAGGAGACTAAAGCAATCTAGTATTCACCCAAAAAATCCCAGGTACTACGATCGCGATCGGTGTACCTCAGCATCAGATTTTGACCAAAACCTAGCAGATCTCTTGTACACATCTTGTTCAAGTCACACATCAAGCTTCAAGCCGATTGGACATCAAAAACCCATGAAAAATCAAAGTCTAGTCCAAAACTCCCTTGTAACCCAAAATTGGGACTTATAAACTCAAAAGTGGTTCAACTAAAAGATAGAGTGAACCAAAATGACCCTCTAGCTATCAGCAAACCACTCATGTGATCAAATGTTATTTTGGTCATGGTACTACGATCACGATCGGTGTACCTCAGGCCCAAATTTGGCTTAGATTTCAATCAGTCATAGCTCTAGTCTTCCTAGTCCCACTGGTGAAATATAGACAAGAATGGATGAGATTTATTCAAGTTATGATCAGTTTTAACTTTTGAACTGCTTTTTACTAAAAGTCTAAATGCTACTGGTTGCGAAAGGAAAATCCTAATAGCTTGTGATTCTAATGACACAGAATGCCTCGCCAAAAGAAAGCAAGGCAGTGGACGGCAGCACCATATGAAGTGGATGAGCTCTCTACGAACAAAAAATCTCACATCTCGGATGAAACACTAGCTCAGATCCCTGCTCACATTTTCATCGCGAAGTCTAGGGATGCTGATGGTGACATGGTAAGACGACCATCATGCCACGGGAAATATGGAATCTCCACCGAAGGGCGAAGGTCACCGAAGCCATGTGGGCTATTCATTTGGAGCAGTTTTTCAAATTGCAACCATGGGGAACAGACTACATGAGGGCCCACGAGCTCATGAGCTCGATACAGTATGATGGGCAAGTGATGCTCACCGACAAGGATGGTTCAAAGGTGAATGTAAAGATCACAAAAGACATCATCAATGAAGCTTTGCACTTCCTTCCAGGGCAACACGACTTGCTGGCAAAGACCAAGTCAGTGGACAACGAGACGGCATTTATCAAAGCAAAAGGAAACAAGTACAAGTACAGTGACATGATATACGGTGACCTGGAGTTACCAATGAGATTGATCTCTCAACATTTCAGGGTACAAAATCCTCCTTGCTACACCGAGCTGATCCTGCACATTGTAGTGGTCATGGCTCTAGCAACAGCTCAAAACAGAACCATCCGATGCAATTATGGTTCTTACATCTTGGAAAGCTTGGTCGAAGCAAATTTGAAGGGCGCGGCAAAAAAAAAAAATCTACATGAGCGCAGGGCCAATGCTAACAAGAATAGCATACCAAGATTTGGGAATGATTGAAGACCTGTCGGCGGCCAATTCTCAAGCGGCCTTGATTCAGAACGCAAAGCTGATTGTTCACTCAATAAGGACGACCACTAGCGCAACATCATCGCGCTCGGTCAAGGCATCCAACAAAAGCTCAAGTGATGAAGAAAAGACGGATACTGAAGACGAGGGAAACCCTCAAGGGTCAAAAGAAAAAGGACCATCTGAATTTGAAGAAAGCGAGGAGGAAGACACCACCACACCGCTCGGGAGAAGAGGAAGGGAAAGAAGTACAGTGCTGAAGTCCGAACTTCAAAAAGTATATGCAGAGGCCCAAGAAATAATTGAGGAAAGAAGGACAAAGTTGCAGGCTGACAGAAAAGCAAGGGCTGTTGCAACACAACTAACAAAAAGACGAAGGTTCGAGAAGGAAGGACAAGCAAGAATAGAAGAGGCAGCTCGAATACGGGCTGAAAAACAAAGGTTAGCCGCGGAACAAAAGGCTGCAGAAGTGGAGGTTTCTTCTCAGTCCACTGAAGGCACAAAGGAGAAAGAAGTGGCTGAAGACACAAACCAAGCAGAGCAACTAAAGAAATCTCAAAGAGAGAAGAATGTGGAAGCACGACAGGCGGTGGAATTGACTCGCCAAAGAATAATAAAGCTTTTAAAGAAAAGAAAAGTGGACGCGTTTGTTTCAGATCCAAGGGAAGATGCACCGAAAAAGAGGCACGTACAAGAAGTGGAGAAAGTTATAGAAGAAGTACAAATGGATCCTACTCCTCCCTCGCCGAAATCATCACCTCCTCCTCCATCATCTACACACAAAGAGTATGTGCCCCCTCCTGAAGCAATAGGGTACCAAGAAGCCTGTCAGGCTATGGCTGATTTTGACTACAGAAAAACCTTGCAAGATCTAGAAAAACTGTTCCCATGCCAGCACGTGGTGCTAGAAGAAAAGGAAAGGCTGGTACAGGAGGCTCAACACATGCAAAAATCTGGGCAAGAGGAGTTAGAGAGCCTGCCGGCACAACTGGAGCTCACAACAAAGGAAAGAGACATTGAGCGACAACAGACTCACTCTCTGATCAGAGATCTGGTGGATGTCAGGACGGAGTTGAAAACCAAGGAAACAAAATGCCAAGATTTGATAGCAAGGGTAAAGAAAGCGATGGAGCAGCTTGATTACGAAAGCGCAAGGTTCCAGAGGGGTAATAGTTCATACCTCACTGTCAAAAGTACTCTAACAACCTTGCTGGCGAACCAGGAACCTGCTGGAGCATTGGTCTCCACATCAGACAATGCTGCAGCAGTGAATACCCTAGCGGCACTGAAAGAGGAGCTAGAGCAAGAAAAATTTCAAAGACAGTTGCTCTTCTCGGGGATGATGACCCAGACGGCGGCCAACGAGCAAAAAGTAAAAGAGATGGAACAACAATTGGCAAAAGCGAGAGCCGAATTAGAGACGCAGAAGCAAATCAGTGAGACACTGCTGAAAGAAAAAGAATCACTGATTTCTCAACAACAAATCAGAACAGACGAAGCCCATGTGCAACCGCAATTGCTGCCTAGTCAAGACATGCGTTGTCGTGCTGTGACACGTACATAGTGGGAACGCATGCTACAAGATCTATCTTGTATTTTTTTAGATACATAATTATATTTCCTATAGTGTACATATGCATATTTAAGTATAATAATAAGCCTTCTATCTCATCCTATTATTTTTCTCAAGGGTAACATATCCTTACTTTACCATCAGAAAATACTATGGGAAAAGCATCAATAGCTCCGCCTCTTTAACTTGGGGCAAAAAGAATTGATTCTTTATTTCTACTATTTCATTATCATCTCACACCCTAGCTAGATCCTATATCTAGGATAAACTCCAATATATATATATTCTATGTATTTTTTATACTTTTCTTATATTTCTTTTTAAATAGCTACTAGGAGAGAATCAAATCCTAGTGGGACACTAGGTGGCATGATTTCAAAGATACACTTATTTTAATGCATTATTGCAAGCCTGATTACAAAACTTTGTCAAGGAGCAATGTCATGCTTTCATATGGCATGAGGTGTCCTTTGGAATTAAATGAAAGTCTAAGCTAAGGAGACCACATGAAGACTTTTGCTGCCATAAATGGACCCTATTTTGATGAATTTTTTACACAAGGTTCCAATCCGAATTGGAAAACAATTTTAAAATGAAAATCATAGCTAATGAGCTGAAGTTTTTGCCCATACTGGACCCCAGTCTGCCCACATCATGCAGGGGCAGCTCATTTCCAACTTTTCCAATTCCTATTCACACTGGCTCCTCTCTTCTTGTGTAAACCCTTGGGGGTTCCCTTCACCTATAAAAGGGGACCTCTTCTTCCTTGGAAGGAACTTAAGCATTCAAGCCATTGATGAGAGGAATTCTTGAGGGAGTGAGTAGTAATGCCTAATTGTACTTAGCCCCATTAACATAAGCCCAAGCCTACACTTTCTCCTAGAGGAAGACTAGCCATTCTTGTACGCTATCCTTGGAAGATCAACTCTAATCAAAGAAGGTGTTGTACTTGGCGTATCAATCAAAGTGGAGTGCTCCCCTCTTCTTCTCTCTCCATCAATAATGGTGCCGAAGGGTTTGTCAAGTAAGATGTGTTCTACATTGCTGTTTTCTTGATTTCTTATTGTTTTCTTTTTCATCTCTAATCCGACATATATATATATATATATATATGTGTCTAATCTCATCTCCCTCACCAAATCTATCTCTCTCACTCTTAGTAATTCATCCTCTCTACAAATTTTAGGTTCTCTTTGCTACAGGACATCTCTCCCCGCAGTATCCTTATTGTCTACGGGCAAGAATAGGGCTTGGGAGGGAAAATTCTCATCTCTTCACTTCTCTCATATCTACATTTCTCACATACTATCCTAGATGAATAACCCACATGATGATCATTTCTATCGCTTTCACTCTGTACAATCTATTAGAATTAACGTATGGATTAGCCGTAAAATACACTTTCAACAACGTATAGTGTTTCTCTTTGGCCCTGAAAGGCTCAATGAAATACTTCTATCACCGGATCCCATCATACTACCTCTCATAGACTATAATTTTTCTTTTGATGTAAGCGTAGTTATCTTGCTATGAACCAAGAGGATTTGTACACACAATTAATCCCAATCACTATACAAAATATATATATTATGGTAAGCACAAAACTACAATTCCAAAGAACAATTCGTAGCCTATTTGGTCAGCCAAGATTGAATGCCATTAACTCATCCATTAACCCTCTCATATTACCCATGATACGATATGACCATAGCCTTGATGTTTTCATCTTCGTATTGTTTTGACATTCTCTTTTGCGTTCTTTCTTTGCGTGTGTGAATGCAAGAGAGAAAGAGTGAGTCTTCTTTGATTGCACTTCTTTCCAAACCCTAGTCTTCATGGCATCTATGGTTTAACTCCTTCATATAGTTTTTGTTGAGTTCTCTCACAAACTCTCACAGCCATAAGCCCGGTGCTTTCCTAGCAAGACCGCAAATTTCTCGACATATTTTTGGTGAACCCGACGCGAATCTGCTAGGGTGAGAGTTTGTGGGTAACCATGGGTGATCATGTTGAGCAACAGGGTATGCATTTTGACCCAGCAACAATGCAAATGTTTCAAGCATTTGCAATGTTCATGCAACAACAACATGCTATTGAAAGAAGGGAGATTTCAGCAACGAAGGCCATACAAGCGGTCGTCAACAGAATGGATCAGTTCAATGGCAAAGATGTAACCAAGTACTTACGCGAGTATGTGAAGGAGATGGAGCTGCATCGCGTGTCAGAACGTGAGATGATTCAAAGCTTTGAGCTAGTTGTTGCTCCAGAAATTAGGGAGCATGTTAGGGCAATTAAAGATGGGCATGGGAGAAATTGGGAAGAACTCAAAGTAGCTTTAAAGGAGGAATATTTCATGGAGGACTCGGAGAGAGTGACCAAAAAGACATTCTTAGAATGGGTAGCCAAGCCAAAGCAAGGACTATCAATAACAGAGCTACTTAGGGAATTTGAGCGGCGCTATGCACAACTCACTAGGACAGAAAGGGCCACACTAGATGCAGAGAAGACAGATCTTTTCTTACAAGCTGCAGGTAAAGAGTTTCAAGAAAATTTGGAGCTTCTTCTTGAAGATAAAGATACTGAGCAAGGACTAAAGACCGACTGGAATGAGGTTGAAGGTGCTGTCTCACTGCTTGCCAAACGACAAAGAAGAAGGGACAAGATGGTAGTAAACACTACAAGTCCTTCCACCTCAACTTCTGACAAAATGGTAAAGCCTACTTTTATCGCTCCTAAGTTTGATGAGTCCATGCTAGATGAGCTTGTGAAGGGAATGCGTGACTTGAAGGTGAAGTTTGCAAAGCTTGAAGAAAAAGGCCAACCATCAGGGCCACTTCCTAGGCAAAGACAACAGCCCAAACAAGGATTTGTTAATAGATGTATTTGGTGTGATAGTACAGACCATGTAAGAAGGGATTGTGATGATTTTAGTGATGCTTTGTCAAAAGATGTTGTCTTTTTTAAGGATGGTAAAATCCACTTAAGAGAGATAGGTCTACCCTTGAGAACTAACTTTGGGAAGGGGGGAATGCAAACCTTAGTTGAAGATATGGCAACTAAGCATGCCACCTCTTCAGTTGAGGCAGCTACTTATGGAGTAAAAATTGAACACTTTTGTGATGAAGAGGTGAGTGACCATCATGGTCAAATTTGGCCAAATGTCATGCAATTAGCTAAAAAGGGAAAGCTTACAAAAGAGATTCTACATGAAGCAGGTGATTGCATACGTCTAGAAACAGGATGGAATGATCCAGTGTACTCATTGTCAGTGCATGCCTACATTACAAAATGCCAACAAAATGAGGCAATTGTAGAAGAGAAGCGCAGACGTGAGAATGTTGATGAAGGACCATCAAAAAGAGCTTCTAGAAGTGGGGGAAGAAGCGACTCAATGCCTTCTCAAACACCCTCAACACAACGAGCATCTCCACCTGAAGTACTCATGGAGGAGTCTACAACAGGAAAGAAGAAAGAGCCAACGAAAGGTAAGACAACAGGCCCAACTTATAAACTACAATCTGATATTGAGGTTTCTACAGATTTAAAGAAAGTCTTGGAGGAAAGGATCTTGAATAGCAAGATTGAGTTCACTCTGGGAGAAGTTCTTGGCATTGCAAAGCGTGAATTCCACGAGGAGATCATTGACATCATCAAGAGGAAGAGGCAAACCCTTGCTGAAGTTTCTCGTCCACAGGTTGAAGGGAAAACCTCGAAGACACAAGGGATGCAACTGCAAAATAAGGAGAATGTTGGAGCTATGGTAGGATGCTACCAATCTAGTGGGAGAGTGAAGCAAGTGTATTTCTCAAATGATGATGAAGAAGTTGAAGATATTCCTAGGAGTTACTATTCACGAAGTCATTGGGCAAGGGCTACTATAGAAACTTTGGTCAAGGTAGGTGATCTTGAAAAGCAATTTGTTGCCTTGATTGACCATGGTTCAGAAATAAACATAATGCCAAAGAGTCTCTACAACAAGTGCAAATGGCCAATGGACACAGATCATGGCTGGATGGTAAAAGTGGCAAACAATTCATCCGGTGAATTGTATGCAGCATGTCCAGGTGTGAAGGTAACAATAGGTGATGTAAAGATTGACCAAAACTTCTTTGTACAGGATACATCTTCATATCATCTCATCCTTGGACAACCCTACATTGTGGGAGTTCGAATGGAAACAAAGGTAATGGACGATGGTTCAGCATATGCTAGAATACGTAGCAAAGATGGTAAACGAGCTGTCCAATTTCTCACAGTCTGTGTAAACCATGAAAGAAATCGTGACAACCTCAGAGAACATTCTCTACCAAAGGTAAGCAAAGAGTTTCATGATCATAGAGAAATGATGGGTTTTGGCCAAGTACCATTGTAAAGCGGGATTACAGTGGTACAGAAAGAAACGTGACTTTATTCCTCAAATCACAATGCCTTTCATTGATGATTTGCCTATCAAAGGATGTGAAGAAAGTGACAAAGATGAAGCTTTGGATCTCAAGGGATGTCGCAGGTTTGTGGTAAATCACATAAATGATTGTGATAAAATTTTGTCTAGGTTGGAAGAAGTGAATCTTACATTGTCAGGGAAAAAGTCTATGTTTGGTGTCAAAGAAGTGCTCATTGTGGGGCACATGTGCGGGCCATATGGTAGGAAACCTTGTCCATCAAAGGTAGATGCCATCCAAAGAATGAAAGAAACATGCACTAGCATCACTGAGGTTAGAAGGTTTCTGGGAGCATGTGTCTTCTATGTTATTTGGATTCCACATTATGCACATGTAGCTGATCCTCTTTATCAGCTGCTAAGAAAGAATCAAAAGTTTAAATGGACAGAAGCACATGTAAAATCCGTGAAAAAGCTAAAGGAGTTACTCTAGTCAGCAACGACTTTGAGAAAGGTAGACTATGAGTGTCAAAGGCCAGTGATTGTGACAGTAGATACCAGTCCTACAGGGATTGGATGGGCAATAGGGCAAGATGACAAAGAAGGACACAGGTACGTGGTAAGATTTGGAGCAAAGGTACTAAGTGCTCGCCAAAGAAACTATCCACAGATAAAGAGAGAGTTATGGGGTATGGTTACAGCCTTGAAAAGTGGGAAAGAGTACCTAATTGGTGCATGTGTTGTAGAAACAGATTGTCTACCACTTCTTGGGATGATTACAAGCTGCTCAACACCAGACATTGCTATGTTGCGGTGGATTGCCTACATTAAGTCCTTAAATCCCGAGTTTAAGCACATTGCAGGTAAAGACAATACAGTGGCAGATATGCTATCAAGGGCAAGGTATGAAGATGAGTCACAAATGATTGATGAGGGAGATGATGTAGGCACAAAATTCTATTCTATCTCTCATGTCAAAGGTAACAATGTCTGCATGACTAATTCACTTGAATTGTTCTTGAAAGATCTTTATGAAGGTGATTGGCTTTCTATTGGAAGGTACTTGAGTACTCTAACAAAACAGGATGATTGGTCTGAACAAGAATTCAAGAGGATACGCAGGAAAGCATATGGGTACTTTTTAAGGGATGGTTACTTGTGGAAGCATCCTAAAACAAAAGGGTGCTACACCACAACGGGTTATATGTAAAAAAGAGACTCAAGTAAAGCTCATGCAAGAGTTTCATGAGAATCTATGGGCTGGACACAGGGGTTGTGGGCAACCTTCTCCAAGTTGAAAGAAAAATATTGGTGGAAGGGTATGTATAAAGATGTATCTCAGTTTGTAGTCATGTGTAACTTGTCAAATGTATTCAAATGTTCGACATCGTGATGGATTGCACCCTACATATCCACTAGCCATGCACTATAAATGGGTTGTGGATCTAGTCACGATGCCTTTAGGACTCTGGCAGATGAGATACTTGGTTCTTGCACGAGAGGACCTAACTAACCAGGTTGAAGGAAGAGCATTAAGAGCTAAGACCACAGAAGCTGTGTGCAAATTCCTTCTTGATGAGGTGATTTGCCGTTATGGTTATGTGGGAAAAATCACTGCAGATCGAGGTGAACTGGATGCCGAAGAAGCAAGGGAGTTCTTTTCTAGATTAGGGATCAAGCTTTCTCTTACTACAGCTTACAACCCTGAAGGCAATGGAAAGAGTGAAAGAGGGCATCCTCCTATCATCAAAGCTTTGGCCAAGGCTTGCGAAGGAAGAGTTGGTGAGTGGCAAAAATTGTTACCATATGCTTTATGGGATGATCGTACAACACATAGCTCAGTAACTGGCTACATGCCTGCGGAGCTAATGCATGGCCAAAAGCCAGTGATGCCGATTGAGGATACAATTCCCACATGGAATGTACTACCTTGGCAAGAGGGGCTTAGTAGGGAAGATCTCCTTGCACTGCGTATAAGGCAGCTAGAGAGAAGACCTGGAGACATTGAAGCTGCAAAAGAACGACTCAAAAATGCAAGGTTGAAAAACAAGGACTATTTTGATAAGAGACATCGACTCAGGAGCAAAGCAATTGACAAAGGTGACTGGGTTTTAGTGTATGATAGTAGCCTTGATAACCAGCACACAGTCATGTGTAAGTTCTCAAAAAGATGGTTTGGACCGTATGTTGTAAAGCATGGGCATGAAAATGCTACTTACAGCTTGTCTGAACTAGATGGTACAGAAGTAAAGATTTCCATTGTAGGAAAAAGAATTAAAATGTTTAAGAGAAGAGGAGACAATGATCTAGAAGATATGGATGAGGAAGAAGAGAAAAACACAGGTGAAGATCAAAGTGAACATGAAGCTCTAGAATCATCCAGTGAAGAAGAAGACAAGGAAGATGTACAAGAGGTCTAATCTTACAAAGAGACAATGTGGCACATACCGGAGGATGTGCAGGTTAGAGGGGGTGGATGTCGTGCTGTGACACGTACATAGTGGGAACGCATGCTACAAGATCTAACTTGTATTTTTTTAGATACATAATTATATTTCCTATAGTGTACATATGCATATTTAAGTATAATAATAAGCCTTCTATCTCATCCTATTATTTTTCTCAAGGGTAACATATCCTTACTTTACCATCAGAAAATACTATGGGAAAAGCATCAATAGCTCTCGCCTCTTTAACTTGGGGCAAAAAACATTGATTCTTTATTTCTACTATTTCATTATCATCTCACATCCTAGCTAGATCCTATATCTAGGGTAAACTCCAATATATATATATTCTATGTATTTTTTATACTTTTCTTATATTTCTTTTTAAATAGCTACTAGGAGAGAATCAAATCCTAGTGGGACACTAGGTGGCATGATTTCAAAGATACACTTATTTTAATGCATTATTGCAAGCATGATTACAAAACTTTGTCAAGGAGCAATGTCATGCTTTCATATGGCATGAGGTGTCCTTTGGAATTAAATGAAAGTCTAGGCTAAGGAGACCACATGAAGACTTTTGCTGCCATAAATGGACCCTATTTTGATGAATTTTTTACACAAGGTTCCAATCCGAATTGGAAAACGATTTTAAAATGAAAATCATAGCTAATGAGCTGAAGTTTTTGCCCATATTTTTACTTTTTTATTTCGAGCCACGTTTGAGGAGATATGATCAAAATACTGGACCCCAATCTGCCCACATCATGCAGGGGCAGCTCATTTCCAACTTTTCCAATTCCTATTCACACTGGCTCCTCTCTTCTTGTGTAAACCCTTGGGGGTTCCCTTCACCTATAAAAGGGGACCTCTTCTTCCTTGGAAGGAACTCAAGCATTCAAGCCATTGATGAGAGGAATTCTTGAGGGAGTGAGTAGTAATGCCTAATTGTACTTAGCCCCATTAACATAAGCCCAAGCCTACACTTTCTCCTAGAAGAAGACTAGCCATTCTTGTATGCTATCCTTGGAAGATCAACTCTAATCAAAGAAGGTGTTGTACTTGGCGTATCAATCAAAGTGGAGTGCTCCCCTCTTCTTCTCTCTCCATCAATAATGGTGCCGAAGGGTTTGTCAAGTAAGATGTGTTCTACATTGCTGTTTTCTTGATTTCTTATTGTTTTCTTTTTCATCTCTAATCCGACATATATATATATATATATATATATAAATATATATATATATATATATATGTATCTAATCTCATCTCCTTAACCAAATCTATCTCTCTCACTCTTAGTAATTCATCCTCTCTACAAATTTTAGGTTCTCTTTGCTACAGGTACATCTCTCCCCGCAGTATCCTTATTGTCTACGGGCAAGAATAGGGCTTGGGAGGGAAAATTCTCATCTCTTCACTTCTCTCATATCTACATTTCTCACATACTATCCTAGATGAATAACCCACATGATGATCATTTCTATCGCTTTCACTCTGTACAATCTATTAGAATTAACGTATGGATTAGCCGTAAAATAAACTTTCAACAACGTATAGTGTTTCTCTTTGGCCCTGAAAGGCTCAATGAAATACTTCTATCACCGGATCCCATCATACTACCTCTCATAGACTATAATTTTTCTTTTGATGTAAGCGTAGTTATCTTGCTATGAACCAAGAGGATTTGTACACACAATTAATCCCAATCACTAGACAAAATATATATATTATGGTAAGCAAAAACTACAATTCCAAAGAACAATTCGTAGCCTATTTGGTCAGCCAAGATTGAATGCCATTAACTCATCCATTAACCCTCTCATATTACCCATGATACGATATGACCATAGCCTTGATGTTTTCATCTTCGTATTGTTTTGACATTCTCTTTTGCGTTCTTTCTTTGTGTGTGTGAATGCAAGAGAGAAAGAGTGAGTCTTCTTTGATTGCACTTCTTTCCAAACCCTAGTCTTCATGGCATCTATGGTTTAACTCCTTCATATAGTTTTTGTTGAGTTCTCTCACAAACTCTCACAGCCATAAGCCCGGTACTTTCCTGGCAAGAACGCAAATTTCTCGACAGCGTGACTTGCCTGAAACTTCACATAAAGGAGAACAAGGACAGGGATTAGCCAAGGCAAGACTAGATATTAGAGATGAGCTCACCGAAAGCATTAAGGAGATGCCGGAAGGTCTAGCCAAAGAATACATGCTTTATGAAGTAAAGATAATGGAGTCAGCGGCACTGGCATTCTTACAGCCAGAAGAGCAAGTACAAGGGTTTGGCCATGACTACCTACCTTTTCCTTTGATATGCCATGAAGCCAATTTATGGAAGGAAAAGATGCGGCCAACCCTGCCACGAAACAAACAAGGAAATTACGAAGGTGTAGCACTAACAGCAGAAGAAGCTGAGGTTCTCATCAAAGATCACCCGAAATGGAGGTAGAAGTGGCTGGAGAAGAGGCCGCGGGA
The DNA here is from genome assembly GCF_014529385.1 of Adiantum capillus-veneris. Classification (NCBI taxonomy): domain Eukaryota; kingdom Viridiplantae; phylum Streptophyta; class Polypodiopsida; order Polypodiales; family Pteridaceae; genus Adiantum; species Adiantum capillus-veneris. The sequence goes on along the minus strand of NC_140951.1, from coordinate 123,483,029 downwards.
TCTAACACATTACCGCAATGCTTCTCAACACACCCAAATAGATCCTACCTTCTGTCCAGTCCCTCGAAGAAGGCCATGGAAGGACTTTGTAGCATGGAGAGGCTCAAAGAGACAGAGACTGAACTACCCAGTTCTTACGGTGCAAAACCCTCCTTCGGTAGCCTACGTAGTAAACACTCTCAATTCGACAATCACTTTGATGTGGGATGTCCACGACGTAGCCTGTCAAATGCTGGTAAAGATAGCCCGGATGATCGTCACCTGCATCCAGGTGTTCAAAGACATTGAAGGCAACGATCATCCGTGGAATTTATTCTTAGAAGGGCATAGAGGAATTCGCTGGAATTTTCAAGATTCACCACCACGACATATCCTGATGGCAATGTACTCAAGACTTATGTACCTGCCGTCACATTACTTGCAGACATTCGAGGAGACCTTCGTCTCACAGGTTTTTTTGAAATCGACTCAAGAATCTTTCATCCTATGGCGAAGGACCTCAAGGCACGGTACATAGCATACCAGCACACAGTAATTGAAAACCCTTTCAGACAGCAACAAGAAGACCTGGAGGTTGTACTCCGCACACGAAGCTTTTCAATAAAACTTGCCTCCTTGGAACCCCATCAATGACCAAAGCTCTGAACATGCAGGAGGACGTGCAACGATATTTTGGTGGACGAAGCAATGGTCTCCAGAGAAAGAGTCACATTTTTCAAGGAATCTACATTTTTGCGGAAATCTCATTCTTTTGTAAAAGAGCTTCTCTAAGCCGAGAACTTGTAAAGAAATTTTTGAATATTTTTCCGAGAGCATTGTATAGTGGAGATCGAGTTAGAAGTTTAGGACTTTTTGGCCGGACAAGCCATTTGTAAAGACCTAAACTATAAAGGTCAGTTTTGTAAGTTTGAACATCATCCTCTTTTATCAGAAGCTTTGAAGAAGACAACATACATTTGAGAGCTTCCTCTTGCTCCAACTTGTAATCTTCGCTATTGTGGCTACGGTAATCCGAATTCAGATTCGTTTATTGCATTGTGTTCCTCTTACATTGCTCTTCCATTCAAGTGTAAGCATTCAAGATTCGGTGTAGGTGTTCAACTACGTGTTTCAGACTTTAAATCGTTGTTTTGAGTGTTTAAATGCGTATTTTATGGTGTTTTGACCCTAGGAGAGGCTTCAGGGACCCTAAAACGACCCTTTGGGATCATCTGCCTTTGGGATCATCTGTTCATTATTTTTGCTGACTTTGGGACGAACGAACGCGATCCATGTACCTCTCGAGAATGTTGTGACAGTGATAGGATAGATTCTAAATAGTCCTCTATAGCTCCCCTTCAAGTTTCGTGCGAATATGATTTGCATGGTAAACGGGCGTGATGACTGTAGAGCTGTGTAGAAGGACATAGGCAGATTACTTGGCTTTAGTGCGTATGATTTGCTTGCAGAGTTAGTAGTCGCATCTCATCAAGTTTGCTTCATTAGGAATGACGCCCTAGTGAGTTTCCATGCCTCATCCTGGTCGCTTCCCTTGTATTGATATTTTATGTTGATGCGTGAGAGTTATGCTATGGACGCCCGTCGCGGTGACCCGCAAACATTGGCGCCGCTGCTGGGAATGCACCTTAGGTGATGAGTGACCGAGTGCGTAGTTAGCTTCTTTAAAAAAAGATCAATCCACAAATCCATTTTACACCTCAATAAGGCTGCTAGACAAGCTAGGGTTTAGAGCTTAGTGGAGTCTAGAGTCAGTGGACCGGCTAGATCCTCTCTTAGGAGATTTAGGGAGCTGTGAGTGAGAGTGTTCAAAGCATTTTTGCTCTTCAATTTCTCTAATTCGATTGAGTACTGAAATCTCACCCGAAATCCGTCTTGTTTGTTTTGTTTGAGTCATTTCTTTATGTTCTTTCATTTATGTACTTAGGAGTAGGATAAGTAATTCGCATTCCAGTCAGATTTGGGGCAAAAGTTAGAGTCGAGAACCAGGAAACCATAACTTTGGCAAAAAGGCCATATGACTGTGAAATTTAGAAAATCTGACCAAACATGGTTGATATTGATTCAAATCACCAAGTGGTAGCACAAAACACTGTAAAACACTTGTCAGAGGGAGGAGACTAAATTTCATCAGATTTGGCTCATGTACTACGATCGCGATCGGTGTACCTTTGTGCCAGAATTGTTGTGTGCCTTCCTGATAAGATTCTAAACAAGTTTGTCTAAAGCAACCACACCCAGAAACATCAAAAATCAAGAAAATCAAGCTACTTGGGCAAAATTAACCTAACAAACCCCAAAAAGTGCAAAATCTTGGCTTTTAGTGATCCAAATGCTAAGTGAATGGGGAAATAGCCTCAGAACTTTCTTCATGTTTTTGAGATCGGGAAAACAAATCAACAACCAACACCGAAATTTAGCGGGTCAAGCAAGTGTTTTATCAACAGAGGAGAGTGTAAACCAAGGTGTAGTACGACCGTTAGAGCCGATCCTTGAAGGAAGTATTTCTGATACTTCTTCAGAGAGATCTTACAAGTATTTCACAAAACACTTGGGACATTTAAACCTAAACGAAAGAGAAAACATGGCAGCAGGACCATCAAACCCTTCGACCATAATGAAGCTATTGTTCATCAAGTATCAGTATGACAACAAGCAAGGTGCCAAGATCTACAAAGATGGTATGGACCACTACTGTGTGAAAATAGAAGATAGACCAAGTGAGTTCAAGAACTTAGTGCCTGTGAGCTATAGCGGAGATAGGTACCTAGATGACGAAGGTATCATGTACTTGGTAGTCCTGAATCCTAACATTGTGGAAAAGTGGGGATTCATGGGCACGAAAGCCAAAGTAGATGAGGAACCTGAGGAGAAAGAACCAACAATGAGCTTCCCTGATGCGAGGTTAAGGCGAGAAAACAAAACTTTGAGAGTCAACACAGAAAACGTCTACGTGGGGTTATACAAGTATAATAATGGAGAGCAAGATCTCTATTATAGATGCGAGGAGCCCTACGTCGGGGAGTTGACAGAGTGGAAAAGACTTTATGTCTTCACCTACACAGAGGGATCAGAAACGAAAATCGTCGCATACGACAAATATTGAAGACGATACGCAACAATTGATAAAAAGGAGTTGGAAGGATATACGTACTTTGGGGGACCACTCCACCAGTATTATGTCACTCCAACCCCACAGAGATCAGCACCTACAAATTCCATGCCAGACCCGATGGCAACAGGTGGAGAGAGGACTCATGTAGCTGATTCTTTCAGTCAACCTCAGTATTCTATGCCAAACCCCATGGGAACATTACATCCTAGAGAGTCAATGGCTACGAATCGAGGTAGTGCGATTCCTATCTCTACACATACCGCAGTAGGTCCGACATTCGCAGCCACACCATCACATTTGCCTCCTAGTAGTAGATTCGTGGCAGGGGAGCCAACGAGAGCAACCCATGACATCCATGATGTACGAGAATGATTAAGTCGAGACACGGGAGCATTGAGATTGGTCGCAGACCATAGACGGATGAGGCCATCCTAGGTGAGGGAGGCACCGCATACCTAGCTAGGTACAAATTGGGGCAGGGGACCGCCGGCCCCGGTGGGGGGGCCGGTGGCCCCCTGTCCCCAATCGTACCTAGCTAGGTATGCGGTGGCTCTCGAGCAGAAGCTCATGATGTTATGCATTGTATGAAAAACACTGGAAAGACTTCGTTTTCCTACACGAGAAAATTTCTAAATCTTCTTGTGGTTGAGCCTTGAGAGACTCCACAATACACCAAGAAACTACATAACCCTAGATAGAGGTGATCCAATTTAGACGATTCCTTTTGCACTGTTATCGAGTTCAGGTCATGACCGCAAGGATTGCTTGATTCTACTCATCTGAGTTCTTCCTTTTTCCAACAATACAATTACTTCCATGCTTTCTTGAATAATCTCTATGAAGCTAGTTGTTGAGAGCCCGTTTTCAAAGACCCACCAGTTCTTAGCCTTCCAAACTTGCTTAAATAGCAGAGGCAAACAATTTGCATGCAGATTAACAGAGCTTGGATTTTGACCACCTTCCCTCCCAAGAATGGATCATTCTTGGAGAACCCGATCTTTCAGGTCTTTTGTATCCATTTGCATATTTTGCCCCAAGGCCTCTGATAGCCGGGCACTCCTTGAATAAGTGAGGGGGGTCCTCACTTGCCGCTTTGCACCCTGAGCACTTATTTGAGCCAATACCTATGGCTAGAATCTTAAAGCCTATCGACATAGCCCCGCATAACACCTACCACATAAATATCTTCATCGCATGTGGCCATTGAGGGTCCCAAATGTTATTTGCTATCAACACCCATCTAGATTTAAGCCAACGCTTACCCCGCTGCTTGTTGAGGGGGAGAACCAATCAGCCTTGATCATTGGGATGTGGTAGATATCCTTGGTTTGCAATTTAGAGAATTTTCTGCACTTGGGCCACTGCCAAGCTTTTTACTTGAATTCAAACCCGCATTGGCATCAAGATATTGTCCAATCCTTCTATAGATGTGATTATCAATAGTCTTTCAGGTCCATTGAGGTGACATTGAGTAACCCATTGGTCTGTTTCTTTTTGGCTCTTGTTGATGTTGTCCCAAAAATGGGCCAGTCGCCGAAGTCCTTAGTTATTGACCTTTCTGGCAATTTCTCTCCAAAATGGTTCACTTCCTGCTTTAGATAGCAATGGGGACCAATTTATTATGGAGCTTTGGAAATATTTGCTTCCATTGCATTAGTACACTTACACATGAGATCAGCCATGGCGCCACCTAATCTCAAGTTGGACCACATGGCTAACAGTTTGTCATGAATCTCTAACTCTTTCAAGTGGTCACTTTGAGAAAAGCGTTTATCCCCCTTCTTACTCAAACTAGTATTGCCAGCGGTCTTCAATTGCCTCTCTCAAAAGGTCTCTGTTTCTCTCACTGAGCGTGCTTAGTTGTAGGCCACATTGTAAGAGGTGGTCGGAGTGAGGAAGATTCGCCACGTGTTCGGGGAGGGCCCCCAAAGCCCTCCCCCTTTTAGTAAAGCTTGCCTTAAAAAGCGAATAACACTTTTGCAAATTGAAAACAACCTTACAAAGAAAAAAAAGGCTAGTTAGTTTGTATCACGTCAAACCTCATTGAACACAAGGAGTAGTTAATTACAAAGGATGTCTTTCTCCCTATTCAAGCAAGTTGCAACTCGGGGACCTAGGCACTACTATTGTTATATTTGCCAGCTCTTGTTGTATGCTTTTGTCAAATTATTCACCTCGTGTGGCATGTGAAGCTTCCTTTTAAGCACATCAAGGCTTGCTTTTTCATGCTTTTGTAGACTTTGGCAACGAGGGTACATGTAGTTCATAGCATATGCCACAATGTTCACGCAGAATTGACAACCAATCGACAAAGATAGCAAGCTCAAACCGGCAAAGATAGCAAGCTTGCATTGGAAGGTGTCATTCAATCCTTTTGATTGTTTTTGAAACTCATTAAGTCTCCCCAAATCTCAGGCAAATAAAAATTCTTTCAAAACATATTAAGTGCATAAATGAAGGGTGAGTTTTAGAAATGAAAGGAAAGATGAAGGTGAAAAGTCAAAAGACCTTCTTCTGCCCATATAAATAGGTGCTTTTTTTCTTTTTTCTTTTTTTAAATCATTTTTTTCTCTTTTCTTTAGCGTTTTCTTCTCTCTCTCTCTCTCTCTCTCTCTCTCTCTTTCTCTCTCTCTCTCTCATTGTTGTATCCGTCCTAATATTGTTGCAAATCTATGTGCTCTATCATTGCATGTTGTTATGTGCTATAAACTAACGCATCGTTTTTTTTTTTTTTTGAGAGGAATTTTTGAATTAGGAATATCTTTTAATTTTTTTGAAGCCATTAGGAATACCTTTTAATTTAAACTTAATGTGAGTAGTAAATTACATGAGATAGTCTGCTCAAATCGAGTCAAGGCTCTTAAAACCACCACCAAAGATACAGGGAAGCCATAACCTGATACAACCAAGCATTGTAAATTGTCATCATAGACTAGGATTATCATAATACATATAACCAAAAAAAAGCAAGACAAGAACCTGACAAGAGCTGCCACCCGAGTGAAAAAACATCTACCACATGCATCTCGCCCTCCCTTACCAGGCTCAATAGAATAATACTAGCATCCAACAACTTCAAATGCACCGAGAAGGTCGAGATCCAAACCTACCAAGTCCGCTTGAAGAAACATGCACACGACCAACCGCTAGTAGCGAGGAATGAGGCCACCCTCCACAGGCTCTGTAGAAGAGCTAAGCTCCTTCAATGGGGGGCCTTCCGTGCCACGAAGAATGCCCCTTCTGCAACCAGCGGCATCTCCAAGGAAGGCTAAAAGCATCAATATCTAGGCCATCATGAATTCTTCAAGAGGAGGTGGGGAGGGGAGATGGCCCTCACCCTGTTTCCAAAAAAACATAGCAGAGCGAGTAGAGGGGGTGGCACCAAGAACAAGGGGAGGACAATTGAGAGGCCCCCCTAGGCCGGCTCTTGTCCTACCTGCCGAAGTAGCTTTGCGTCAAGGCTGACCCCATCACTCCCATGCAAGGCAAGTCATGCATCCAGTCCCTTCGAACCTCCTGCTCTCTTGAAGCTTGAGGAGGTTGCTCAACCCTTGCAAGGGAGCGCCTCGCTCTACGCAAATGGCTTAATCCTATTGAGAATGTTGTAAAAATATGTAATCGTGGCATGTGCTCATTTGAGGAAGGGAGAAAGAAAAGGAGTACTAGCTTATCAAAACAAATTATGGATACATGCCGATTCTACATCACGCCCTCATTAATTAACCGCAAATATTCTCTCCTCCCTCTCTTTAAAAAAAGTTTTCCTTCCCTCTCCGCTCTGCCTTGTGTGATGCTCTTCTAATTGCTCCTCTCCCTCCTCATCTCATCTAGCACACACTTGTCCTACAACATCGATAGTAACATCATGCCAACATGGACACACCTACGTTGCAGTGCATGATAGAGGCCTAGCCTTGTTCGTGTCACAAAGTATAGTTGCCTTATAGGTAAGGCATAGCCATGTTCTCTCCGACCATGTCACGAAGCATAGCTCCCCTATGGGTAAGAACATATCTGCAACCTTGTCATGTCATGGCATGCACCTCGACAAGTGCACTTATTCAACATAGAGCAACACCCATGCAATGTGCATCCTCATGCCTCCCCACCTTCGTCATCATCCGACTTACAGGGAAAGCTCAGCCTCGAGTGAGAAAACCTTAAGATGGGGCATGTTTCCACGGGGAACCTCCTAAGTGGTGTCAACTCACCTGACCTACAAAGCACAAGGCCTTTCCCTCTAAAGGGAGCATCTCCAAGCTGCCATGAAATGCATAGGCTCTCTCTTCCCGATCAAGCGGACACGTATTTTTGTGCCTACCCCATGGGTGGATTCAATGGATTTTCTTTGCTCTCAATTTTGAGAGCTCAAGGATAGGAACGCAAAGCTCAAGGCACATCTTGTAGCCCTTGAGACACATCTCTCCTCCTTGGAGTCTCAAAAACAAGTTGATAATCAGCATGTTCTTGCCAAAGCAAAGGAAATCGAGCACACCCCCCTCACCGCAAGCGTGGGCAACCTTGCCACTCAAGTTCAAGAAGAAACCATCGTCGTCTCCTCTACAATAGAAGAGTGCATGCAAGAATGTACTAGCACTCTCTGTTCGAATCGGTGGCTTGCCCTGTACTTGGTGGTAAGAGAGCAACGACGCTAGTGAAGCTCAACCAAGCCATTCACCGAACCGAGTTCGACCCAACACAATTGAGAAGGTTCACCACGACAACCGCATCAACCAAGGCATCTTGGTCTTCAAGACTAAAGAGGTGTGCATAGCGCTTCTACAATAAGCACAACTTCTCAAGGGTCCAAAGTATGGATAAGTGAGGCCTTGACCCCTCTCAGCTGAGAGTTAAGAAACAAGAACTCTAAAAGGTTCAAGAAGCACAAGCAGCCGGAAAATGGGCCGTCTACCAAGGTGGCAAGGCCATCATCGAGGAATTCTACGCTCCAAAAACTCCCAAGCCACCTTCCCCTTTCCCCCCCCCAGTGACATATGTCACAATTTTGTCGTATCCACATTAGTCATGATTCTCCATGTACTCCTCTACTAAGAGGTCCAGCCATGTATGTTTATGTGTCCCATAGGTCATATTTGACCTCCGCAAATGATAATAAAATCTCAATCTCTCTCTCTCTCTCTCTCTCTCTCTCTCTCTCTCTCTCACACACACACACAAGCAATGTGCATGCTCATGCTCATGCTCATGCTCCAGAGATGCTCATGCTTGTCTTTCACACAAAATATATGCACGTGTCAAAAACAGAGACAGAGAGAGAGAGAGAGAGGCTCTTTCATTTGCTTTTCCTTTTATTCACAAACATCTGAAAAGAGCATTAGGGTAAAAGGGCCAATAAAAAACCACCCCCCTTTAGGAGGACTGCCGGGGCCAATTTTTTTGTGCACTTTCGGACCCATTGTGAGACACAAATGGGTGAGAGTTGGGGTGGACAATGTAGCCAACTTGCAATCGTGGCCATTAGATCTTGGGTTCGAGCCTTGTTGGCACAATGGCTCTAAATGCCCCCCCATTCTGGTTTTTTATTTACACCCATTTTTAATACACATAAAAAATGTTGTGCGGGCGTTCTTCGCCTGTATAAATGCAATTTGATTTCAAATTTTTGTTGCTAGTAGAGACGATCTCGATCTTTATTTTAAACGTCTAAACACTCGATCCTGTTTAGCGTGCTTTCTGGAGTGTGTGTTTACTCTTAGGTGGCCTTAAGTTGGCCCCTTTACCCTACTTAGATTTCCTTTGAAAGCAATGAATCCATCAAACAAAACCAATCTGTTCACTCACATGTGAGCTTCGGGGAAAAAAAAAAGGAATGGGTTCAAATAAAAATATGTTATTGTGCCCACATCCCTCCTTTTTCCACGAAGGCTTGGGAGCAACTCCCTTAGATTAGTGTTAATAAACCCCAAAACCACCTACTCGTGTTCACATGTGAGGAAGAAAATAAAAGAAAAGGGCTACTAGCTTATCGAAACAAATTATTGCTTGGATACATACTAGCTTTTCGACTTTACATGGGGTTTCGTGTGTTAATCACGTGAAAATGGCAAGGTTCAAGGGAGTTGCAAACAAGGCTAGATTAGGTATGATGAATCCCAGTGAGAGCAAACAAATTGTTTACACAAGAAACAAAGCAACGTGGTTAATATGCATGTTAAGATACCTAAGAAGACCCAGGATGTCTAGGCCTACAACAAGCTCATATACAAAACAGATTGGTTCGTGCCACTTGTCAACATATGAAAGGAAAATTTGTCAGAAGAGCATTGGTAGAAGAGTCTTAATGGCATTTGAGAGAGAAAATCGCTATCCTAGAACGTAAAGATGCTTACATGGAAGGTGCTATGGGGAGCTATCCCCAATGGGAACAAGGTTTGCACTAGAGGGATTGGCACTGACACTTGCTCTGGTTGTAGATCAGCTCTGGAAGATCCCCTCCATTTTTTCAAAAATACCATGGCACATAAAACTACGATGCCACATGGGGGTTTAGCCACTAATTTGCAAGCGGGTGCGAAAGACTTAGAGGATTATCTTCTACATAAACGACCAGATATTGGGACAATGCAAATCGTAGAATCAATGCAAATCGTAGAATCAAGCCATTTTGATTTGCACCCAAATCATCACATTCTATTATATGAAATAAATATGGGAAGCCAAGAACCTTTGCGTCTTTGAGGGCAAAAATGCTCAATTCAACGATGTGTTAAGTGAAAGGTTATCTCTATTGTACTATCAAAGAGAGCCGCAGACGCAAATGTCAAAGAATGGACACATGCACTTAGTTGCATGGGCTACTCGAGTGATAGTCCTTAGTAGCTCTTTGTCAGCCTCGTGTTGCATGTCTATACAAGCACCCTTTTGGAAACACTGCCCCCTCAAGCTTGGCACACATAGTGCTTGAGGTTGTTTTATATTCTTTTTGAGTTAATGTAATTTCTCCACTCACAATTGTGAGTCTGGCCCAAAAAAGAAAAGATACACCTAAGAAAAAGTTAATATAACACGATTGTGAGTATGGCCCCCAAAAAAAAGAATAATGTTAAGATACCTTCTCATGTTCACGTACACTAGCCTGCAATATGTTGGTACAGCTTCTCGATTGGACCACTGCTATTGCTCTCATCAAGTCGATTGGTTGCCCTCATGACTTGAACTAAAGGTGTTAACTTCACTTTGTATGTCGGATCACCTACCCTTAAGTGTTGAAAAGAACCAAAGGAGATGTAACATTTAATGGCCTAAAATCTTTTGTGTAGCGGAATTTAGCATGAACATAGTGGGCATTTCATTAGTGTTGATTCCTAATGAGATTTACAAGAGTGCTTGAGTGGAGAGAGCAACAAAAAGCATAACACCTAGTTAGATAGCATCGACAATACTTTCAAAAGAGAGAGCAATTAAGCTATTGACAACAGTTGAGGACCGGATTTGCATGGAGCCGGTCCCCCCTCCAAAAGGCTTTGTATTATGGTTTCTCCCATCAAGAGAGACATTGTACAATACAATTCTTTGTGTTCCTTCAAGACTAGCTAGTGCAATGAAGATGGAAACTTCATACACCAAGCAAAACACTTAATCAAACACAACTTGAATTATCCCCGTTCTCAGACCCAAGACCTCACACACCTTCGAAGATGGTGAGAGCTAGCAGGGTATGAGAGTAGATTGAGAGGAAAAAGAAGTATCTTACGAGAAAGAAGTACATCTCCTCACATAATCACTCATATTAGCATAGCTTAGCTTAGTAATTAGCTTGGTAGAGAAGATGAGCATGCATTGAAGCTTGGCTCTTGGTTGGATTTGCATCCACATGCCAAGAGAGTGTTGATGTAGGCTTCTATCTCACAAGCTTGGAGTAGGTGATGAGCTCTCCATTAAAGCTTGGGAGGAGATAGAGTATTTTTCCTTCACACATGGTCAAGTGTGAGAGTGTGTGTCAATGCCAAGCAAAAATCAGCCCCCCCCCTCTCTTGGGCGAGCCCTAGCTGCTAAATAAGTCTAGCTTTTGCCTCATTGGACCTCCCCAGGTCAAGCCAATAGGGATTAAGCAGCATAAGTGATAGCCTTCTGACATGTGTCCCCCTTTCCCCTTTTGTGAGAGCTTTAGGTAATTAAATAATTAAACTAAACTCTCATTGGACCCCTTTGCCTCCTGGCCAATAGGAATCAGGCAAGCCATGGGGCTCCTGAATGCTCATTGGACCCCTTGGGAGACTGCCCAATAGTCTTCTAGGACACTTAATTCTTATTGGTTTCTTTTATTAAATGTTTTTAAATTAATTAAACTAGATTTACTCTAGCTTAATTCTCATTGGTCCACTTCAAGGGTCTTCCAATAGGAATTGGGCACACCTTGTGGGCATCTGGCCTAGGGAGCTGACATGTGTCCCTCATTCCCTTTGTGTAAAGGGAGCCTGTGTGTGTGTGTGTGTGGCTTTCTCTCTCATCCCCTAGCTTTGGGGCTCGCCCCCTCCCATGTAGGGATGTAGAAAGACTTTTTGGGCACACACTAAGCATCCAATTTTCCCTAGGGTTGACCTTTGGACACAACCTTTGAATTTTGGAACCTTAGCATTTTGAAGTCTTAATGGGCTGAACCTTAGGGTCTTTTTGGCCCATTGTTTCACATGGCTCTTTTGCAGATGGCCCCCCCTTTGGATCCCTATTTTCCCTCCTTTGGATCCCTACTGTGGCCGGTCTGCTAACTTAACCAATATTCTAGCTTTTTCTCCCTTGGCACTTCCCCACATTAAATGATCAGTTTAATATGAGAAAATCATTTAGGAGAATTAGATATTGATTATTATGACATTACCTCTCTCTTGAAATCATAGTCGTCCTCGACTATGGTGTAGAGAAGATAAAGCATATGCATGAGTCCTTTTCTTAGCGGGTAGAGGATCCCTATGTTACCCTACGACATCATTCCATAATGGATGACTAGTCCATTTGGCGCTTGAGAGCCTGAGGCTGCCGCAAGCATGTCTGCACATTAGTCCTATCAGTCTTCCATAGTAGAGTGACAAGCTCTACTTGGTGTTTGGGAGACGTCGTCTCCGCAAACTTGATCTAAGCATGCATACTACTTCATTTTTGTGCACAAATAAAGAAAAAGAGAGTCTTATAAGACAAAAATTTTTGTTCATTTTTAACATTTTGTACATTTGCTTACTCTTGGGAAGCATTGTAAGCATTGACAAGGTTTAGGTTATCCTTTAATTGTATGCCTTGCATCCATCTAGCATCTTCAAAAGGATAATTCTTAAACTTAATAAGATATCGTCGGATAGTCTTACCGCCTCTTAATACCTTGTCTTCATGTCGGAGAATGGACTCGGGCTGCAGCACCTCCTCGTGGTCCTCGATCTCCGGTGGGTCTTCAATAGTTGGTTCTTGAGGTGGCTCTCCTTTGTAAGGCTTTAAGAGGCTCACATGAAAAGCATTGTGTATGAGCCAATGATTGGGCAACTTAAGTTGATAGGCCATCTCATTGATTGGCCTAAGAATCTGGAAGGGACCATAGTACCTTTTTGCTAGTTTAGCATAGTACTTTTGGTGGCCCGTAGGATTCTTGCCCGTGTGTGCCTTAATCGAGCCTTGGGAAACTTTAACAAGACCCAATCGTTTTCTTTAAAGGCTTGGGCTCTTCTGTGCTTGTCAGCAGCAGCCTTTTGCCTTTGCTGTGAGATAGAGATAGCATCCTTAATCTTTTGGAAAGATTCTTGTAGGTCTCGGCTATACTCATCTGCAGCGAAGATCTTCCCATGTACCTTAAGTAGCAAGGGACTTTTTGATCTTCCCTCAATTACCTCGAAAGGTGCTTTTCCTGTAGAAGTATGTACAGTGTTATTGTAAGCATACTCTACTAAGGGTAAGTACTTCTCCCATTGGGATCTTTGATCTACTTCCGTTACATAGGCTTTTAGTAGATCGAGAATAGTTAGGTTAGCTATTTCACTTTGGCCATCAGTTTGTGGATGATAGGCCGAAGAGAAGTTTAGCCTTGTTCCTAAATTCTCAAAGAGACCCTTCCAGAAATTACTGGTCATTCTAGGATCTCTATCCGACACTATGGACATTGGCAAGCCATGGTACTTGAAAATTTGTGAAATGAAGAGGGTTGCCATTTGATGGGCTTTGATAGTCTTTTTGACAGGTATAAAATGAGCTTGTTTACTGAACCTGTCTACTATCGTCCATATTCCCGTATTCCCATGGATAGACTTAGACAATCCAAAGATAAAATCCATGGATATGCTCTCCCAAGGTGAATTAGGGATTGGCAAGGGTTGAAGCAATCCAAGTTGCTTCCCTCTATCAAATTTTGTCTTTTGACATACCACACATTTGGAAACATACTCGTGTATGTTCACTTCATGGTAGGCCAATAGAAATATGTTTCAATTCCCTTTAGGGTAGACTGAATCCCTCTATGCCCCGCATATGGGGGAGCATGAGATTCATACATTACTTTCTCACGTAGTGAGTTAGTAACGCATAGTCTATTGCCATAGAGAAGATAACCATCTTGTAAAGTAAATGGTTCTTCTTTCTTCCCTAATGCAAGGGCTGAAATCACATCTCTAAAATCGGGATCAATAGCATACTCATCTATCATTGAAGATAGATCGTTGTGAGTTGCTATGGAAACCGCATTCACTCTCGGTCGTCTTGAGAGTGCATCGGCTACTTGATTATGCTTGCCAGCAATGTGAGCAATATGAAAATGAAATTGCGAAAGGAAATTTGCCCACCTCATTTGTTTGTCGGAGAGCTTGGTCTGCGTCATGAAGTACTTAAGACTTTGGTGATCCGTTCGCAGAATGAAAGGAGTCCCCAATAAATAGTGCTTCCATGAGTCTAAGGCATGTAGAACTGCAAGGAGTTCTTTTTCGTATATGCCTAGAGCTTGCTCAACAGGGTCGAGCCTTCGACTCTCATAGCCTATGGCGTGCCCTTCTTGGAGCAGAACAGCCCCAAGGCAATCACCACAAGCATAACATTGGACCTCAAATGGTTTTGAGAGATCCGGTAGTGTAAGCACAGGTTGAGAGATAAGCTTTTCTTTAAGCTTTTCGAAAGCATTGTTCTCCTTAGCAGACCACGTATACCTAACATTTTTCTTTGTTAGGTCATGTAATGGTCCCGCAATTTGTGAGAACTTTTCTATGAAGCGTCTATAGTATGCACACATACCTATAAAGCTTCTTAGTTCATGAAGATTCCTTGGGTTAGGCCATCCTTTTATTACCTCTAACTTGGATGGATCCATTTGGATTCCATCTTGAGAGATAATGTGACCTAAATATTGAATCTCTTGCAAGAAAAATTCACTTTTCTTTCGATTAACATAAAGTTTATTCTCTCTTAAAACTTGAAATATTACCTGGAGGTGTTGCTTGTGTTCCTCTAATGAATTAGAGTAGATGATAATATCATCAAAGAACACTCCAGTGAAGGTTCGATGAGGTCTGAACAGCTTCTCCATCAAGCGGTTAAATGTGGCTGGTGCATTAGTCAAGCCAAAAGGCATGACAATGTATTCGTAAAGACCAAATGTAGTACGAAATGCGGTCTTTACAATGTCTTGATCAACTATCCTTATTTGATGATAGCCACTTTTTAGGTCAATCCTACTGAAGTAGGTCGATCCTTGTAGCTTATCAAATAGGTCTTCTACCCGTGGAACGGGAAACCTATTCTTGATAGTGATCCTATTTAGTGCTCTATAGTCGACACACATACGATATGTGCCGTCTTTCTTTTGCACTAATAGCACAGGTGAGCAAAATGGAGATGAGCTAGGCCTAACCATGCCCTTCTCAACTAACTCATGCACTTGCCGCATAATCTCCTCTTGTTGAGCTTGAGAAACTCTATAAGGAGGTTTGTTAGGCGGTGAACTTCCTGGAAGAAGTTCAATTGCATGGTCGTCATTACCTCGTTTAGGAGGTAGCTCACAAGGGATGTCGTCAATAAAAACATCTTGAAACCCCTTGAAAAAATTGGATAACTCTAATTCCTTTTGGTTGCTTTTATTTTCTTTTGCTAAAGCATTAGGTTCATTTTGAGAATCTTTAACAAAAATCATGTACACGGAAATAGAGCTCTTTATTGACTTGTTGAAAGCTGGTGTATGTACAATGGGGATGGTGTTACCCATCTCCTTAGCATCTATATACATGTCCTTTCCCTGAACTTAAAGGAGATTCTCCTTTCAGGAAATTTAACATGGGCAGCCAGGCGGTCAAACCATGGTGCCCCTAGGATTACATCCTCATGCTTGAGAGGAGAGATAAAGAAGTCCTCTTTGTCCACATAGCCTTGGACATGAAGCCTCAATTTCCCGATTAAGGGAGTGACTGAAGCTTCTTGCCCCTTGAAGGCACTGTCTGCGGGTAGGATATCTCCCATCTCGTAGGATTGTATGCCTAGCTTGGTGGCTAACTCCATAGATATAAAATTGTGAGTAGAACCAGGGTCAAAGAGAATAAAAGCATCATGTTCTCTTACCTTTCCCCAAGCATGGCATAGAGGAGATCCTTTGTGGTGAGTTTGGTGAATCTCCTCCTCTTGGATTTCAACCAAAGAAGCTCTAGGAGGATCTTGGCGGTTGTTCTTTTGGGGACAAGCGCGGTACGCATGCCCTTGTTCGCCGCACTTGAAACACCGGTTATCTTTACGATAACGCTCAAGCTCTTCAGGAGAGAGTTTATTCTTTCCTTTGTAAACTCCCTTCTCTTTAGCTTTGTTGGAATTGCCCTTAGGAGACTTTTGGACATTGTCCTTCCCCTTAGGCTCATTGGAACCCTTGTTTTCCGGGGGCTTATTATTTCTTTTACCCCCCGTTTGGAAATTGATTCGCGAGGCCACCATAGTATGGTGTATTACCGCCGATATGGTACGTGGCCTTTGGGAGTTGACATACTCCGCCATTTCTTCCGTTAAGCCCGCACAAAATTGTTGCTTTTGCTCTCCAAAATCCAACTTTTTGAAGACAGTGGCCTTGAGTTGTAGGTCCCAAAACTTGTCTACATATTTGTGGATGGATTCATTGGGAGAGAGCTTTAAGCTTCGCCATTCGGTGAGTACTTTGTCTTTGGCATCGGTGGCCAAAAACTGCTTCATAATGGAAGCTCTTAAAGCCTTCCATGTTCGTGGAGCTTCACCGTTGGCTCGTAGGCTAGACCACCATTGTCTGGCGGACTTTTGAAAGTGCATAGCTACATGGCGTAGCTTAGAGGACTCCGTGAAGCCCTCATCTCCAAACGCCGCATCGAATTGCTGGATAAAGGCCAAAACTTTGTCTGTAGCACCGAAGGTGCCATCATAGGTAAGGAAAGAGATACTCTTCCCTCCCTCTTTGAATTTCTTCAGCTTGGACGACCTCTTCCATGCAGCATAGGATTTTCTATGGCCTCTTCTTTTTGATGGTTCAAAAGTTGCACCATCACTTTCTTCAGAAGATGAAGAATTTGAAGAAGGTGGAGAAGAGGGTGACCTCTTTCTCGCCTTTTTCTTGTCTTGATCTTTGTTGTCTTCACCATAGATTTCATAAGAGGAAGAGGATGAAGAAGATGGAGAAGAGGGTGTCCTCTTTCTCGCCTTTTTCTTCTCTTGCTTTTTATCATCCCTCTTTGAATTGTGGTGAGGAGAAGAATATGATGGTCTTCTCCGCTTTGGTGGTGATGGAGAGCGTTTAGCCCGCCGTCTTCGTGGAGCCATCTCCGCCGAGGTGGCGGGAGACTCGCTTCTTTCTCGTTCCTTCGGTGGAGGCTCTTGAGTTCTCCTTTGGGAAGGAGATGCATCATCAAGAAGTAAGTTCTTGAGCCCTTCATATGGATTCTCTTCTTCTTCCCGAATCGGAGAGAGACCTCTTTTGGTAGTCTCACAAGGAGGCTTCCTAGGTGTTCTCTCGTCATGGTGATGAGCTTGGAGAATCCCGTGAGCACGGAGCTGCCGTTGCACTTCACTTTGGAGAGATGGATTGCCCATGGCTTGTTGAAGCCTAGAAACAAGATAGTTAACAAGCATTGAAGCATCATTAGTAGCTTGCTCATGAGCAAAATCAAAGTTATCAACATTAATTTCACTCTCTTTACTATTGTCAGCCATTCTAACAACTTTTAGGTGTAAACTTTTTGGGTGTACTTTGGCACTTCAAGCCCTAGTTGGTACTCCTCTTTACCCCTTTAGAAAAAGCACTCAAGCTACTGTACCCGCGGCTCGAATACCATTAATTGCAAGGAATAGAAGAGAGGGTCTTTCGACACCAAGACAGCACCGGCTCCTGTCAAGCTTCTAATAGCTCAATAGTGTTTAAGCCGTAGGCAAGCCCCGTAGGACTCCACTATTAAGACCATAGCTCTCGACGGTGATGCCCCGTTAACTGCACAAAGGCAGGCGCACTGCAAGGCTGAAAAATCCCTATTCTACTTACTCGCAGGCAATTAGTAATACCAACCATTTGTAGCTAGCTTGAGGACCTCCCTTCTTGAGCAAGAAAAGAGAAACCTTGAGCTCTGATACCAATGTAACATTTAATGGCCTAAAATCTTTTGTGTAGCGGAATTTAGCATGAACATAGTGGGCATTTCATTAGTGTTGATTCCTAATGAGATTTACAAGAGTGCTTGAGTGGAGAGAGCAACAAAAAGCATAACACCTAGTTAGATAGCATCGACAATACTTTCAAAAGAGAGAGCAATTAAGCTATTGACAACAGTTGAGGACCGGATTTGCATGGAGCCGGTCCCCCCTCCAAAAGGCTTTGTATTATGGTTTCTCCCATCAAGAGAGACATTGTACAATACAATTCTTTGTGTTCCTTCAAGACTAGCTAGTGCAATGAAGATGGAAACTTCATACACCAAGCAAAACACTTAATCAAACACAACTTGAATTATCCCCGTTCTCAGACCCAAGACCTCACACACCTTCGAAGATGGTGAGAGCTAGCAGGGTATGAGAGTAGATTGAGAGGAAAAAGAAGTATCTTACGAGAAAGAAGTACATCTCCTCACATAATCACTCATATTAGCATAGCTTAGCTTAGTAATTAGCTTGGTAGAGAAGATGAGCATGCATTGAAGCTTGGCTCTTGGTTGGATTTGCATCCACATGCCAAGAGAGTGTTGATGTAGGCTTCTATCTCACAAGCTTGGAGTAGGTGATGAGCTCTCCATTAAAGCTTGGGAGGAGATAGAGTATTTTTCCTTCACACATGGTCAAGTGTGAGAGTGTGTGTCAATGCCAAGCAAAAATCAGCCCCCCCCCTCTCTTGGGTGAGCCCTAGCTGCTAAATAAGTCTGGCTTTTGCCTCATTGGACCTCCCCAGGTCAAGCCAATAGGGATTAAGCAGCATAAGTGATAGCCTTCTGACATGTGTCCCCCTTTCCCCTTTTGTGAGAGCTTTAGGTAATTAAATAATTAAACTAAACTCTCATTGGACCCCTTTGCCTCCTGGCCAATAGGAATCAGGCAAGCCATGGGGCTCCTGAATGCTCATTGGACCCCTTGGGAGACTGCCCAATAGTCTTCTAGGACACTTAATTCTTATTGGTTTCTTTTATTAAATGTTTTTAAATTAATTAAACTAGATTTACTCTAGCTTAATTCTCATTGGTCCACTTCAAGGGTCTTCCAATAGGAATTGGGCACACCTTGTGGGCATCTGGCCTAGGGAGCTGACATGTGTCCCTCATTCCCTTTGTGTAAAGGGAGCCTGTGTGTGTGTGTGTGTGTGGCTTTCTCTCTCATCCCCTAGCTTTGGGGCTCGCCCCCTCCCATGTAGGGATGTAGAAAGACTTTTTGGGCACACACTAAGCATCCAATTTTCCCTAGGGTTGACCTTTGGACACAACCTTTGAATTTTGGAACCTTAGCATTTTGGAAGTCTTAATGGGCTGAACCTTAGGGTCTTTTTGGCCCATTGTTTCACATGGCTCTTTTGCAGATGGCCCCCCCTTTGGATCCCTATTTTCCCTCCTTTGGATCCCTACTGTGGCCGGTCTGCTAACTTAACCAATATTCTAGCTTTTTCTCCCTTGGCACTTCCCCACATTAAATGATCAGTTTAATATGAGAAAATCATTTAGGAGAATTAGATATTGATTATTATGACAGGAGAAGATCACTGCCCTCACGGGTCTAAAAAGTTCCTCTCTACAGGGGCTCACCTCTTTAGAGACCCACTCTTCAAACACCTAGCCCTCAAATCTTTGAGCAAGCTTCGGAAAGACGTGAATTCAGGTAGCCCAAGGACGTAGGATATTTTTGCCAAGAATTTGCAAAAATCAATTAAAAGTGTTGGCCCTAGAAGGAAGAAATGTCAGGAGGAGCGACTTAAACAATACACTGACGAAATTGAGCTCCTAACCACCAAAACACAAGAAGGATCCGTCTCAAAAGATGAGCACAAAAGGTGGCTTAAAGCTAAAGTGGACTTATCAGACCACCAACTTGAGGAGGAGAGGAAGGCCAAAATCCTTTTCAGAGAAACCTTTCTCCAACCAAAGGAGGCCAACCATGCACATTTCTTCAGGGCCCTCAAAGTCAAAAGAAATCGGGGCATCGTCCACTCGCTTACAGTTGTGGATGAGGAGATTGAGGATCCGTATGAAATGGCTAAACCACCTGAGACAGATCATAGGCCAGCCCAAGGTCCGCTCCCTTGAAGTGAATGATGCTAGAGCTACTATTCTTGGGGGTGTCAAAAGAACGATATCCCTCTCTAAAGCCAACCTCCTAGAGAAGGCCTTCACTGAAAATGAATGCACTCTTGCACTGCAAGCCTTGGGCAAAGAAAGGTCTCTTGGTTGGGACAGATTGACTACTGAGTTCTTCAAAGAATTTTGGAATGATCTCAAGTCTCCTATCACACGCATGGCTAACCGAGCCCTGGTGATGGACTCATGGATTTAAGCGCTAAAAGAGGCCTGATTAATGTAGAGATTAGGGGGGAAGATTAGAGAGCCATTCATGATGTTGACCTACTATTACAACGTTTGAATACACCATGGAGATAGAGTAGAAGTAGATGTAAAAGACTAGGTTGATTGATTCAACTTGAAAATGTGTACAAAAGGCTCATTATATAGAGTTGGGCTAAGACATCTCATTTGGAATCACTGACGACATCATACAAAGGCTCTCAAGCAGCCTATCCAACTTGCAAACTCGTGGGTGACCTTTCAAGCCACTTTAGAAGCCCATGAACTAACTCTAGGTGAGTCTACACCCTCTAGTAATGACCCCCATGGGTACCCACACCCTTGAGTACCTTTCCCACATGCTACCACATGGTTCTGTGCCACCTATGTATCCCAGTAGGATAGAGGATACACACACCATCATAAGACAAAGCCCCAATTCCCAACAATTAAGCATATCCCCAAAAAATTATGTTGCTCCCAATTGAAGCATTGGTGCCCCATAACGATGATGTCAGTGGCCAAAAAAATTATTGCAAAAACTATAGCCCTCAGGCTCTCCCCCTCCTGGACCGAGTCCTTACTCCTCATTAACATGCACTTATCAAGGGAAGGTCAATTTATGATAACATTCTGGCCACAATGGTCGGCATTGAATATGTTGTTGTCACTAAGCAAGAGTGTATCGTATTGCCCCTGGATCTAGATAAAACCTATGTGACAAGATCGCATGGTCATTCATTAAATATGTCATGGAAGTCATTAGGCTTTCGGCCATGGATGTGTCGGCTAGTCATAACCCTTGGTGCTGGTAGCCAATGTGAGCTCCTCTTCAATGAAAGAATTGTGGGTGCATTCGAGTTCAATAAATCAATTAAACAAGGTCTCCTACTTGCTCCTTTAAAGTTTTCCAGTGGATCCCATCCTCTGGTGATAGTACTTGAAGAAGACGCTGCTAAAGGGGAGATTCAAGGCTTTGACTCTGCCCAACAACGACCAACTTTTGGAAAAGCTTTTTGCAAATAACTCCCTATTTTTTCGCAAAGCATACCCTCACGTTATCAGGAAGCCTCTAGAAATTGTGCAAATGTATGCCTTAGCATTAGGGTCAAAATGTAGTATTGAAAAATCAAGATTGATCTCTCTCTCTAAGAACGACTCTTTTGATCCATCAGTATGGACCACAGAGATAGCATCTAAAGGGAAGACTTTTTGGCACCTGGGAGCCCCTCTGGGGGTGGACGTAACTCACAAGCAAAAATTCTCATGGGCTATGGAGAAGATTAGGCACAAGATACGGAGATTGGAGTACGTGCTTCTCCCCTTTTTGAGTAGAGTGAAGGTCATCAACTCATTTATGCTCCCTTATATAGTCTTTAGTGGTCCGTTGCTTAAGCTAGCCAAAAACAATTGGAAAGAGTTTTTGAAACCAGTGAAGAAATTTCTATGGAAGAACAAAGCTAAAGACTCGACACCTTGGCAATGGGTTGAATGGAAGATAGTTGCGAGACCTACAGAGCAAGGCGATCTTGGGATTCTTAACCGTAGCACCGATGCGGAGGCACAATGTTCCAAGTTTCTAGTGGCACTAGCAAAGCAAGATCGGGCTTGGGCTATTATGGTTAAGGCTATGATGGACAACTCCAAATTGTGCTCGCAATGTGGCCAGTGGAAAGGGCTTGAGGTGCACGACAAGTTGTTTTCTCCTCGATGGGCCATCCTGAAACTTGGGAATACGACAGGCGAGCTCGCTCAAAAATGCAACAAAGAAACTGAATCCTTGGAATGGGGAGAGTTGTCAAGGTATTTTCATAATACTATAACTCACTGGTCCCCTTGGCTCTCTAAGGTGGGAAGCATCCTTTTGACCCCCTTTTTGGAGGGAAGTAGCTAGAAAGATTAATAACAAAGGCATTAGACATACATGCCAACTTTGGGATTACAATAGTAATGGCTGAAAGGAATGGACCAACTGGCCCTCCAGTTTAACCTCAGTGGGACTAAAGATTACTGCTCATTAGAGCCTTTGAACGGCTTAATAGATGGTGTCTGTCGAACTTTAAATCCAAGTTCGAGTGGAAAGCATGGCAGTGGCCCAAGTACAGACACTTCCTAAAACCACAAACTAAGGATGTGTACCTCTCCTATGTGTCTTTGAAGGATTGGTTATCGCCACAGAACAAGCAGTGGGGCAAGCATTGGTCAGAGTCAAGGTGGGAGACAGCCATGTGGAGCATCTGGCACCCAAAATGGCTGCATGGAATCAAGTTTTTCTTATGGAAGGTGTATGGGAGCCGTGCCAACTAGGGTGAAGATCTACATTAGGGGGACTGGTCCAGATAGATGCTTGCAATGCAGAATAGCTTGTGAAGGCCTCCCCCACCTTTGTAAGGAATGCCCGGCAATAAGTGACCTTGCAAGAAAAAAATTCAAATGTGTCCAAAGGACCTGTAAAATAGGATTTTTCAAGAACGATCTCTTCTAGGGAGGGAAGGTGTTCAAGAGCCATGCTTTTCTCATCGCAACTCAAATTGTGAGATTTTGCTACTTTAAAAATGTTTGGAAGGCAAGGAAATGTCAGATCTTTGAGAACACCATGGAAGGTGCTAAGTTTATGGAGATAATCCAAGAAATGAAATGGACTATCATCGCCATCAGGAAACATATGGACTTTGATGAGTGGAACATGACCCTGGGTGTCGTAATGATTGACCTAAAAGGGTATCGTTGAGGACCTATCCATTTTTGTGGGGGCTCCCCTGTTAGCCGATGTATCTATGATCATTTGAAGATGTTGTGGGTCAGGATGAGCATGGCAGGAATTTATAATTTTATGATTTTGCTAATATAATCTACTTAGTGCCCAGTGATTTGTGGCCTAGAAGGGAAACTCTGCAAATGGGTCTAGAAAACCTAGAAAATAGGATTCTTCAAAAATGACCTATGCTTGGGAGGAAAGGTATTCAAGATTCAAGCGCTACTCATAGTCACGCAAATTGTGAGATATGCTATTTTTGCTATTTTTGTAAGGCAAGGAATGATTGAATATTTGAGAACACACTAGAAACAGCCATGTTCATAAAGACAGTCCAAGAAAGTAGGGAGGCAGTCATTGGCTTTGGGAAAAAGATTATCTCTAATGAGTTGAGCAAGGCCGTTGGCACTGTTATGATTGATTCTCGTGGGTGAAAGGGCGGGTTGTTCACTTGTCATGGGGTGGCTCCCCTTTCAGATGTTGTAATGATGACCAAAGGAAGTTGTCATCGCTCAGCTTGAGCATCGCAAGAACTTGTAATTATATCACTATGTCAATATAATCTACTCACAATTGTGAGTATTGCCGCACAAAAAAAGATACCCAAGAAGAAGTTTCTTTGTTTAGGATTAATGTCGGGCTCCGTGTGCTATGGCATGCTAGTGCCCATCCTCCACCCCATGAGCGGGGAGGCCCATAGCAGGGGAGACCGATGGGGGCAGTCACTCATTGTGGATGCGAAAGAAAATCTGACCACATATGATTGTGTTGCATGGGGTAAGGTTCCTGTTCGGGTGGTGCCATCAATTGCCTTCATGTGTTGTTGATATGACCTCCTTTGCTATCACCCTATTTTTTTGGCAAGAATGGTGGCCACCCCTCTATGCTCCTCTCAAAGTTGTAATGGCATCTAGATCCTATTGGTGTTTTGCTACTTGTCTAAGATCCCCGCAAGGAGAGATGGGCGATTGTGGCAGGGTCTCCTACCTCTTTGGCAGCCTATTGTTCTTATGAAGTGTTCCAGTTTGAGGGTGGATCTTCTCTAGGTTTGATGGTTCCGATTTGTGGGTGGATCTGCTTTGAGTTAGGTGGTTTCATGATAACTACCTTGTGAAGGTACTCTATTTGCTCCTATGTTTTTTTGGATGGAGTTGTTACAAGTACTCATGGTTTTGTGAGGAGATGAAAGTGGTGGGAGTCATGCTCTAACAATTGCTGCGTCTTGTGTCATGCAAAGGTCTCTTCTACTGTAGTTGTTTCCTTTTTATATAAATATCTCACAAAGTGTGAGAATTGTTTTTTTAAAGGATGCATGTTAAGATGTGCATTGTGCCCTAGTCCCAATGCCCTACCTCCATAGCTAGCAAGTGTGCATGAGCCAAGGAGAATTCCAAACGGTCTATCCAAAGGATAGGAGGCTACTCAAGGGATGTGGTGATGTTGAGAGTGGTAGATCCGCATCTATTAGACTTGGGACTTGCGTACAAGAGGTTGGGGATGTCTCCAAAGGGGGGACCCTTGCCAGCCCTTTTCAATCTCCAAGGGGGGCCACATTGCCCTGCTTTTTTTTTTTGCAAAATGGGTTTGGTGGTACCTCCCTTCGCTTTGAAGGGGATGCAACCCTGCTTTGTGGTTATTGTAGTTGTTTGGCACGTGGCTCGACGACAAGATTTGTAGGTGTGACGTACTTTCACATCTTGGTGGCATCATCGAGTCTTCCCTTTGAAGGTGCAAGGCTCCCCCTAAAAGCCTGGTCTAGATGTGTTGCATATGACTGCTTGATTGTGGCTCCATTCAAGTGGAAAGCAGAGTGGTTGAAGGAGACCCTTTTGATGGTGATGGAGCTTTCAATATGAGAGATACCCCTCCCCGGGGGTCTATGCAAAAAATATAAAATTTACACTTCTATATAATTTCAATATACATCAAAGTTGCAGAAGTGTTTGTACAGGGGAGAAGTTCTCAGCACCGGACCTAGCATGCAATTTAGGCCATGAATCGGACTACATCTAAAGGCACCTAGCCGCTAATGCTACCTTTGAATGGATGATATGAATGAAAGCGTATTCAAGGAAAATAACAAGGTGAAGGGTGAATATAAGTGTACACCACATTGCAGAAAGAAAGAGAGAGAGAGAGAGAGAGAGAGAGAGAGAATAGTGGAGGGTGATATAGATTGCGCAGAGACATAAGAGAATGGCAAAAGAGAATCTTTAAATGCCCCATCTAAATGAAATCGGAAACCATGAATTAATGCAATAAAAAAATATGGGTATACCATAACATCAAAATTATAAATGACTAGCAGAGCACCGGACCCTATGTAGGGATTGATCGGTCCACCCATCCACTTCCGCTCTACCACAAAGAAAGAGAATTTCACTTTGTACGGAGCAAGCTAGAACACCTCCAACGTGCCTGAGCTAGACATAGGCTGAGGCCACTTCGACTCCCTCCATCAACCCGAGCTCTGAAAGGATCCCAAAGGCTAGCAGGTGGTAGGATATCAACACCAACCATATCAGCTTAGGCACCATGCCTCTTCGATGCCCATCATCATGTGTTTAGGCAAACCTAAGGCAAGATCCCTTATGTGTTAAGCCGTGTAGGTCATTCAATCACTGATGCACTAACCATGTAGATGAGCGTAACAGAAAAGAAGACATAGGCAACACCCTCGATCCAGCAAATCCCCAGGTCAATGACCCTTTTGTCTAAGGCTAAGCAATGTAGTCAATCCTAGTCTTGTAGTGACGCTATCATGAGAAACATAACACATTAGTCCAATCACAATAGCATCTTCCATATGCACAAACAATCTTTTCCAAGCGTCATACTGTACAGGGGTCTCTACCCTTACACATCCACCGTAAACCATCAAAACCACTTCATGATCCAATCCAAAACCATAAACCATAGTCCAATCTCATCACGTGGGTGAGCACTCCACCCAACTCACGGTGATGTACATCCAATCCTACAAAACCACTTTAGCACATAACATGGCTGCAAAAATTTGGGCAGCACGACCATATAAAAAACAAGATGCAAGAGCCACACCAGCTTCAATAATCAAAATCATAACGATAATTCATGAGGGATCTCAGCCCTTTGACCACCATAAACCTTATTCCATACTGAGCCGATTCCCACACTTGGAGTTTGACATATTTACTACAATCAAACTGAGTCCACACACATGGTCCTTAAGACATGAACTTTTCATGCATCAAATAAGTATGACCAATGACCAAACATGACTTCAAAATTTTGACAATGTGTAACCATGCATAAGTGATGCACCATGACCTCACCTTGCCCCCTATCACATAGAGCTAGTTTGACCTTGAAGGGTGGAAAGCAATACACACATACACATGAGGTGCCCACATCCATCCATGAAATTCCATACATCACATGAAATCATCCCATAAACTTAACCATGATGAAAGACAGCCCTGTCATTTTGATCAACCATAAACCATGGCACCACATATATGCAAAAAACACCTTTTTGCCATTTTGGGGTGTATGCATAACACACAAATGAAAGTATTTGACCTCAAACCAGTGCATCAACCTCAAACCCATAATATATACTTATACATTATCACATCACTTTATTCATATGAGACTCATGCATCAAACTGTAACAAAAAAAGAAAGCCACCTTGTTCATATTTGCCCGTACGGTCCGGGTTGACTAACCGTATACCCCCATATAAGTTTATAAACATCAAACACTTGAAATCTACTCACCGAAACAAACGATAAAACATATATGAACCAGTTATCCAACTCACGACGTCATGTGGTACTCCCCCTTGATACAACCCCTACACGCGTAGGTAACCATGTACATGGAGCGGTTAATAACTTGCACTCACAAAGTGATCTCAAATACCTAAAATACATTTATCATCAACTCTAATCAAGCTTTTGACTAAGTGTGTTTGCATATTCGATGAATCTATATAGTGGTTCTCAAAAGAGCCTCGGGTCCAAAATTTTGACAGTGCAGTGGACAACAAGGTGTATTTTGACCATAACTCTAATCTCGTGCAGAAATTTCACACAACACCCAAAGAAAAAATATTCTAAATGAAGTGTTTAATCTTAGGTTTAAAGGGTTTTATCTGATTCATAGCGGTTTGAGAGATTTGACCAAAACACTGTTCCTACCGCCTATATGACGTGAAATAAAAGGTGCTTTCTATGTGCCTACGTGACCATAAACACACTATGTTTATAAATCTGCATGCTAAACATGATGAAAAAAGTATGGATCATCCTCATACACATATGGCAAATACATACATGCCCTCTATACAAAAAAGCAACCACCGAGAGAGTAGCTACTCAAAAAACGGAGTAGAGAGAGAAAGAGATGATGGCTATGGAGTTTAGAGCTTCTTACCATGATTTAGTAGTGACTACCGACTGTCGAAAGGCTTCTTGCTTTTCCACAAGAGAGCGCAATGAGATCTACATAGAGGTTTATGCAACAAAGTTGTTAGAGAATATGCACATCGTGAAAAGAGAAGAGAAGATAGTAAGCAAGTAGCTAGAGAGTGTTCTTCTTCTTCTTCTTCTTCTTCTTCTTCTTCTTCTTCTTCTTCTTCTTCTTCTTCCTACAAATGAGAGAAGAGATCTTACGGTGATGGTGATAGAGAGTTTGCACCACTCCGTATAATAAGTACATATTGATGTGCAGTAGTAGTTGCTCTATGCCAATTTATAGATGTTGGGTGAGATAGGAGTGTGCCCCAAGGAAACGAGTAGCGCCCCCTTCTTTGCCTGGAATAGCCCCACATCTTTTGGAACTTTGGTAAAAACATGGTCTTGCTTTTGGTAGTCAACTCTCCCACTTATCCTTTAATTTTTATAGTAAAAATTGATTGATTGACAAGTATCCTGATAATAACTAATGTGATCGTGACTAAGCTATGCTACATTGTGATGCCCAAACATAATTATGGTTTTTTTGTATTGTCCCGACGTATTTACAGTGTCACCTTTTATAAAAAATAATCACCGTAAAAATCATGTTTCTTCACTGGATGGTCGTTTGCAGATCCGTACCAGATTGGGCAACTACAGGTGAGAGGATTGAGATAAAGTGAATGCATGGGCATGAAGTGCTCACTTTGTGGAGCACGTCGGTCTTTTCAAATCAGCGATCGAATTTTTGGTTGCCAAGATATTAGCAGTTTAAGTTTCACTGGGGGCCGGTTCCGTATCAGTTTGGTCGCCTCGATCACTGTACGATCTGGTGATTTTGGACTTTGACCAGGATCTAGAATGTTGTAAAGTAGCATTTTGCCCGAAATGTCATCTCTTGCAATGCTTTGATAACAGGGTTCCAGAATTGTGCTCGGCACTACAATGGATGGTATGTATGCGAAATATGGTAATTTACCAATGCTTGGCTGGGATGTACCCTGAAGGTTATTCTCGGCAATGCCTAGTGCTTGAAGAGCTTCATGTCTGGATGTTATCTCTTGGAATGGAATGATCGCGGGATAAACCCAACAGAGGCAGGGCCAAGAAGCTAGCTATTTTCAACAGACGCAAAGGACAACTCTCCAAATGCAATCACGTACGCTTGAATCTTGAAGGCAAGTGGTACCATGAAAAACATTGGCATGGTCAACAAAAGCTCACAATGATATTGCCAGTTGATGGCTACTGGAGAAAGATGTTGTGCTTGGCAATGCTTTAGTCGATATGTATGCCAAATGTGGTGTCGCTTGAGGGGAATCGGCCACCCAAGAGGGGCCAGTGACCGCCCAAAGTAGAATGGCCGTCCAAGGAGGTGACCACCCAAAAGCCGTTTAATGGCCCCCCAAAGGGAGTTAAGTGAGTGTGAGGAAGGAAAATAGGAAGAGGAGATGGCGTGCACGCGAGGAACGATGCAGACAGCGAAAGGGAAGCTTGCGGCGGCTGCTCTGGTGCCTAGACGGCGACGATGATGAAGGAAAAATTGAGCAGCAGGCTGGGGCAAAACTTCTTGGTCCTAGTTTCGTACAAATTGGTGCAACCTTACCACCTCCACTGCCACATCACCAGGCGGGTTGTCACCCCGCCGTGACAAGCTGAGAAGGAGTCTTTTTTTAGCCTAAAAATAGAGGAGTTTTGGAGGAGAGGCATCAACGAGGGAAGAGAAGGAAAGGAAGGGAAATTGCGTAGAGTAAAATATAGCAAAGTAAGGGTAGGACTGCAAGGAAGATTTTGGGGTGGCTCTCTTGTTCTTGAAGCAAGAAGGGATCTCTCTCTCTCGCTCGCTCTCGGAACCAGGAACGGGGAGGAAGTCTCTCTCTTTTGTTTTTGCGGACAAGTAAGAGGCAACTCTCTCCCTCTTGCTCTTGAAGATAAGCAAGGAGTCAGAGGAAGAGATAAGCAAGGAGTCAAAGAAAGCAAGCAAAGAGGTCAAAGCTCAGCAAGGCGGGACTCTTTCTCTCTCTTGCAGAGAGGAAGCCATTTTGCTCGAGAATATAAGCAGTAAGAGGTAGATTTGGCAACATAGGAAAATTTTTGAGGGCAATTCATCATGATTAGCCTTACGTTCATCAACAACGATCATCAACGGACATTTTGAATCAGTGCAAGCTAAACTAATTTGGCCTAGATTTTGTAAACGGGAGCTTAAACTCCTTAACTTGCAATTAATTAAGTTAACAGTGCTGTTAACAACACCACCTTGGCTATTGTGTGTCCAATTTTATTGGCATCATAAAATTCAATTATTTTGGCTCTTTGTTCTTGTTTCAAAGAGGTTACTTCACAATTGTGCAGTATGGTGTATCTTTTCTCTCTCTCTCTCTCTCTCTCTTCTCCCACAGCTGTAGCCAGATGCTGAGATGGCTCACGTTTCGAACACATATCCCCCGACACTTGGTGAACCCGAAGTGAAACCGAGCCTGGGTAGGAGATTTAGACTGGCGATATATCTACACCGCAAGAGGCATCCATGCAACAAATGATGCAACAATTTGCAGTGTACATGAAACAACAGTGGGCTACCCAGCAATAGTATAATTTGCAAGAGCAAATTCGTAAAGCTCAACCGGAAATTAAAGATAAATTGCAGCACTTTGAAGGTCGAGATATTTCAAAATTCTGCAACCTCTACGACCAATATGGAAGATAACAGAATTGATAACCAAAATGCAATAGGTGGGTTTCATTTGATAGTGGTACCTGAACTGAGGGCCATGATTAAAGACCTTCAGATGATGCCAGATTGGCAGGAGTTATGGAAGGCATTGCAAGAGGAGTATTTTCTTAAAGATTCTCAGAGGGTGATCAGACAAAGCTTCATGAAGTGGGTGCAGAAAAAGAATAAGGACTTGTTTGCACGAAGCTGTTACTGGAACTTGAAAAGAAATTTGACCAGTTATCCACAGCGGAGCAGTGTTCGATGACATACCAAAAGGTGGAATTGTTTATTCAAGCTGGTGATCAACGACTTCAAAAAGGTTTGGTACAATTGTTGGAGGATCCGACAAGTGAACTGGGATTAATGTCTGATTGGAAGATAGTCACTGAAGCGATAAACATGATAGTGAAACGGTAGAAGCGAGTTGATAAGATGATTGTGGTAGACGTTGTGAGTGGGATGGAAACACACAGGAAGCTTCTATAATGACCCGACACACACTCTTGGAATGATACACACACACACTATGGCAAAAACATAGTCGCGGCTATTCCTCCTCTTCTCTCCACGTTTTTTTTTGTCTTCTCTCTGTTTTTTCAGTTACCACACTTAGCTTTATTACTTGGGTACCCTTGGCCTTTTAGTTGACCGCAAACGGACCCCGAACAGGCCAAAAAGTGGCCTCACAGTGCATAGTTGTCACCCTGCTGCATCCATCCGCACACCTGGCACTCAACTTTTTCCAATAATGCATCCCGCCACCACGTGAAGTGGCCCCAAAATATGGTCCTTATGATGACCTTTCTACATAATTGTCACAAGGAAATACCCACGTTGTGTCCATACTTATCCACGTGCAAGTATTGACCCCATTCGACCTCCTGACGCCACTAGATGCCATCTGATGCACCTGCTTACCTCATGTTGTCGGCCCGTGGATAGCTTCCTCAAGAATTTTTACGCGCTACCAACTCCTCATTATTATAGAAAAAACACACTAGTATTGGTGATAGTGAAAATCGATGCACTATGTACATGTTGTCCTACCTGTACACACGTGGGCCCCACGTAACCACCTGGTCTGGAAAATGGGCAATCCTTTATTCGATGCACCATGCATGGGTATGTACATATGCACAATCACTTGCTCCAAAAAACTCCTGACATAATTTGCCCATCTCCTATCCTGCTAGATCATTCATGATCAACAGCAGCGAAAAGAGATATGAGACTCGTCGCATCATAGGGCTCCTCATCCCTCACAGACATTACTTGCTCCACAGACAGCTCATCTTGCTCCACCATCATCAATCTAGCATGATACAATTTAAGACGCAATCCATTTACCCTTGACTTATGTAGAACCCCATCCAGGTTAGCCAACTGATATGTGCCATTCAGAAAACACTCCACTACCTTGAAAGGGCCTTGCCACTTAATTTGAAACTTCTTTTGGAAGGTGTTGTCCAACCTACTGTTGTAGCGCACCAAGTCATGCTTCATAAAGTGCTATACCCCCTGAAGCACCATCATGGCTCTTTCTGTATGAGCCATCAAAGAACAATACATGTGCATTGCTGATCTGTGGCACTTCTTCAACTACCCTTCTTACCACCTCTTCCTTAACAAGAAGGGGATTCTCCTTATAGGTGAACAAATCAGCTAGGGTAGCCCTTTTACTGTCTTCCACTAGAAAAGAGAACTCAAACTCTTGCAGCTCAATTACCCATTTCTTCACCACATTTGACATGTTAGTGCCATTAATTAATTGTGGAAAAAAAGCATAACTCGTCAAGAAAACAAAAGGTCGTGGTAGCAAGTAATGACGAAATCGTCGACGACAAGCAAATATAACACTGGCCATCACTAGCTCTACTTCCGAGAATTTTCTCTCTGCTACCAACTTCACTCTGCTTGCACAATACGCTGGCCTCATATAATGGCTGCCCTTCCCCTTTTGCAATAGCATAACTCCAATGGCATCATCCCCTTCTGATGGATTTACATAAAAAAATTTCTCCCAATCAGGAGTCTGCATGGCTGACAACCCCCCTAACACCTCTTTGACCTCTTGAAACACTTCTTCAAACTTGTCATCCCATTGCAATGGATCATGCTTTGCCACTTGTTGTAATGGATAAAGGAGCTGAGAAGACAATGGAATAAACCGCGCCATGTACTTCACTTTGTGTATAAAATTTGCCAATTGCTTCGTACTCCTAGGTGATGGAAGAAGAATAATAGACGTAACCTTGTCTGGATCAGCCTCAATGCCATTTTTTGACACCTTATGGCCCAATAACTTCACCCTTGGTTGTTCTAAATGACATTTCTTGGGATTTAGTTGTTCCTCCACATTCATCATATCGAGCCAATACCATCTGCAGCTTCTCATGGTGCTCAACCCTACTGCTATAGACACAGAAGTCACCCATAAAAGCTTTAACACAACTACCAATGAATGGTTCCAATGCCCAATTTTCTCTTTCTTGATAGAAGGAAGGTCCATTTGTCAACCCAAATGGCAGTACTATGTAACAGTAGCAGCCCCATGGCGTAATGAAAGCTGTCTTTGTTTGGTCTTTAAGAGCAATCTTCAATTGAAAATAGCCTGAAAAACCATCACACACACTGTACCTCTCATAACCTGCCACTGAATCCAAGATCTGATCAATGAATGGAAGAGGATATGGTTTCTTCTTAGTGGCTGCATTTAAGGGTTTAAAATCTACACAAATCCTCCACTTCCCATCCTTCTTTGGACTGACTACTACTGGACTCACCCATTCTGTAGTCTCCACTGGGACTATGAACCCTGCCTTCAATAACTTGTCCACCTCTTCCCACAAGGCTTCCATTTGCTCTTGACCCATCCTTCGTAGCCTTTGCCGCACTGGTTTGGCACCTTCTTTCAGCTTTATATGCATCTCTTCTCCTTTGAACCCTCTGATCTCTTCATATGAAGTAATGAACAAATCAGGAAAACTAGCCAGTATGTGCAAATATATCTCCTTTTCCATAGCTGAGAGGTCTCCACTGATCATTTATGTCATCAATTCCTGCTTCTTTGACGATTCAACCTTGGTTTGCATCAGCCCTTCAATCACTTCATAAGGCCCTTCACTTTCATCTTCAACTTCATTCGCAAATGCAACTAAACCAGACTCCTGGATTTCTTTGTCCATCAAAAGAAATTCAACATCAGCATCCTCATCACTGCTAGTAGTGCTATCACTGTCCTCATCAGTCACTGTGGAATAGTCTTCATCACTAGACTCATCCTCATCTTCATAAAGCTCCTCCAATCGTTTCCTTGTGTCCATATTATATAGCTTCTTGGTACATGTCTTTCCATAGAGGCTAATCGTACCACGTCGTCAATCTTGAACAGCTCCCACTGCACGTAACCATGGTCTACCAAGTATAATAGGATACGCTCCCAACCCCAATGGCATCACATGAAAATCAACCACCGCCTTTGCATCATGTGCCTCCACTTCTAAGCTCTTTACAACACCCAAACATTTTACTTTCTGATGGTTTGTCAATTTCATCCGAAAGCCTGACACCCCTAGTCACTGCTGTAAGACCTGTGTTATGACACATATTTGGGCGCCGCCATCAACATAACCTTGTCCCAGATTTTCTCTTTTGTGCCACACATCTACTATTGGACAAATGTTTGGTAGCTCATCCATCGCCAACACCTTCACTGAACCTCTCTCTGGCTATTTCTCCATTGGGTTAACCATCCTCTTCCGCTATCTCTTTTGCTTAGGCACCATCTCTATAAGCTGCCCAAAAGTAACATCTGCCTTCCTATTTGTCAGATCCTCCTTCAAGTCATAGCTTAATTACCCATCCCCTAGTGGAAAATCTGAAACATGAAACTTGCAACGAGCCCTCCTTTTCCTCTTGGCCTTGACATCCTCGCCTTCATGGCTCTTTCCCTTCTTCTTACTAGGACCTGGGGCACTTCTTCCTTCCTTGTCCTCTGTGGTCCTCTTCCCAATAGGCATCACTAATGTATCCTCTAGCTTTGATGCCTTCTCCAAAGTGACTACACTTATCACTTTTGTCTTTCCCTTTTCCTCCTGGGTTAATCCATTGGTTCCTTCTTCTCCCTTAATTTCAATGCCATAATCATTTGACCGAGTTAGCACCTATCTTGGCAATGGATACATGTCTCCCCCCATCCTTGGTGGCTTATCACATTGCGGGCTGATGTGACCCAACTCTCCACAATTATAACATGTGGGCGTCTACCTCCAGAACTTACCATTGCTTTGTCCAACACCATTCCTAGGTCTTTCTTCACCTCATGGCTGATTTGCAAACCTCCCTCGACCTTGATTATTTCCCACTTGACCTAGCATGTTTAGGCTGAGATTCTTTATTAAATCTACCACTTGCCTCATATCTTGCCTTAACCCATCATCTTGCACTGTTGTAGTGACCACTGTTGGCATAACCTGAGGAGTAACAGCAACCACTGGTTCATGATGAACCCCTGGCATGTGACCTTGCGAAGAATCCATAGGCTGAAATTCAGACCTCATGGACAAAGACTCCACCCCTAACTGGCTCATTTTCCTCAACTTCCACTCTTTGTTCCTTGCTACCTCTAGTGCATCTTCATCTGTCCTAGGCTTCTTTAGCTCCACTCTCCAACGTATATTCTCCCAAAGACCAGCCAAGAACCTATCCTTCTTCATCATGTCAGGTGGGGGTACTTGTGGTGCTAAGGCCTTGCACATCCTCTCCCATGCCAATGAGAACTTACGTATGTACGCATCTACTTGCTCACCTTCCTTCTGCACCAAACCTTGTACTTCTTGCCACACTTTGTCAGGATCTTCTATCTTCACAAACTCCACTTCCAACCCATGTCGTAGATTGTCCCAACTCAACCTTATAGGTGGATCAGCCACACGCAACTCCTCTTCAAATGCTTTGGACCAAACTCGTGCATCACTCTTCAAACAAATTTGGAGACGACATAACATCTGCGCCGGGTCATGAATCTGGTTGCTAATGCAGGCAACCTCCATATTTTCCAAAAAATCTTCCACATCTTCATCACTTCTTCCATGAAACTCCGGATAAGAGAAAGCCATGGCTACCCAAGCTACGATGCTTTGAGAACCCCTTCGAACACACATGCAAGAACCAAACTTTTTACTGACCCAATCCCTAGAAACTTCAATGGAGCTTGTCTTTAGATAAGGACAAACACGTGCACATCAAATGAGTTTTCATAGTTATTCATTCGAATTACAACAGGCAAAGGACATTCCAGGATCTCTCATAATCTTCTTGGCCCGAACATAAAGACTATGCGCTATTGGAAAAAAATATTCCTGGACACATGAACATTTATTTCGATTCTTTGAGTTAAATGAAAAGGAGTGAATTGAGGGCCATTTTGATCATCCATTAAAGTCAACCATGCAGCTCCCAAGAAGGCACACTTGATTTATCCTCTGATTTTGCCAGAATTTCAGCAGCATAACAGTATAAATGGCTCAAAAGACCAAAAAACCAACCATCATAACTTGGAAAAATTTTGACAGAGTTTTCTTAGAAGTAGAGCAGTGAGAACCCAAAATATAGACTGTATATGTATGCATAAACTGCCAACAATAGAACCTGAGCATCAAGTAGGAATCACTAGTACATAGTCTATGGCGAGGTCACGAAAAGGGTGCTCCAGCTACCTATATCACCGAAAGGATCTCCACATTTGAGAATCCCCCAGCTCAATAAAACCTCATGCTATCGACCCTCACACGAAGGCTTATGCAAATCTCGTATAGTCAAGTCTCAGAAATGACTATCTTCCAGACCAAGTCTCAGAAATGGCTGGGACTGCCAAATAAAACCAAATATGGCTCCACAAAGGCGTACAATGGTAGTTTCCACAAGAAACGTACAATACCAGCAGACAATGCGCTAAAACAGACGCCAAATGATGCATACTCACGACAACTGCAAGTGACTTTCACTATCAGGGTATCACGCTACTCAAGCTACCTATACCCGTGTGAATCACCTGTGCCTATACCTGTACCTGTAACCTGTAATCTGAATCTCGAAGCTTGAAGCTCGAAGCAGAAGGTACTCGAAGAAGATCCTCCGTGGGGATGCCAAAAGAATGTGAGCAGGATGGAAACACACAAAACGCCTCTATAATGACCCGACACACACTCTTGGAATGATACACACACACACTATGGGGCACCACTCGGCTTATACAACCCACCTAGCCGAGACAATGAACACACCGATGGAGTGAGAGGAGAGAGACTATCCACTTGCCCGCTCCACACAAAGAGAGAGACACACACACACTCAAGAAACTCAACTCAAAAGAGGATAATTTTTTATGTTTAGATACAATTGAGCTTGGGCCAACACCAATGGGGCAAACAGCTCACACAATATGGGTAAAAGATGCCAGATACAATCACAAATTAGAGGAGAAGCTTCTCTCATAGGAGAAACTTACACAGCCAAAATAGCAGAAAAAGAGTGAGGAACTCAGCGCCATCGCGTCCGGAACGGCCCAAAACCCCAGTCTACAATGTCAAAGTGCTCAAATCCGACCTAGGATGAACAGTTTACAGCCAAAACAAGCTCCAAAAACAGCAAAAACACAATTGCGGTTGTTCCTCCTCTTCTCTCCACGTTTTTTCTGGTCTTCTCTCTGTTTTTTCAGTTCCCACACTTAGCTTTATTACTTGGGCACCCTTGGCCTTTTAGTTGACCTCAAACGAACCCCGAACAGGCCAAAAAGTGGCCTCGCAGTGAATAGTTGTCACTTTGCTGCATCCATCCGCACACCTGGCACTCAACTTTTTCCAATAATGCATCCCGCAACCACGTGAAGTGGCCCCAAAATATGGTCCTTATGATGACTTTTCTGCATAATTTTCACAAGAAAACACCGACGTTGTCTCCGTACTTATCCACGTGCAAGTATTGACCCCATTCGACCTCCTGACGCCACTAGATGCCATCTGACGCACCTGCTTACCTCATGTCGTCGACCTGTGGATAGCTTCCTCGAGAAGTTTTATGCGCTACCAACTCCTCATTATTATAGAAAAAACACACTAGTACTGGTGATAGTGAAAATCGATGGACTATATACATGTTGTCCTACGTGTACACATGTGGGCCCCACGTAACCACCTGGCTCTGAAAAATGGCCAATCCTTTATTTGATGCACCATGCATGGGTATGTACATATGCACAATCACTTGCTCCAAAAAACTCCTGACAACGTCATGGATGTTGTGGAAAAAGAAACTAACGAGAAGCCATCCTCTGCAATACCCAAGGTGGAGGAGCCAGTTCTTGATGAACTGGTGAAAGGTATACAAGAGCTAAATTTGAATTTGAAGGCTATTAAACTGAAAGGATTAGCTGCAAAGGGATCTACTTCAGAGCCTAAACAGCAAAGGTTGGGATAATTGATGCATGTGGTGCGATACTGAAGAGCATAGTTATGTGAAGGAATGTGATGAGTTCGATGAAGCTTACAAGAAGAATGTGGTTTTTTTGAAAGACGGGAAGATTTATCTCAAGGCAATAGGAAAGATGCTTCACTTAAACTTTGGTAGGGACGGCATGAAGAAGCTAGTGGAAGAAATACAACATAATGTTGCTCTTGTGGAAGCAGATACATATGGGCTGCAAGTTTGTGGTAAGGGAGATGATGAAGGTACAGGTGCAAAGGCCAACTGTGGCCGTATGCTTTAAAGATAGTAGAAGCAGGTAAGGTAACTTATGGGAAGCTACGACAGGTAGAAAATTCAATTCGAGAAACTACTAGATGGACCGATCTAGTAGATTCTCTTTCAGTGTATGCATATATTGCTAAAGCTCAATCCAATGAAGCTATGGTGGAAGAGAAGTGGAAAAGGGATGAAGATGTTGTTGGAACATCAAAAAGGCCAACAAGATCCAGCAACAAGAAAGAGGAAGGGCCTGCTCCTAACCCCGCTCCCAAAGTGGTTATGGAGGAGGCACCAAAGGACAAAAAGCAAGGTAAGCCCAAGGGACCCTCATATAAGCTTAAATCTGACAATGAATTGGCTACAGATCTAAAGAAGGTTTTCAAAGAGCGTATCTTGAATAGTAAAGTGGAGCTCACTGTTGGGATCGGAGAGCACACACACAGAGAGCCAACACGAAGAAGGAGATAGACACAGTGTGTGGCGGGGCAGTACTCACACTACAATGTGTAGTTATGAGTATAGTTATTATGAATGAGTAAATGAATGGTTGTACATGGGCGGCTAAACAACGAGCAGCCGGGCACATGAGCCTTTAACCCAACAATCTCCCACTTAAAGGCAATGTGCCTTTAAAGTGGCCAAAGTACAGCAAAAGAAGTCAAGCCATACCCATTAGCGATCTACAGTGTGCAAACCGCTGTGAGGCTAACGACTTCGTGAGTAGATCAGCAGGGTTATCGTCAGTGTGTACCTTGACAAGCTCTATGTGCTTGTCCTCTAGCACCTCTCGTATGAAGTGATACCTCACCTCAATGTGCTTTGTCTTCGCATGGAAGACGGGATTCCGTGCCAACGCTATGGCACTCTGGCTATCACAATGTAGAATCGGAGCATCACCAGCCATACCAAGATCTCCCACTAGTCGTGAGAGCCATACGGCCTCCTTGGCAGCCTCAGTGGCAGCCATATATTCAGCCTCTGTAGTGCTCAAAGCAACGCATGGCTGTAAACGTGATGCCCACAAAACCGGTCCACCTGCAACTGTGAACACATAGCCGCTAGTAGACTTCCTCGAGTCCACTGACCCTGCATAGTCTGAATCTGTATATCCGCAAACAGACATATCCTTCTCACCATAACATAGGGACAACTCTGAAGTCCCTCTCAAGTATCTGAGAATACCTCTCACTGCATCCCAATGACGCTTGCCCGGGTTAGACATGTACCTGCTAACCACACCAACTGCATGAGCAAGATCTGGATGCGTAGCCACCATGGCATACATCAAGGAACCAACAGCTGACGCATAGGGAATCTGAGACATCTCTGTAGTCTCCAAATCTGTCTGAGGGCAGTCATCATGGCTGAGTTTTACATATGGAGGCAACGGGGTACTAATGGCCTTCCCCCCTTCCATATGAAAACGCTCAAGCACCCTGTCAATGTACTCTTTCTGACTAAGAAAGAGCATCTTGCGAGAACGATCACGAGTGATCCGCATACCCAAAATATGACTGGCATCCCCAAGATCCTTCATGGAAAAGGTCTCATGTAGCCTATGTTTCAAGGCATCCACATCAGAAATACACTTCCCTGCGATCAGCATGTCATCCACATACAAAACCAAAACAATAAGACTACCATCTGCAGCCTTGCGAGTATAGAGGCATGGGTCCTCATAACTGCGTACATAACCCAATGAACTCATGAATGCATCAAACTTACGATACCATTCACGAGATGATTGCTTCAGCCCATACAAGGTCTTAAGAAGCCGGCATACCATCTTCTTTGAACCATGAATAACAAACCCACTTGGTTGCTCCATGTACAAATCCTCGTGCAAGTCCGGATGTAAGAAAGCTGTCTTTACATCCATTTGCTTCAACTCCATGTCTTCTGTAGCTACCAAGGCAAACAACATACGCAAAGTAGACATCTTCACCACTGGGGAGAAGATCTCGTCAAAATCAATGCCTTTCTGTTGCTTGAATCCTTTAGCCACAAGCCTTGCTTTGTACCTAGGCTTTGCATCCATTGAACACAATTTTATCTTTTAAACCCACTTGCATGGTAGTGCCTTCTTACCCTTTGGCAAAGGAGTAAGCTCCCACGTTTCATTTTGGATCAACGAATCCATCTCTGACTGCATAGCCTGCTCCCACTTGAGCTTGTCAACACTAGACATGGCCTCATCATAACATGATGGCTCCCCGCAATCAGTCAACAATACATAATCCATAGAAGGCACAAAACGCTGAGGCTATCTTGCACGCCGCTCTGAACGCCTCAAAGACTGTGCAGGAGGTGCATCTGGCTGTCCCACATCTACATGATCTCCCAACAAGGGCTGATCTCCCACTTGAGGGTCAATGGGCTGCCCACGAGCAGCCATGGGACCATCATACCGATGACCATCCTCCTCAAATATCACACGCCGAACCTCAACCGTTCGCGGTGATGCTCTATACATAGAGTCCTCATGAAAAACAACATCATGGCTGCACACAATCTTCCTGTCAATAGGATCCCACAATCGATAACCCATCTCACCAGAGCTACCATAACCCAAGAAGATACATCTCTTGCTCTTTGGATCCAATTTGCTGCGTTTTGCCTTAGGTACATGTACATAAGCTTCACAACCAAAAACACGAAGGTGACCATACGAAGGTGGCAAACCTGTCCATACCTCTTCAGGCACTTTGAAGCCCAAAGGAACACTAGGTGAACGATTTATCAAATGCACAGAAGTGGCAACACCTTCAACCCAAAATCCATTTGACAAACCAGCCATAGAAAGCATACTACGAACTTTTTCCTGTATAGTCCTGTTCATGCGCTCTGCCACACCATTTTGAGGAGGTGTATAGGGAGCACTAAGCTCGCGCCGTATATCTTCTCAACACATAATGTTGTGAAAGCATGAGACATAAATTCACCCCCATTGTCCGTACGTAAGCACTTCAACTTACAACCTGATTGGTTTTCAACAAGAGCCAACCATTGCTTAAATATATCAAACACCATATCCTTCTTACGAATGGGGTATGCCCATACCTTCCTGCTAGCATCATCAATGAACTTAACAAAGTACATAGCACCTCCAAGAGAAGCATTGGGCATCGGCCCACATACATCACTATGCACCAAAGCTAGCTTTTCCAAAGATCTGTGTGGAACACTCTTCTTATGAGAAGATTGAGCATGTCGACCATAAAGGCAATGCTCACAAAACTCAAAACCACCAAAATCTGAAACGGGAATGTAATCCGCACGTGCCAACAACTTCAAACCTTTCAGTGACATATGCCCCAAACGCTAATGCCATAAAGAAGCAGGAGGTTGCTCAGTGATCCCCACAATGTGATCAGCCACACTAGCTAAACAAAGGGAATACAACGTATTCCTCTTAGAACCTTTAACCAAAACAAGGCTGCCCTTAGTGATCTTCCAACCTCCATCACCAAAAGATACATTGAAACCAAGTGAATCCAACTGACCCACACTAATCAAGCTTTTTGCAAGAGGCGGCACATGACGCACACGCTGCAAGACAAACGTAGTAGAGTTTGGCATAGCCAAATGAATATCCCCAATGCCATGAATATGCATAGAACGCCCATCGGCAATCCTGACAGTACCTGTGCTCGAAGCATCATAGTCATGAAACCACGACCTATCAGGCGTAACATGAAAAGAAGCACCACTGTCAATGACCCAATCCATAGGCATACTACTCTCATGAGTGAGAAGAAAAGCGTCATCAAAATAGGATGCAAGCAACACATCACCAAGCTCTTCACTAGTAGCACTAGTCGGAGCACATTCATGGTCATCTTGAGAGCTACACTCTCCCTGTGTTGCATTTAACTCCTCAATCTTGACATTGGACTTAGGCTTGTCCTTAGCATCATGGTCTTTCTTCTTACCATCTCCATTTTCCCTTTTCCACTTGTAGCAATCCTTTTTGAAATGGCCTTTTCTACCACAATGAAAACATTCCACATCCTTTTTACTTGTGCCTGCACGGGACTTGCTTATAATCCTGCCTCTGACAACCATTGCACTAGAAGACTTACTACCTGCATTATTCTTTCGATTAATCTCTTCCGTGAGAAGACTAGACTCCACATTAGTACTTGTCAACTCATCCGCAGGAACCGAGTTACTTATGGCTGTCCTAAATGTGTCCCATGACTCAGGCAACGTGACAAGTAAAAACATAGCTTTTACATTGTCCTCAAACGTAATTTTCTGCGTAGCAAGTTGGCTGAAAATTGTATTGAACTCATTCAAATGCGCATTCATGGAAGCACCTTCCTCCATTCGCAAATCAATAAGCTTTTTAATCAAATACACCATAGAAGCAGCCGAATGCTTATCATACATATCGCAAATCCGCTGCCATAGCCATCTCATCCAACTCCTCCCAATCATCCCTCTCCATGTTCTCTGGCTTAACTCCCTGCAACTTTAGAGGTCGAATCTGTTTCTTCTGCACCAAGACATCCCAAATCTGATCTTTCCAATATGAGAAGTTCGCACCATCCAACTTCTCAATATTGAAAACTGTGTCCTCTTTAGTGCCCATTACAACAAGAATGCAACAATGAGAAACCTGTAACCAACCAACAAACTGCCACAACAAAGTAGTGTTGCAAATCTGACAACACCTGCTGCTCAATCAAAGAGCAAACGCATAGAGTATAAATCAGCCCATAATATGGTCAAAAAACGTACGTAGAAATCCACAAACAAATGCATAAACCCGTGACACCTGTAACTCAACCGGCCTAGGCAAACCGTGCCACAAAATGCATCAACAATGAGCTGTCATAGAGGCATAAACATACTCCATGTCTGAATAACCACAATAGAGACATAAGCTGACCAAGCTTACACAAATCTGTGAGCATAAATGGATCCAAGTGAGCATATAACCAATGCACAAGCTCAACGAAGTCCAATCTCTATTGTCAACCAAGTACCTGTCCGTACTCAAACCGCAACACTGTAAGCAAGAGCAAACCCGCTCTATGTATAAGTGAACCAAATCTCCACAATATCATGCATAAAAAGTGTCTGTCAAACTGCCATATCCACATCCATCAACATACATAGATGATGTAAACCTGTAGCTCAAGAACACGCATAAACAGACTGCCCAGAAGAGTAGAAGCTCCCACTCAAACCACAACCATATACATGGCTGTCCCACAGTCAAAATACATGTTTTGTAACCACAGAAGAAACCTGTATCCAAAGCTCCCTGTAACCTGTAACCTGTACCCGTACCTGTACCTGTACATGCACCTGTACCTGTACCTGTAGTCGAAGAAGACAATGTCGCCAAACTCCCACTCTATCTGTGTGTATGAGGCCACTCCAAGAAGAGGCTACACACTCTCAAATGAGCTGTGGGCTCACGTAAGTGGAAGACACTACAACAATGGCACCTGTAATGGCTATGGAAGCTCTGGCAGCAGAAAACTACCAAAGAGAGCTGAAAAACGCAGCTCCTAGTCTGTAGCTCCGATGGGATTTCTAATGGCACGAATGGCTCCGAAAGGGGGGTTAAACCCCAGGACGCCTGATGAAAATACTCACAGAGTGCTGAACCTTCCAATGCCAAGCTCAGAAAAACCTTCTGCTCTTTAGAAATGCGCGCGTGCGCGAAACCGAAAAACGGCAATGAAACAGCATCAATTTTTCAACACACTCAACAATGATGATGAAGCTCTCAATGCTCTCACTACCAAGCTCTGATACCACTTGTTGGGATCGAAGAGCACACACACAGAGAGCCAACACGAAGAAGGAGATAGACACAGTGTGTGGCGGGGCGGTACTCACACTACAATGTGTAGTTATGAGTATAGTTATTATGAATGAGTAAATGAATG
The DNA here is from genome assembly GCF_014529385.1 of Adiantum capillus-veneris. Classification (NCBI taxonomy): domain Eukaryota; kingdom Viridiplantae; phylum Streptophyta; class Polypodiopsida; order Polypodiales; family Pteridaceae; genus Adiantum; species Adiantum capillus-veneris. Next base: position 123,439,399 of record NC_140951.1, on the reverse strand, counting down.
GCTGTACATGGGCGGCTAAACAACGGGCAGCTGGGCACACGGGCCTTTAACCCAACACTCACATTGGTGGGTGATATTCTGGGAATTTCCAAGTGCGAGCTACATGAGGAGATCATCGATATTATTAAAAGGAAGCGACAAATACCGAGTGATCAAGAGCCAGAATCAGTTAAGAGTCAGGTGGTTCGACATATTGAAGAAATTTTGGATAATTATGAAGAATATTTGGTAGATCTTGAAGAAGAAGAGTTGAGGTCTGTGGTGGTTTCAAACATGATTGTACCCAAGGTAAGATACATGCATCTTAATGATGGGAAAGATGATGAAGCTTACCCAAGAGTCAATTGGGCAAGAGAAACAATTGAAACTGTGGTAAAGCTTGGCGACATTGAGGAGCCGATCTTAGCCCTTATAGACCATGGTTCAGAAATCCATCTTATGGCAAAGAGTTTGCACCAGAAGGGGAAATGGCCTATTGATGTGAACCGCAATTGGCGGATACGAGCTGCCAACATGCTTCCGGGTGATCTTTATGGTACATGTGCGAATGTTAAGGTAATTATTGGGGATATCTGTGATGAGCAAAACTTTTTCATACAAGAGCATTCCTCCTACCCACTGTGTTTGGGACAGCCCTACATTACGGTTGTGCAAATGGAAACTAAGGTGCTAGATGATGGCTCAGCCTATCCCAGGGTTTGGAGCCAAGATGGTAAGAAAGCGGTTCAATTTTTGACTATATGTGTTGACCATGACAAGAACAAAGACAGTTTACGTGATCATCTAATGCCAAAGATACGCAAAGAGTTCAAAGAACACAAGTTTGCTCAGGATTTTCTTGGGGTGCCACTATAACGCAGGACTATGGTGGCACAAGTGAGGAGAAGTTCTCGCAAAGAGAGACCTTCTCTTTGGGATTTTTTGTATTGACATCTGAGGGTTCAGTATCTTACAGAAAATTTAATGATTTACCTAAGTGGGAGAAACGATATGTTTCAAGTATTCAAAGTGAATTGCAGAGATGTGATGTGCTTGAACCAGATGATGCCATTTCAAGAATCTTCGAAGAGATTTCTTATGTTGACACTATGTCAGAGCTTGAGGATATCAAGCAATACAGGTTACAAAGTGGAACTGAATTTGTTAAAGTGCACTCAATGGACATGTATTAAGAGCTGGACATATACGAGGCACTTATGCATATTGAAGATGACTTGGGTAAATCAGTTGAAGCACACATAGAGAAGAAGTACAAGATAGTTGCAAAGAAAGTGAGACCAGTGGCTACACCTCTACCAGAAGGAAGTGACAGGGTGATCAAAGAAGCTTCTCGACAGCCTATGCTTAGGGATCTAAAGAACATTGGGTATAAATTCACTAAGGAGACATTGCAGCAGCTGAAGGCTGGAGAAGATGGTTTCCTCAACGAAGAGGAAATCAAGTGCTTTCATGGTATGCTCAAAAAACACGGTAAAGCTTTTGTTTTTGAACCGAGTGAGATTGGATGTGTGGATCCAACTGTTGTTTCATCTATGGTTATATTCATTGTTCCACACACATGCCATAGAGCTTATGTCCCATTCCAGTTCTTAAAGCTCACTTGCCAAAGCTTATTGATTTGCTTATTGAGAAGATACAAATGGGAATTTTGGAGCCATCATGTGCACCATACTCCAATCGATGGTTCATTGTTCCAAAGAAAAATGGTACTTTAAGGTTCATACAGGACATGCAGACGGTTAACAATGTGACAATCCGCAATGTGGGTACTTGCCCAATCGTGGATGAATTTGCTGAAGCCTTTCCAGGTAGATCAATTTACTCTATGGATGATCTTTACTCTAGATATGATCAATTTGAGTTAGCTTTGGAGAGCAGGGATCTTACTACGGTGCATACACCTCTTGGGTTGGTAAGGATGTGCACTCTACCACAAGGTGCTACTAATTATGAAGCTCATATGATGAACGGCATGAATAAGGTATTAAGGGAATTTATCCCTCATGTTACTATGCCTTTCATTAATGATCTACCAATTAAAGGATGTGAGTAAGGCTCAATAGATGAGATAAAAGATCAGAGGGGGTGCCAACAGTTTGTTGCTCAATATATTGTTGACTGTGATGCTATTTTCTCCAGGCTTGAAGAAGTTAACACTTTCAGGGCAAAAATCAACTTTTGGGGCTAAAGAGGTTCTAATTGTGGGGCATATGTGCAGTCCAGAAGGTAGAAGGCCGAGTCCAGCTAAAGTTGAAGCTATTCAAAAGATGAAGGAAACGTCCTCTTTGCTTACTTCATCGGTTTCTGGGTGCATGTGTATTCTATCTTATTTGGGTGCCACATTTTGCTCATGTTGCAAAGGTGCTTTATCAATTGCTAAGGAAAGGGAAGAGGTTTCTTTGGGAAGAAGTCCATACGAAGGCTATCAGGAAGCTAAAGCAAATGCTTCTTGAGGCTCCTCCCTTGAGGAAGGTTGATTACAAATGTGGAAGGCCAGTAATCTTAACAGTCAACACTAGCCCAACAGGTATTGGGTGGGTTATAGGACAAGATGATGATGAAGGACATAGGTATGCAGTTTGATTTGGAGCAAAGGTGCTCAATGCTCGTCAACGAGGTTACCCACAGGTTAAGAGAGAACTTTGGGGTGTTGCTACTGCTCTAAGGTCTGATAAAGAATATTTTAATTGGAGCTTCAGTTGTGGTAGAGACAGATTGCTTACCATTGATAGGGGTGATTGCCAATTGCTCTATCCCGGACATTGCCATGCTACAATCGATAGCTTATATTAAGTCTCTTAACCCTAAATTTTGTGATATTGCAAGTAGAGATAATCTTGTTGCAAATATGTTATAAAGCGCTAGATCTGAAGATGAAGAAGAGATGCTTACCACGAGTGATGATGTTGGCTTGAAGTTCTATACATCTTCTTATCGACATGCAAATTGCGGTAATATTGCTCATATTTTTGAGGTATTTTTTGAGGAGTTCTATGATGGAGAATGGCTTTTGATCGGTCGCTACCTTAGCACTCTAACTAGCATGAAGGGTGGACAGAATGAAAGTATAAAAGGATCAGAAAGAAGGCTTACGGATATTTTCTGAAGGATGGACATTTATGGAAGCAATCAAAGCGCCCAGGAGAAGTACAGCAACGGGTTGTTTGTGATGAAGAAACTCACAAGCATGTTATTAAAGAATTTTACGAAAGTCTATGGGCTGGACGCATAGGAGTCTAGGCAACTTTTGTCAAGATTAAGGATTGTTACTGGTGGAAAGGTATGTATAAAGATGTGGCTCAGATTGTGGAGACATGCTTAGTATGCCAATAGTATTCTAATGTGCAACATTGGGATGGATTGCATCCCACTTATCCATTGGCTATGCACTACAAGTGGGTGGTGGATCTTATTACAATGCCAGTAGGAGTGTGGCAGATGAGGTAGATTGTTATTGCCAGAGAAGGTCTTACTAACCAGGTTCAAGGCAGAGCTTTGCGTACCAAAGCTACTAGTTCAGTATGCAAGTTCTTGCTTGAAGATGTGATTTCCAGGTATGGATGTTGGTAAAGTTATTGCTGACAGAGGAGAGCGAGGAGCGTTGGATGCAAATGAAGCTTGTGATTTCTTTGCTCGGTTGGGCATTAAACTAGCTCTCACTATAGCATACAATCTAAAAGAGAATGGAAAAGTGAAAGAGGGCATACGGCTATTGTTAAAGCTTTAGGAAAGGCATGCCAGGGACATATTGGTGATTGGCCTAAACTCCTACCATTTGCTTTATGGACTGATCGAGCTACACATAGTTCTATTACAGGTTTTATGCCATTTGAGCTCATGTATGCGCAAAAACCCATTATGCCTACAGAGGAAGTGGTTATTTCTTGCACCATAATGCCATGGGAAGAAGGTATGTCTACAAAAGATTTTCTTGCTTTGCGCATTCGCTAATTTGAAGGCGTCAGGAAGATATTGAATAGGCTAAAGTAAAGCTTAAAGAAGCAAGGTTAAAGAATAAAGCAGCATTTGATGGTAAGCACAGACTACGACCTCATGCTATTAAAGATGGGGATTGGGTCCTTGTGTATGACAGTAGCCTGGAGAACCAGTACACTGCTATGCGAAAGATGGTTAAACGATGGTTTGGACCATATGTAGTACTTCATGTTTATGATAATGCGACATATAAGCTATGTGAGTTAGATGGCACTGAGCTTATTGCAGGAAAAAGAGTTGATTTGTTTAAGCAACGAGAAGGTGACATTAATATTGAAGATTTCAACATAGAACCTCCTAAAGATGATGCTATGTATGCATCAGACGATGAGTCTGATGATGCTCTTGATGATGATACTTAAGTGTCGTTGGCACAGACCGGAGGCTGTGCAAGTTCAGAGGGGGTGGATGTCATGCAACTCCACTTCCATGATGAGAAAATTACTAGAAGGATGCACATTGTGCTCGATTGAAGTCTACTTGATTATTTATCAGTGATCATGGCTTGATAACAAGCTAGTTTTAAGCTTTATGTATGTCTGATGCGGCTTTAAAGGGCCAACAGATGCCTCGGTGATGCTAAAAGTGAGTATGCTTGAAGTGATTACAGATGGGAGATTATGGTCTAGAACTACAGTGCTTGAAGTGCTCTATCGGCCTGTCTTTATGGCTCATCAATTGGACCTACGGTGAAGAAATTATGGAAGTTTGAAGTTTGAGTCAATTGCAGATCCATACCAGATTGGGAAACTGCAGCCGAGAGGTTTGAGATGAAGTGAATGCACGGCATGAAGTTCTCACTTTGTGGAGCACGTCGGTCTTTTCAGATCAGCGATCGGAATTCTAGTTGCCAAGATATTAGCAGTTTAAGTTTCATCGGGGGCGGATTCCGTATCGGTTTGGTTGCCTCAGTCAATGTGCAATCTTGTTATTTTGGACTTCGACCAGGTTCTGAAATGTGGTAAAGTAGCATTTTGCCCAAAATGTCATCTCCTGTAGTGCTTTGATAACAGAATTCTAGAGTTGTGCTCAGCACTACAGTGGATGGTATGTATGCGAAATATGGTAATTTACCAAATCTTGGCCAGGATGTACCCTAAAGGTTATTCTTGGCAATGCCTAGTGCTTGAAGAGCTTTGTGTCTGGAATGTCATCTCTTGGAATGGAATGACGGCGGGATAAACCCAACAGAGGCAGGGCTAGGAAGCTGGCTTTTTTCAACAGATGCAAAGAGAGGACAACTTTCCAAATGCAATCACGTACGCTTGAACCTTGAAGGCAAGCGGTACCATGCAAAACATTGGCATGGGCAACAAAAGCTCACAATGATATTGTCAGTCGATGGCTAATGAAGAAAGATGTTGTGCTTGGCAATGCTTTTGGTCGATATGTATGCCAAATGTGGTGTCCCTTCAGGGGAACTGGCCGCCCAAGAGGGGCTAGTGACCGCCCAATGTAAGTGGAATGACCGTCCAAGGAGGTGACCGCCCGTGACCGCCCAGAAGCCGTTCAATGGCCACCCAAAGGGGGTTAAGTGAGTGTGAAGGGAGGAAAAAGGAAGAGGAGATGGGGTGCAGGCGGGGAATGATGTAGGCAGAGAGAGGGAAGCTTGCACCGGGTGCTCTAGTACCTGGACGACGACGATCATGAAGGAAAAATTGACCAGCATGCTAGGGTGAGACTTCTTGGTCCTAGTTTCGTCAAAATCGGTGCAGCCTTGCCGCCTCCACTGCCACGTCACCAGGTGGGTTGTCACGCCGCCGTGACAAGCCGAGAAGGAGTTATTTTTTAGCCTAAAAATAGAGGGGTTTTGGAGGAGAGGCATCAACGAGGGAAGAGAAGGAAAGGAAGGGAAATTAAGTAGAGTAAGATATAGCAGAGTAAGGGCAAGAATGCAAGGAAGATTTTGGGGTGGCCCTCTCGTTCTCTCTCTCTTGCGGAGAGGAAGCCATTCCTGATCCACAATATAAGCAGTAAGAGGTAGATTTGGCAACACAGGGAAAAATTTTGAGGACAATTCATCATGATTTGCCTTACGTTCATCAACACTGATCATTGGTGGACATTTTGAATCAGTGCAGGCTAAATTAATTTGGCCTAGATTTTGTAAATGAGAGCTTAAACTCCTTAATTTGCAATTTATTAAAATAACGATGCTGTTAACATCACCACCTTGGCTATTGCGCGTCGGGATTTGTCGGCATCATAAAATTCAATTATTTTGGCACTTTGTTCTTGTTTCAAAGACGTTACTAGACAATTGTGCGGTGTGCTGCATCTTTTCTCTCTCTCTTCTTCCATGGCTAGCGGCCCTGTGCTGACCCGACTCATGTTTTGCATATCCCCTGACAACAGGAGGATAAACACGGGCATAGGCTCGAGGATGAAAATGGAGTCCATTAGGAGAGATGTCCGTTGTTTTACGGGAGTTGACTCTCTTTTGAGCAGCTACCTACAAGAAAATGACTACATCTCGGATTATGCTTTTTATGCTTATAGTGACTCGGAGGTTGATGGAGATGATGCCTCAAAGGCCAGTGATGACTCATGTGATGGCCATGCAATGGCATATAGGCTCATGATAGCATGCATCTAGTATGGGCAACAAGCAATTACCATAAGGGCGCTCACCCGGGGCGTTCACCAAGTAAAATTTTGTCATATCATGTGCATTCACCAAAATGGATTTTTATTACCCCTTATACCCCTCTTGTACACGTAAATCTATAAATTTACAAGAAATTAAAATCCCTTCTATTGAATGCACGTGCTATGTTACATATACTTTAGTGAACTCCCCGGGGAATTTCAAAGCCGGAGACAAGCGAGGCTTATTGGACCGATGGCAGATGTAGCCAAAGTAACGACCGTCTGTCAAAAGTTTCTTCGGGGTATGAATCAATGCAGGAGAAGAGAGACTCATTGTGGAGGTGAAACCACGACGATTTTAATTAAAGCGAGAATCATTTATAACGACAGACATAGTCGACATGATGACTGGCTGTCAAAGCTTCTTTTAAAGATGAGTCAATGCAATAAAAGAGATGCTCATTGCGTGGATGAAATTACCACAGATTTAAATTAACGTGACAATTATTTATTAAAATCTTGTTAGAAGATGATCATGCAAAACGAGAAAAACAACTTAATTTTTAATATTTACATTGAATTTTGAATAGCTTTAAGGAAGAAACCATTCACAAGAATGCACGTATATACTCTCTCTCTCTCTCTCTCTCTCTCTCTCTCTCTCTCTCTCTCTCTCTCTCTCTCTCTCTCTCTCTCTCTCTCTCTCTCTCTCTCTCACACACACACACACACACACACACACACACACACACACACATTCATGGCATGTTCTTTTCTTGAGCTTTCTTTGCTTACTCACATACATTTGTATACAATTATACATACATTCTCCTCTGTCATTTCTAATCTCTCTCTTGAACAATGACAGAAATTAAATTCATTTAAACTCACAAGCGCAAAGATATTTTGCATGTAGCAACATTGAAATATTCTAATTTAATTTGTACGACAATAGCACATCTTAACATAGCATATCAGATCTAAGTTTAAAGTCAAGTGAGTAATGCTATCACCCTTAAATGCACATAGTTTATGGCTTTTTTCAATTCAAAGTCACTACAGAAGGCAATCATCATATATGTCTAAGTGTTAGTCTGATCAATCTCTAACTCATGAATATTATTTTCTCACAAAGATTTTGAAGAGCGTAAATCTCCATGCAAACTGGAAACAATGAATTTTGTGAAAAAGACAAATCCGTCTATAATGAGGATGTCACCAATGCAATAATAGGTCAACCCAAAACAATAGACTTAGTCGAATCACACAATCATTTGTCGAGTAGGGCAACAATTCACAACAAATCAAAACTCTCATGATTTTGCAATAATACATACATTCAATTGAACGATTGTGTAGAACTCAAATATCTCACAATCAAAAGAACGGTCCAAAAAGTCACTTATGTTTTGTGTCGATTAACTACACACACTTCAGGAATTCATCTTTAAAAGATGCCAATGCCGAAACCTCTCATTTGGAGTAGAGACTGTCAAGCCAACTCCGCAGACTGTGCAATAACTGAATGTCAAACTCCTTGGATGGCTTGCAAGAAGATGGCATCACCATTCATTAAACGAGATCAAGAGAAATAAAAAAGAAACTCTTCATTGAGAGATCAGTTCTCTGAAGATCACTATTGGCACTGCCTTTTAACAAGAAGGAAGGGTACATGAGAAGCAGATTTCCTCTTGTGTGCTAGAACACTCCACATGTTTCTTTTTCTACAGCTTAAAAAAAAGCAAATCATATGTTGACTTTCTTTAACAAGTGATCTGTAGGTTGGGTCCCTCTCTCTCTCTCTCTCTCTCTCTCTCTCTCTCTCTCTCTCTCTCTCTCTCTCTCTCTCTCTCTCTCTCTCTCTCTCTCTCTCTCTCTCTCTCTCTCTCTCTCTCTCTCTCTCTCTCTCTCTCTCTCTCTCTCTGTGTGTGTGTGTGTGTGTGTGTGGTGTGTGTGTGTGTGTGTGTGTGTGTGTGGTGTGTGTGTGTGTGTGTGTGTGTGTGTGTGTGTGTGTGTGTGTGTGTGTGTGTGTGTGTGTGTGTGTTTATGTCTTACGCATTCAAACTACCTCTTGGTGCTCAAAAGAATCCAAAGGTACATCAAAAAATCTTTGGAGTTGCCTTGTCTTCAAAGTTATTACAGTCACATTCATCGTTCGAGCCAACAAAGTCTCCAATTGAAGTATTGCGTGTATGCACATTCCATTCACATTGTCTAAACCAAATACTATATTGGCAATGATGCGAGGGGCCCTTGAGAGTGTTAGTTCAAATCTCTCTCTCTCTCTCTCTCTCTCTCTCTCTCTCTCTCTCTCTCTCTCTCTCTCTCTCTCTCTCTCTCTCTCTCTCTCTCTCTCTCTCTCTCTCTCTCTCTCTCTCTCTCTCTCTCTCTCTCTCTCTCTCTCTCTCTCTCTCTCTCTCTCTCTCTCTCTCTCTCTCTCTCTCTCTCTCCACACACATCTCTATCGCTTTCTCTCATTCCTTGTCTCCAAGGAAAGCAAGAGGAACTATCGCTCATGTTGAAAGCAGTCATGAATGCAACAAATGAAGAAAACATCTATGGAAGTTTGAAGCCTAGAACTTCATTATTCGATCCCACAGCAACACCAATGCTCGATATATCTAAAGTCCACTTAAAGAAATCACAAATTAGTACACTTGAGAAAGCACAAAAAGTGATCGAGGAGCTTCATGTTTTGAATGTTGTCCTTGGAATGCATTGATTACAGGATGTACGCAACAAGAGCACGGCCAGAAAGCTCTAGGCTATTTTTAGTGGATGCAAAGCAAGCTCTTTCTATATCCTCATGTAAGGATCACTTGGAATGACGTCTCTTGGAATGCACTAGTTACAGGATACACATAACAAGAGCAAGGCCACAAAGCTCTAGGCTATTTTCAACTTCCTATCTAGAGTGTTGACTCTTGGAATGTACTGATTGTAGGGTTTTCCCCACAAGAGAAAGCTCTAGTCTATCTTCAACAAATGCAAAGCGAGGGCCTCTCTCTCTAGATGCAATCACCTATGCATGACCTGCATGAAAAATGCCTTTGAATTCCATGCTTTTTCCAAATCTGTTTTTCAACCATAACTTAATTTTTTTGAAATGCATAAACACCTCGCCTTTTTGCTTCATGAACTAGACCCATACCTTCCTCGTATGGTCACCAATAAAACTCACATAGCATCTACATCCACCCCATAGATGCAATCTTTGCTAGACCCCATACAACTGTATGCACTAAATCCAATGCATTCTTGCTTACATGCTTATCATGAGGAAAGGATACTTTTGCTTGGTTTCCAAATTGACAAGCTTCACATACTTTTTTCATTTCAACAACTCTAACGTAGGTAAACAGGTAACCATCTCTTTAGTTTGCATCATTTCAGCCTCTGCAAATTTACATGTCCAATATGTTAGCGCTAACTCTCTAAACCTGGAACAGCAGTTGCACCTCATGCAAACATGACAGCATTCACCTCGGGCACATTTACATCCAAAGTAAACATTACGTAACCAATCTTCCATTCTTCTTATGCTCTTCAACAAAGAGACCATCAGAGTTAAATGTGACCTGCAAACCCTGCTCAACCATTTGCCTAACACAAACCAGATTCTTTCTAATGTTGGGTACATGGAGTACATCAGCCAATTACTTCACTTTACCATCTGCCATAGACAATGGCACATTTCCAGTATGCATAATGGGATGTGCACTATCATCCCCAATTTCTACATAACTAGGATTGTGTAAAGTCTGCATTTCCTTGAATCAATGTGGCTCTATGCAAGATGCTGATATGGGTACAATAAATCACAATTAGATTGTTAGTTAGAGGCTATTGAAAAAAGATGTCGTGCTTGACACTCTCTTGGTCAATATGTATGCCAAATTTTGTGTGCTTGAGAAAGCACAAAAAGTGCTTAAGGAGCTTCCTATCCAGAATGTGGTCTCTTGGAATGCACTGATCGTGAGATGTGTGCAACAAGAGTAGGGCCAGAAAGCTCTAGGTTGTTTTCGATGGATGCAAAGTCAGCTGATGCAAAGCAAGCATATCTCTCCATATTCAATCACCTATACTTTTGTCTTGAAGGCATGTGGCTCTACGCAAGTGCTCAAGGAGCTTCTTGTCTGGAATATGGACTCTTGGAATGCATTGATTGCAAGATTTACTCCACAGGGGTAGGGCTAGAAATCTCTAGTTTCTTCTCAACAGATGTAAAGTGAGGGCCTCTCACCATATGCAATTACCTACACATGCATCTTGAAGGCATGTGGCTCTATGCAAGATTCTAATGTGGGTACAAAAATTCACAATTATATTGTTAGTCAAATGCTATTGAAAAAATATTTTGTGCTCGGCACTATCTTGGTTGATATGTATTCCAAATGCGGTGCGCTTAAGAAAGCACAAAAAGTGCTTGTCTATCTGGAATGTCATCTCTTGGAATTCATTGATTGGCAAGATATGCACGACAAGAATCAGGGCAAAAAGCTCCAAGCTATTTTTAGCAGATACATCTTCCAAATTTAGTCTCAATGCATATGCTTGCATCTTAAAGGCCAATAACCTCATGAAAGCCATTGACATGGCTGAGAGAATTAACTGGGGAATTAACGAGAAGATACCTAGTTCAGTGCTCTTGGTGAAGGATGTCATGCTTGGCAATGCTTTGGTTGATATGTATGCCAAATGTGGCACTGTTGCGAAAGCATGAAAAGTTCTTGATGGGCATTCTCTCCAAAATGTCATCACCTACAATGTCTTGGTTGCAAGATATGCCCAATATGCCTATCACAAGAAAGTTTTCTACTGTTTTAACAAAACTTCTTTCTTCATATTCATTCACCTCTGCTTGCACCTTGAAGGCCTATGGCCTTATGGAAGACTTTCACATGGGTATCAAAATTCACAATGTGATTGCTAATTAGGGGCTATTGACTGCAAGATAAATGCAACATGAATGTGGCAAGAAAGATTTGGTCTTCTTTTACCAGATACAAAGTGAGGGATTCTTGCTAGACAAAGTCTCTTGGAGTGCTCTTATAGCACCACTTTGTTGTTTTTGGAAGATCCGGGCTGCTTTAAACAAATGCAAAGTGGGGGTTTCTCACGTTAAGATTGTTGGTAAGCGACTGTTGATGAAAAAATATGGTACTTGGTGGCGCTTTAGTCTATCTATATGTAAAATGTGGTGCTCCCACAAAAGCAAAAAAAGTTATTGGTGGGCTCTCTCTCCGGAATCTCATCACCTCGAACGTGTTGATTGCTTGTTTGTTGTGCTAGGGTAGCTTTGGAACTAAATGCAAATAGAAGGCTTTTCTCCAAATGCATTCACCTATGCTTGCATTTTGAAGACCAGTGGCCTCATGCAAGCCATTGACATGGGTGATTGTAGGAAATGTGAAGATCTATGGCCTTAGTTCAATGTTGTCACGGATGTGAGGATTCACAATCAAATTTCCAGTGGTTGTGGGGTTTTTGTTGGCACCTTCATGCAAGCACAAAGAGTACTTGGTGACATTTTGTATGCTAAAGAAGGATATGGTCATAAAGCTATTTCCTATTGTTTTCATCGGATGCAAAATGAAAGCCTTTCTCCAAATTCAATCACCTATGCTTGCACCTTGAAGTCATGTGGCCTTATGTAAGATGTTTTCATGCAAGATTATATTCACGATCAGATAGCTAGTTGTGCGCTATTGGAGAAACCTATCATGCTTGCCAGTGCTTTGTTCAATATGTATGCAAAATCTGGCGCACATCTCTCAGCCCAAGCAGCTTGTGTGGGCACTCCACTTGATCAACACCTCCTCTCGCCCCTTCATTGAGAGTCCCTTTGGTTGTGCAACACTTTGCATCCATTGAGGTAAGAGGATTGTCTCTCTCTCACCAAGAAGAAGTGCTTACATCACTCTCTTCTTCTAAGAGTGAGCAATAGCCCCTGTTAGATGTATATACAGTTAGAAGAACACTTATTTTGACTTCCCACGAGCTACATATACCATCTCCCTCTAAGTAGACCAGTTGCTCTTTTGTTTTGTTGTGGGAAATTTTTCTTCAGAAAGAACCTCCGAGCAAACTAATACCGTGTTGTCCAAAAATTTTAGCACAAGAACTGAGTCCATATATCTCTCCTAAGTGCAAGAACATGATACAAGATGATTTTCTCTTTGACTCTAAGGAACGGATCATGAATTTCAAAGTTGTTTTTGTTTACCTTGATTTTTGAATACCCTTCTGGGGCATTCTACAAAGTTAAGGTGTGCCAATGTAGCCAACCTTTGGACTCCACTTAGTAGGATGAGCAAAACACCACGATCACAAAGGGCCACCAAATTAAGAGTTGTCAATAGATTCTCCAATATTGGCTACCACAACATGTAGTTTTCTAGCCTTGTCTATACCAATTTGTAATGGACTGGGAGATTGTTAGTTGTCCACATGGGGATGCAAGAAAGTGGTTCCACATTCACACAAGCGTGAGGAGTTCTTGATGACCTTTCTATCCAGAATGTTGCCTCCTAGTATTGATTGCAGGATATGCTCAATAAGTACATGGTCAAGAAGATTTGCATTGGCTTCATTGCATGCGAAGTAAAGGCCTCTCTATGTTGTATCTTGGAGCATTGGTACCAGCAAATTTTGTCCATACAGAAAGGAGTGTTATACAAAGCTGGAGATGTTGGTAAGTGCAAGGGGTAGAGATAAAGTGGGTACATGAGGCCTGGGCAAGCAAGGTGCAACTGAATTGTATGTTTTATGTGGTTTTTTAGGCCAAAGGGGTCCTAGAAATGGCCAATGTGGGTTGCATTTCTAGGTGTTCAAAGTGATGGGACTCTGCTCTAGAATGAAGTGTTCAAGGTGATCTAGAAGCTGGTCCAAACCGCTCCTCAAGCGGGGCTATAGTTTGCAAGTTATGGTTGTCCAAAGATGAAGTGCATTGCATATCTGAGACAAACAGGGTAGGTGGTTCCGGGTAGCCCAAGCCAGTTTTAGTAGATATATTTGTAATGCTTGAATTATGGAACCTGTCGGTCTTCTCAGTTCATCAATCTGAGTCCTCGATGCCAAGTTACAATGGCTTGAACTTTTGTCGGGGGCTTGTGCCTGCTTGGCTGCTTTGGAGAACAAGCCATCTGGTGATTTTTAAAGCATGACAGGGTTCTAGGATGTGGTATGCATTGTGTGAAGTCAGTCAGCAAAAAGTGATTGCTTGTCGATCGGATGCGTAGACGATGAGATATGCCAGTTGAGTTTCGACGATCGTGGCGACCTCGGGTGATATGATGTTTTTCTACAAGGTTGAGGTGCTCGATTTGAAGCCATGAAAAAGTTATAAAGGGTCGGGATCGGCACAGATTAAAGCAGAGCATCAGGTCTACAAGTGGGAATTTATGGCCTAGCAATCGGAATTGTGAGCAATCAATGGCAAGCATGAAAATTTGGGGGGATGAAATGGTTTTTTTGAAGGCTTTTAGGGAAAATTGGAAGCTTGGAAGACCCCCAAGGGGGTGGCATTAAGCATGGCATGACATGTGGCGTAGGCTTAAGACTGACATGCAAAGTAGAGAAGTGAAGAGCACAAGGTATAAGGCCCAAAGCAGGTGCCTATTATGGGCACGACAAGGAGAGGAGAACCCTCTTGAGCCCGTGGTAGTGGCAATGGCGGAGCTGGGTGTTCAGTGGCTCTTGCAATGGCCTTTGCGGTTGACAGCGCCCATTGGAAGTTGATGGTGTGGCAAGACCTACCCGGGGTGGTTTCCCATGTCCACAAGGGCAACAAGTTTTTGAACGAGACCTTGGGGAGCAATGATGGTGTCATCGTTGCCCCTAGGGTGCTAACCATGTGGATCAAAGGGGAGAGAAATGCCTCGAGACCCTCAAGGGGAGATTCACAAGCAGTGGAAGAGGGAGATAAGATCGAAAGTGGCTGAGGTGTCTCAGGCATGCATGGGTTGCTAAAATACTGTGCCACTTGTAGACAATGCACAAGAAATGCCAAAAGATTCTTGAGTTGCTTGCACGGGTCAGCAAATAATACCAAAGTGTTTCTCTTTTATGCTTTGTAAAAGCCCCATAAAAGGGGATTCACACGGATTTAGGAGGGCTTTTTGGCCATTTGGATTTTGGAGAGAGCTTTGTACCTGTTTTGAAGAAGAAGAAGCCGGAGAAGCCGGAGTTCACCACTGAAACTTGGGTGTTGATGCTCTCCTTCCCCCCTCTCCTCTACTCATCTTTGCCGCTCTTGCCAGATTAGTGTATGTGCGTGTGTCACTCCCTGGCCGGTTTCCTTGTGGTGTGGTGCTACCACAACAAGTTTGTGGTGTGCGTCCATGCTCTCCAATTAGTGTGTATGCTTGCCTTGCCATGATGCGATCGATGTTTGCATGTGTAAATGTGAAGTTTTGAAGGTGATTATTAGGGGATAGGGGTGCCATGAAAGCCTTGAGCTATAGAGAGGCGTTTTTGTGAGTGTTGGGTGTTTTTCCACTTCCCCCTTTTCATCTTCTTGTGCCCCCATTGAGGAGCATACTGATAGCTCTTGATTTGGTGAAGAAGACACAGTTTTTTTCATCGAGAAAGATGGCATCTCAAAGCTATGGTCCTATCTTTACAAGCGAGGAGAATCTTGAGGAGTGGATTACTGATTTTGAATTATATAGGTTGTCCCTATGCATGTCAAATGAAGCCAGCAGGGTGCAGACTTTTCCATTGGTGATGCAGGGAAAAGCTACGATGTGGTACGATGCTTTGGAAGGCGAGCCAAGGTAGGTATGGCTGGCTTTGTGGGCTCGGTTCTTGCAAGATTTTCGTAGGGAGGCATCACCAACCGAGATGGATGCAAAGATTAAAGCTCTCAAGCAAGATGTAACTGAAGATTTCAATTTCTTTTTGGCTCGTTTTGAAGCATGTTGGGCAAAGCTGGCAGCCTCAATCCACCTGGCCAACAGTGATTACTTTAAGATAGACAAATTCATGGCATGTTTACATCCGAAAGTCAAAGAGAAGGTGGATTTTGAAAGTTCAAAAAACTATAATGGTGCAGTGGCAATTGCATGGTCAAAAAGCAAGAAGATAAAGAAGAAGATTGAGCAGGGTGCAGCAGGCTACGAGGCAGTGGCTTCAGTCTAATCTCAGAGTCCGAAAGAGGCGAGCCAAGAAGAGAAGCAAGGCGACCAGGGAGTGGAAGTGGTGCCGCAAAATTGCTTGGGTTCTATTTTATGTGCATGCATGAGAGCACTTTCCAACTTCATGTGTTTATTGTGCTCATATGCCAAATTTTTGTTGCAGATGCAATATTTGCTAAAAAAATAGTAGTCGGTACTAGTAAATGCACCATAATGCAGATAGTAATAATAGTAGTAGTGATTTAAGGAAGATAAATAGGGAAACGTCACTTATCTATTGTAAATCAATGTCCATCAATATGTCATAGCATGTCGACACCAACAAATTGAATCTTCAGTGTATAAATTCTTTTGAGCCCATATCATCGTTGTTTTTTTTTTCTCCTCCAATTTTTAAACGATGAAAATTGTCGTGACATCAATCCGATTGAACTCAAAGCAGTCATTAAATTGGCCGTGATTTTAATTAAGGCATTGGTAAGTAGCGATGTCCTTACATGTGTAAGCCTTGTCAAAAAGAGGATGTTTATGCATGCCAAAGTTGTGCAGGGAGTTGTATCAAATTATGAAAATTTTTCAGGATGCATCATGTCATCAAGACATGTGTGATGCTCAAGAGGATCTAGATTGGTATTTTGATTTTCTTGATGATGCACACAATTGGCATAATAGTTGAGTTGGTAAGAAAAGGAAGTCATGTTCAACCATAAGGCAAATATCAAGGTTGCAAGTGGTTGAAGGTCTTTGAGAGAAGCATGAAAAGGAGTTTGATGATTACCTTAGTGATGTTGATTCTCAATGGTGTTTTCAACAACCTATTATTGTTTTCAACCTAAAACAACCTCAAGTTGTCAGTTTTCAGTTAGCAACACCTTTTTAGGCGCCTACAGTTTCAAAACCTGAAGTTTCAAAGCCTGAATCTGATTTTTCAGCACCTGAAGTTTTTCAACCTGATTTTGGCTTTCTTGAATATGGGATCAAAGTTGTAAATACTCAGATTATTGAAGAGAAGAAGTTGATTCAAGAGGGATATGTTGTTCAATGCAAGGGAGATGAAGTAAAAAAGATGATGAAGGAAGAAGGAGGAAGCCAGGAGCAGCTCATGAGCCAAAGGAGCCAAGAGGACTGCCAGCTGTTCCCAAACCTCACATCGAAGAGACTCACCTCTTTGCAGGAAGAGAAGGCAAGTTATCCAAAAGAAGAATTGGTGATTGAGAAGAAGGGAATCCAAGTGGAGGTAAACAAGAGAAGCCACCAATATCCAATACAAACCCATATACCAACCTTGGACATCAATCTTGAAGAGGATGAAATTTAGGGAGAGATCATATTTCAGTGTAATGAAATGGAAGAGGTGAAGATAGATGAAGACATAAT
Source organism: Adiantum capillus-veneris (assembly GCF_014529385.1). Taxonomy (NCBI): domain Eukaryota; kingdom Viridiplantae; phylum Streptophyta; class Polypodiopsida; order Polypodiales; family Pteridaceae; genus Adiantum; species Adiantum capillus-veneris. Next base: position 123,422,300 of record NC_140951.1, on the reverse strand, counting down.
GTGTGTTGATGATGAGTATGATGTGATGAATCAGTTTTTGATGTATCTTGATGAGGAGTATCCCGCAAATGACAGTCAGGAGTGTGTTGATGGAGAAGTGTTTTTTGGAGTCTTGAAGGCTGAAATCCAATTTCCACGAGTGGATATATGTTATTCAATTTGTGAAGACAAATATCTTGAATTTAAGGTCCCTGAATTGCAAGTTTTGATATCGAAGGTCCCTAATGTACTAAGTTCCACAATAGGTCCCTGATCCTGAGTTTACTTATTTTCAAAGAAGTTGTGTACCTGAATTTGCTGAACTACAAAGTCTTGTTATTTCTCAAGTTGAGATGATCCATAAGCTTTCTTTGGAGTTGGAGAATGACAGGTATTCAAATATGGTTGTGGCTAAATGAAGCGGTTTCCAAAAATCATTTAACTTCAAGAAGAGAAGGCATCATTGATGGTGGAGATTTCTCAGGTTCAAGCTGAATTTGACTTGCATATTTCTTATTGTTATAAAGTTCATGATGCTCTTAAGAAAGTTACTTTGGATAAGGATGATCACATTGAGGATTTGAATCTTCAAATTACTCAAATCAACAATGTGGAGTCTTCTTCAAACCTTGATATTACAAAAGGTGTCTTGAATGATCATGTTGTTTTGAATGATCTTTATGATGTTGGTGCTTTTACAAATTCGGTCAAGCAGATTGGAAGTCCATCCTTTTCCAAGGAAGTTCAGTTTTTTTATGATATTCTTGATGATGTATATCAAGTTCCTGTTGGCAATGGTTTTGTTGATGCCGAGAAGATGGTTTTGACTAATGATATTTTGCAAGTTCTTGATGATGGTGAAGTGGGTTTTTCTGAAGATGGTTCTACATTTCTATGTGAAGTTGCTGATGGAGGAGATGATGTTGATATTCTTAGATCTCATTGGTTTTATGTCTTCATGCTTGATAACATAAGGGAAGTTTTTCAGGAAGCCAAAAGTCAAAAGTTTTCAGTTTCAGGGAGATATCACCGATTGGAGAGATTTGCAGCTACAAAGTGGATTTCTTGATGTTTTCGAGAGGGGATGTGAGCAAGCCATCTTGGTGGTGTTTTTTATGTGTGAAGAGAATTCGACTTGTTATTTTTAAGCCTTGAATCAGATCAGTTTGATGAAGAAGTATATCAGTTTTGGTGTTTCTTGAATCAGATTTTTTAGGATAATCAGTTGTTTTGGCATACGGAGTCTAAATGTGACGTCCCCAACCCACCAATTCCAAGATCGGGATGGGATCCTTGATAGGTCTCTAGGTCTGATAAAAATCAGAGTCTCTAAACAAGAAAAATCCAAGGAATAGACCTTTACCATTGACAATGGCTTGGGTCTATAGCCTTAGAAGAAGATCTAGTCCTGTCTCGCAGCAGAAACGGGACAACGTATTAAAAGTTTTTAAAAGAACTATTTCGGCCCTCTAACTTCCACAAATTGGGCTAAGGTATCCTCAACCAACACTTTTTTCCCCCTAACAGGAGGAGGAAGAGATTCTTACCATCATACAAACAATGTCAAGAGACCTCAAAAGATGTATCCAACAATGTTAAAATCAAAGGAAAAGGAGAGAGAGAGAGAGAGAGAGAGAGAGAGAGAGAGAGAGAGAAGAAAAAGAAGAGAATTTTAACATTGTAAGAAACTATCCCAAGAGACCTTAAAGATCTACTCGAAGAAAGTTGAACTCAAGACCTGTTGAGAGAGAGAGAGAGTGTGATTTTGCCTATGATGTGTATAATTGTCATTTATTTACTTTCGTCCAATTACTTTTGTCAGTTTTGTTTCTTTATTTTGCAAACAATACTATGCATGATGGAGTTAATGGTTATATTGTCTTGTGGGTGACTACTTTGTTGGTGGACTCCTCTTCCAAATGAAGAAGTTTTCTAAACATTTTAGTGTGCAGGGATGGATAGTTACCTGACTAATCAAGTCCACCCGTCCATGATTGACAACCTTAGTCAATCCCCACTTACCACCCCACACTCACACATGATTCTTTTGTTATATAATTACCACCACGTTCTTATCACAATTAAAATAATGATTCTTTTTATCCTTCATAACAGGATTTTATTAAAACAACCCTTGAAAACAGTATTGAAAACATTCTTTAATGAAACAGATATCTTTAAACTTAAGACAGGGTACTGTCAATCAAAACATTGTCCATAATAACCATGACCAGTACTCTTCTTGTCTCAAGATCATCTCTAAGGGTGAAAAAACGGCACCCATTCCTTATTCACAATCCGGAGTGGATAAACCCCCATCCAAGGTTCTGGGTGCCCATACACCAAACCAGTTGCCCATACAACTGGGCGGCTCCCCTAGGATTAAAAACGGTATCCTAACTTATGTAGAAACATCAAAACATGTCACGGAGTAGAAACTCAACGTTCATGGGGATAACCGACTTATCCATGGCTAGAAAGCCATCATTATCATCAAAATAAACCAAGGAGTCGGAGGTGTCTTGAGATAAGCTTTCTTAAGGATGATCAATAATATCTTTCCTAATTCAACCAATTTTAACCCAAACAATTCTTTTCTACATTATAAACAATGCACGTTGGAAGTTACCCTCCATTTCTGGTCAATTATTCCTTTTCTTATTCTTACTCACTCCTTACGTATGCAATGCTAACTTATAAAAGAACTTAAACTATTTAAAGAATTAATTGAATAATGGGAAACCCACCTGGGATTGAATGGCCATTTGCTGCTGCGCTGGCGCTTAAGACTCTCCTCTGTAGGCCTACTACTAGGCCCAGCTTCGTCGTCGTGCGACGTTCTAGTTCTTTTTGCAGCTATATCCTTATCATCAGATGTACGATTTGCTCGGGTCCTTGTAGGTGCCATAACTTCTTATCCTTATCAAAAGGACGTCTAATCATTAGGTAAATTATTTGAAATCTAGTCTTAACCTTTGTATTCAACCGTAACCCGTCCAAGGTTAAATTTGTAGTCTTAATTGGTAAATTCTTGACCTAGTAATTTCTTATTTATCTATAAAGGCATGTTAACTTTTTTCACAACTTTCCTAAGGATTTTCTAAGCTCTCTTAATTTTCTTATAATTTTCTATATCTTTTTCTTAATTTTTCCATCGAATTTTAAGCTTGGAGTCTGTTTATTTTGAGCTTAATATTTATTCTATTTATTTTCTCTCAAAGAGTTTTTTCCTCCACTTTATATCATAGGTTTACACTTACTATAATTTTCTTAAAAACTTTTGATCGCAAAGTCTATTTATTTTAATTAACCTTTTGTTAAAAATAGGACTTTTGGTCGATTATAATTTTTTAAACTCATAAATTAACGGTATAATTATCACAAGGAGATAAGGATGTTTTTGACCTCTGATAATTATCTTTTAATGTTCCAACTGAATTACATAATTTTCATATAGAATTGCTATAATTTGACTTAGATAAATATCTATACTAATTTTCTAACTTTGAAATAATTATCACGACCTTTTTATCATGTAATCTAACTCTCATAAATAGCATGTAATCATATAACATGATTTACTAATTTCCCCCTTTAATTTCTAGCTAGAATTAGTATAATTTGACTAAACTAAATATCTATACTAAGTTTCTACCCTTGACATAATTATCTAGGCCTTTTCATCATGTAATCTAGCTCTAATAAATAGCATGTACTCATCTAGCATGATTTACTAATTTTCCCCTTTAGTTTTTAGCTAGAATTAGTATAAATTGACTTAGATAAATATCTATACTAATTTTCTAACCTTGACATAATTATTACAGTCTTTTTATAATGTAGTCTAACTCTGATAAATAGTATGTAATCATATCACATGATTTACTAATTTCCCCCTTTACTTTACCCTAAAAATAGTGTTTTCCTACTAAGCTAATTAACTAAATTAATTATTTGTAGTTAAGATAATTATCACGGGTTTGTTGAGATGTGATTTAGCTCTAATAATTATCTCAAAGATTTTTGTTTAATTTACAATTTTTTCCCATTAATTTTTTCTTTAAAATAGTGTTTTCCTACTGAGATAATTAGTTAAACTAATTATTGAAATTAAGATAATTATCAAGAGTTTTCTAAAATGTTTTGTTCCTTGGATAATTATCTAAAAGCATTTTGGATCAGTTTGCTATTTTCTCCTATTTATTTTTCCCTAAAAATAGTGTAATTCTGCTCAGATAATTAGTTAAAGTACTTATCTGAGGTTAAGATAATAATCACGGATTTCATAGGATGCGTTTTTTTCTGATAATTATCTCAAAGCATTTTGGATCAATTTGCTATTTTCTCCCTTTTAATTTTTGCTAAAAAAGTGTAATTATGATGAGATAATTAGTTAAACTAATTATTTGAAATCAAAAAAAATCATCACGGGTTTCTTAAAATGAGATTTACCTCTGATAATTATCAGAAAGCATTTTGGATCAATTTGCTATTTTTCCCCTTTTAGTTTCCCCTAAAAACAGTGTAATTATGCTGAGATAATTAGTTAAATTGATTATCTGGGATTAAGATAATTATCACGGGTTTAATAAGATGTGATTTACCTTTGATAAATATTTCAAATCATTTTAAATCAATTTTATATTTTTCCCCTTTTAATTTTCCCTAAAAACAGTGTAATTCTGCTAAGATAATTAGGTAAAATATCTTTCTGAGGTTAAGATATTTATCACGGGTTTTCTAAGATGTGATTTATCTTTGATCAATATCTCAAAGCATTTTGGATTAGTTTGATCATTTTCCCCTTTACTTTTCTCTCAAAAACAGTGTAATTCTGCTTAATTAATTATGAAAATTACTCAAAAAATTATAAGATAATTTTTTTAGTATAATGATAGTCTAACACAGATCTGATAATTATCTCATCTTAATCTAACTTAATCAATATAATTATCATTAATTTATGGTTAAAATGAGTAATTTCAGTCCTAATATGATATAATAATTAGTTAGCTTAGTATCCCTGAGACTAATCACAATAATTAGCAGAGAATTTTGAATTAAGAGATGATTTTTTATTATACATAGGTTTAATCTTCAATTAATTAAGAAGTTTGTAAATAGGTTAACCTAGCTTTGCTAATTAAAAAAGGTTAGTGCTAAGTACCGTTGATTAACCAACTAGAGCTTTGCTCTCTAATGATTTCTGCGTAGAGGTCTCTCTAGATGAGAGAGAATGTACCAAGGCTCCGAGTCTGCCTGAAATTGTGAAGCAAGGGTCATATTTATAGGTTTCTAGGCACTCACAGGTTGGAAAATGGCAGTAACTTGCATCCCAAGCAGCCCTATAGCTCCAAAAACGCCCCCTGCTACTAAATCTAGTCTGGGAAAGTTCATCATTACCCCACACAGCCCCCCAGATACACAGAATCGATTTTTTGCTAGTTTGTTTAACGATTAATTTTGAAAATATCTGCAATTTCTAGAACCTTAGGATAAAAAGTCTTTGCAGTAATAATTATTGAAACCATTCAATTTTACTTAACTAATTAAATTCATAGTGTAACCTTTCAGAGCCCGTAACTTTTCCAGATTTTATTGAAATTCGGTTCTAAAAAATTCTAACCCTAGTAAAGCTCTGGTTACGGTTCCAAAAATACCAATATTTGCCATAATTGGATCATTCTACAGTCTTTTCTCAATAGCCAAGTTAATTTGATCGGCTTTGTACAATTTCTAAGGTTTCAAAAACTGAAAACCTTACACTAAATCAAGTCTCCCATTGTTTCATCTACATGCAGAGATATTGGATATGTCCAAGAGGCAGTGTCCAATGGTTACAAAGTTTTCATCCTACCTTGAATCTTTCTTCCAAATTTATGAAGAGAAACTTAAACCTGAACCTGAATCTAAATATCAACTTGAACCTGAACATGAATATGCTAATGCGTTTAGTAAGCCATACCAGGCCTTTGCTGAAGAACAAGCTAAGGAAGAAAATATGTTGTTGCAGAAGAAGTTCACTGAATGGAAAGATCATTTTATACAGTTGAAGTATAAGGGGGAACAACAAGTTCATGACCAACCTAAATCAAAGGGTGTTGAATGTAAAGTGATATTGATGGATAATGCATATCAGGAAGTTCAAGAGCAGTTAATTAAAGACAAGAGAATGAGGAAGAGCATTTGCATGTTGGGAAGGCATTATTGAACACTGTCGAGGAAGTGCTGGCTAAGAACATTGAAGAACATACAATGGATGAGGTTGCAGCTGAGATGGAAGTAAATATTGACGCAAAGGAAGAAGTAAAAGAGGAGAATTTGTTAGTGTAAAAGCAGTATGATCAACTAAAGCAGCAGTATGAGGAATTGAAGAAGCAGTTGGAGCACTAGAAACATCATCAACTTGAACAACTGCATACTTAGAGTGATAATGTAATGTTGGATAAAACTGAAACTGAAGTTCAGAAACAGTTAACTGAAGGTGCATTCATAGTTCCAATTACAGTTGCACATGAAGAAGCAAGTGTTGCGGGTGGACGACATCGATTTAAAGATCCTGTATTGTCTATTGTGGATGAGATACTCAGTGGAGAATATGTTGAGGTTGCTATGAAAGCACCTGAAGATGAGGTGGATGCAGGAATTATTGGAGAGGACAACACAACTACTGACCAGGATGAAGATAAAAAGGAGCAGCAGGCTGAACCTAAAGATCAGGTTGATTTTAATCAAGGAATTGTGGGTCCTCACATTGTTTGAGAAACATTGCCCACCAGGTGTGCCAGGTGTTAGTGCTTGATCTGTCAAGGCACTGACTTTTTGATTGTAACTAAGGTCTTAACTTTAAGCCTTAGGGGTTTGTTTACACAGGGACTTTATGCCTAAGTAGTTTAAAACATTCGAATGGTCATATGGCGTGCAGCAGTTTTCGGAAGTAACTGAAATGCAATTTTTGCATTTCCATGTAGTTGTATTGTTGTTTTCGCTCTGTAGTTTGATGGTGATGATGAATATACAATGAATGCAGTACTTTCTTATCCTTGTTATGGTGTTTCTTCTTCTTCTACTCTGCAGTTTTGTGATTAAATGTGCAGTCTCCTGCCTCGTTTATCTCTACAGTGCATCATTCTTGTATTAATTATCTGTTAGGGCTGTGAGCCCCTAACAAGAAAGCCTTCTATTGAGCACAAGCGTGTTTTTTGCTATTTAGCATATACTTTGGTGCCACAAACACATCGCAAAAAATTAAATGATTTGGCTGTCAAATGTATTTTTGTTGGTTATAGTGTTGAAAGCAATGGTTACAGGTTGTATCATCCACAAAAACAAAGCGTATTTTGGTTTCACGAGATGTGTTTGTGGAAGATTCTGTTTAACCCTTGTTGTCATGTACTAGAGACAGTAATGTAAGCTCACATGACATGACATGTATGACACTTTGTTGCCTCTTTTCAATGGTGGAAGTATGAATGTAAATTCCAATGAGGCAAATGTACAGCCTACGGGGGTTTCTGAAAATGTTACAGATCAACCTATTATTGATGCAGATGTACATGATGTACTTGATGAGTAAAGGGTTGAAAATGAGCAGGCAAGAGGTATGCCAAAATGGCCGGTGCATACATTGTGTGATAGCAAATTGTTTGCACCTTTGTCTAGTCATACTCGTTCAAGCTCTCGCCATGCATCTTATGCATCAGATTGTTATGCTTTGGCTATGTCTAGCTTACATGATGTTGAGGAACCTCTATTTTTTATGATGAACCACAAAATTCAAAAAATTGGATGGCTGTCATGCAATTAGAATATGATGCACTCATAGAAAATGACACGCGGACTTTATGTGATTTGCCTCCTGGCAAAAAGGCCATTGGTACAAAGTGGGTTTACAAGTTGAAACGCAAACCGGATGGTGAGATTGATCGCTATAAGGCTCAACTTGTTGCAAAGGGTTGTGCACATCAAAAAGGCATAGATTATGAAGAGACCTTTGCTCCCACTTATTGTATGACTACTATGCGTTTTCTATGTGCATTCGTAGCTCATTTTGGTTGGGATGTACATAAGTCAGACATTGTTATTGCTTTCTTGAATGGTGACATATTTGAGGAAGTTTATGTAACGTAGCCTCGCGGTTTTTTCAAGAAAGGACAAGAGGATAAGGTGTGCAAATGTAACAAATCTTTGTATGGGTTGAAGCAATTTCCTCGTGCTTGGCATGAGAAGGCTGACACTCATTTGGTCAAACGAGGCTTTCGTAACAGTCCAACAAAAGCACATTGTATGTAAAGCGTGAGGGTGATGTACTTCTCATTGTGGTTCTTTATGTGGATGATTTGTTGATCACTGGGCCAAATGAGAGACATATTGCTGAATTTAAGGCTGATTTGAATGCTACTTTCAAGATGAAAGATTTGGGGCTGTTGCATAATTACTTGGGTATACAGTTTAAGCAGTGTGATGGTGGTATTGCCTTGTGTCAAAAAAGTTATATAGAGACATTTCTATATAAGTTTGGACTTGAGGATTGCAAACTATTGCCACTCCCATGGAAACACGTTTGAAATTGAGTCTTCGTGATGCTGGGGATCTTGCAAATGTCACTCTTTACCAAAATGCTATTGGATGCCTCATTTATGTATGCAACACGAGTCCGAATATTCAGTTTGTAGTCTCATAGGTCAGCAAATTTATGCATAGCCCAGTCTAAGCATTGGCAGGCTGTCAAGAGGATTTTCCGCTACTTGAGTGGCACTTTACATCTTGGCTTGTTTTATCCCAAGGGGGGATCATTGCCGCCACACCTACATGCTTTTTCCGACTCATATCGAAAACGGGTTGGTTGTTTTGACATGCGAGTATCCACAAGTGGTTTTTGTTTCATGCTTGGTAATTTATGTATATCATGGTTGAGCAAGAAGCAATCTACTAAGGCCACTTTGAGTTGTGAGGCTGAGTATAGGGCAGTCTTCATAGCTATGGTTGAGTGTGTATGTCTCAGACACCTTATGGCTGACTTAGGTGTTGGACAGGACACCGCCAACACTATCTACACTGACAATCAGAGCTCATTGGCAGTTGTGAGGAGCCCAATTTTTCATGCTCGCACAAAGCACATTGAGGTGCATTACCACTATGTTAGGGAGAGGCTCTCAGCTGGAGAGATCAGCTTGGCTTATGTGCCAACACAGGACAACCTTGCAGATCTTTTCACAAAGGCATTGTCTTGTGAGAAGTTTGAAGCTTTCCGCAAAGCTTTGGGCTTACCCCCCTTTGTGGACTCCATGTGCCAGCTCTCATTCACCGCATCACTCCAGGGGAAATTTGTTACCATAAACATGTGCTAGTGATGTGTGTGAACAGACTTAGGATCGCCATGGCATTTTTTCCCTCACTAGGAGGTTTTTTCCCCTATGCATTGTATATACGCCCATCACTCTAGGGATAACTGATCTTTCTATTGCACAATAAGTTTCCACTCTCTATTGTGTGCCTTGAGCTTCCTTTATCTTCTCCAAGATGTGTGTATTTTCGTGCAACCCTAATTCCAACACACCTCCCCCTCATCCATAAGGAATTGATGTGCATGTTCTGGCATAATCATGTTAGCTTCTAGCATGAACATATCAAAGCACTCCATATCCATCATCTCTACGTGTTTAGTCACATCTTGTCTCTCACTCTCTACATGTTTGCAACATAATCAAGAAAATACCATCTCATAAATGAGAAACATACAATGGGTATAGCTTGCCACTCCTTGCACCTTTGGAAATCAATGACCCCAATGCATCCAAAAAGATTGCTCTCCAAGTAGTACATAACATCCACTACCTCTTAGCTATCTCA
>NC_140951.1:120787469-120794969 GCF_014529385.1 Adiantum capillus-veneris | reverse complement strand
AGCATAACTTCCTATATCTATATAGAGCTCTCCGTTTAAACACATATCCTCTGTTTCATTTTGTAGCTCCTCTGCATGCACCCCATATAGAGTAGTAGCATCTTGATGCTCGTCTGGCACCACCGCAACGGCTTCTGATTGAGCATCTTCTCTGATCTCCTCCATTGATGTCGTTGTGATTGGCACATGGTAGCCTTCATACGTCCTTGCACTACGAGGGGCTACCTCTATGACGTACCACCAGTTTGATGTAGACTTTGTAGGATGAAATATTACCTGCCAGAGCCACATAACTTACATGAGAGCTTTCAAGCACATAACTTGTAAAAGGGGGATGTTAACTATTTACATACTTACTTGTTCACAATGCTCGGGTAGTACGAAAGTGTCTCTTAGGTCAGTCCATTTCTTAGTAGAATCCACCTCAAGAAAACCAGACTCTCCTCTACGCACAGTAGCGTTGCGACCCTCCATGATTATCTTGAACCATTGCACGTCGAACAAGTCGACAAAAAATCCTCTGTAATCGATCCTCAAAATCTCTTGCAGCGTGCCGAAGTAAGTGAGTTCCGCCACCACAGGATCTGCATCAGAGGAACGTCGTCGACTAGACTGTTCAAATTTTGCCATGATTCCACAATCTTGAGTAAAACGCTTTTTGTCGATTCGTTCCACCCTAAAATGTCGACCTTTACACCATGCTGCTGTGTATGACTTATACTACAACGAACAAAGATTATGAGTGGCCGTTCAAACGTTTATAAATAAAGTCACTTGCTAGTCGTACATTGCAAACTTACCTTGGTCGCACATCCCCGAGAGTACTCCCACTCTTCTTCAGTCACTTCGTCACCGCATTGTTGTGCGCTTTTCAATTGGTTGTGCAACCATCTTGTGCATCTTAATCCATGGTGCTTTAGGGAGTTTTATCGATCCATCAGACGCTGTTTGCGGCCAATATTGCTCCATACGATCCACATTTCTAAGGTCAACTCTGGCTCCCAAAGTATCTTTCTTGCCGGTCAAATGGTCCCATAGTAGATTACCCACATTCTTGAATATGTGCATTGGATCGAGCAAGTGATTGATCATGAGTTGGGGCCAGTATGGTAACTCGTACCATAGAGATAGTCTCTTCATCCCTGGAGGCAATCCGTCATCGCACATCTCCTTCTGCTCTAACCATGCTTGTGCAGACATCCTTGGTGGCTCTCTTCCCAAAAAGCCTTCGCGTAACACATGATTCTCTGGAAGATACGCTTGATGACCTTCGTAGATTTGCTTCTTCAGTGAGGGTGCCCTACGTGCATTCAGTCTAGGTCCACATGTGACACATGCTCTATATCCGCTTGTTTGAAGCCCTGCATGTATACACATGATAATAGATCAACTATGGGAAAAAACAATATTTACAGTGTCTGAGTGAGGAGTGTCAATAGATCACCTGAGCATTCTGTTAGCCCGGGATAGTCATGCATGGTCCACATTAGAATGCCTCTGATCAAAGCATTCCGTCGTCCTGTGTGTCGGCTCATATCCACCACCTCTATGCCAATCCACAATTGTTGTAGCTCTTCCAATAGTGGACGAAGATACACATCTATATTCCCCACTTTATATCGCCCTGGCACAATCAAGCTTAGCCATAGGTGCCCCTTCTTCGTAGTCAACCACGGGGGAATGTTGTAGTTGACGATGACAACGGGCCATACACTGTAAGATGTTGATCTTTGACCAAATGGATTTACGCCATCCATAGCCAGGCCTAAGCGCAAATTTCGAGCTTCCCTGGCAAAATCCGACCATGTTCCATCTATATGTTTCCAGGCTGCGCAATCTGCAGGAATTCGTAGCACACCATCCGAAGATTTATTCTCCTCATGCCATGATGCTAGGGCGGCCATGGACTTACATTCGAAGAAATGCTTGATGCGAGGAAGCAGAGGAAAATGTCGCAAAACCTTTTGTGGAATTTTTGTCCTGTGGAGATCTACTCGATATCTTTCGGAATCACATTTCGGACACTTCTCCATGTCTGTGTATTCCCCTCTGAAAAGAATGCAGTCATTAGGACAAGCGTGGATAGAATTGTAATCCATCCCCAAGTTTCGCAAAATCTTTCTTGCTTCATCTCGGGAATCTGGCATCACATTGTCAGCTGGTAGTATGTGCTCTTTCAGCAATCTACACAACATAAAAATATGATACAGTCGTGTAAAAATCTATCAGATCATTGTACATTTAGAGTTCTACTAAAGTAAACTAATTGTAATAGATCACCTGAAAAGCGCTGTGACGCTAGTGTCACTCCATCCAAACTTTGCCTGCATGTTGAGAAGAACCAGGAGTGCTTTCAATCTAGACATACGTGCTCCATTATACAATGGCGTATCGGCTTCACTTTTCATATCATCATAGATAAGCCTTTCTGAATCCATGATCGTCTCGATCATTTCATCAATCTCGGGCTCAAACATTGCCTCGTTGGGAATGTGCTCTGCATGATCATCCCCCGAGCTGTCAGAGGCTACATCTTGTGGCCTCACATATGCTGCTTGACCAAAGCGCCTGCGAACACGTCTATTGGGTTGCAAGATTGCTGCTTGTTGGCCAGCGTCAGAGTCCGACGAGTTATAATTGGCAACAACTCGATCTATAATAGATGGATCGAACTCGCCAAATTCGCGAACGTGCTGCAAAGAAACACGTCTTGTCCGTCGCACAGCATGCTTGCATTGATTACAAGGACATAAGACCCTCGTTGAGAGATAGGTGTTTCGGTTGGACGGTCCCACATCCTCGTCGCTACTCATAACGAGGATAAAAAACTTATAACCTGGACAACAAATTTAATATTCTATTGGCATTCTTCGTCTTATCTCTCTCTCTCTCTCTCTCTCTCTCTTTACCTCACATTCTCTAGTCATGTCCAATCCCCGCACACCTCGGTCTAGAGGTGCACGGAGATCAGAACCACCGGGTTATAATCTCGTCTTTATTGGTCAATACCTATATTTGTGGGTACAAGAAATCTACACACCCACGTCTACATGATACTGCATGTAGTGGACAAAACCCCTTTGCCTCTTCTCTAGCTGTAGCACTTCACTTCATCTTAACATCTTTTCACAGTAGATCTTTTCACTGTTCGTCTAACTCTAAACCCTAAACCGTAAGTAATTCTTGCGTGGACTCGATCTAACGTAAATAAGCGTAAATCTAAATAAACGTAAATCTAACTAAAAATAAAGCTAAATCTAATTTAACGTAAGTCTAATGACTAGAGGTTGTCTAGATGGTCATTGTGTCGGGGATGTAGTGACTCTTGCCGCCCTGAAGATCCACCTTCTTCCCTATCTTCTGAAGACATTTCACCAGTACTTTTGGATCGACGGAGCCCACCATGAGTGAAGGCAGCAATACCCTATATTCCATTGAGGGCTTTCTTCACCCGCTTCATGCAGGCATCGCAGTCTATGGAGACCTAAATCTAATCTAATATAACGTAAATCTAAATCTAGCTTAAATAAACGTAAATCTAGTTAAAAATAAACCTAAATCTAATTTAATGTAAGTCTACATATAACATAATCTTTAACGTCTTTTAAGATAGTTTCCTACGACGTTATAACTCTCTTCTTCTTGTGTGTGTGCGCGTGTGTGGATGTGTGTGCCAATAAAAAGAGATAAATGGTATAACCTTTCTATCACCCATGCCAAGTATGATAGATTGATTATGCCATTTCCCTCTTGAATAATAGGTCTTGAGTTCAACTCCTCGTCGGCTAGATCTTTAGGTCTTTTAATTTTAATTAGTTTCCTACGACGTTAAATTAGTTTCTCTCTCTTTCTCTCTCAATGTGTGTGCGTTTTTTTGGATCGTATGCATGTTTTCTCTCTCTTTTTCTCTCTCAATGTGTGCGTTTTTTGTTTATGCATGTTCTCTCTCTCTTTTCCTCTCTCAATGCGTGCGTTTTTTGTTTATGCATGCTCTCTCTCTCTTTTTCTCTCTCAATGTGTGTGTGCATTCTTTGTTTATGTATGTGTGTGTGCGTTTTTGTTTTTGTTTGTACTCTCTCTCTCTCTCTCTCTCTCTCTCTCTCTCTCTCAAAAACACTATGTGTGTGTGTATGTGTGTGTGTGAGAGAGAGAGAGAGGGAGAGAGAAAGAGGGGAAGGGAACATGAGAATGAGAAGAGGGAAGGAGCATACCTGGCTCTCCTTCCTCTCCTCGTGTGTGTGTGTGTGTGTGTGTGGAGAAGAAAAAGAGAGAGAGAGAGAGAGAGAGAGAGAGAGAGAGAGAGAGTGAGGGAGAGCGTTACCTGCTCCTTGCTTGAGGGCGCCGAAAAACTCAGATCTGAGCGCTCGGTTATTTTTTTACCCCAGCCGGCGTCGCTATGAGCGTCGCTATAAGCGTCGCTATGAGCGTCGCAAATTTCTTTGTAAATTCGCGACGCTCATAGCGACGCCGGGAAATTTTTTTTGGAGCGTCGCTGTGTGAGCGTCGCTAATATGAAGAGCCTCTTGTAGTGAGGAAACTATCCCAAGAGACCTTAAAGATCTAGCTGACGAGGAGTTGAACTCAAGACCTGTTATTCAAGAGGGAAATGGCATAACCAATGTACCACACTTGGGTGATAGAAAGGTTATACTATTTTCCTCTTTTTATTGGCACACACACACACCCACACACACACACACACCTGAGAAAAAGAGAGTTTTAACGTCGTAGAAACTATCCCAAGAGACCTTAAAGATCTAGCCGACGAGGAGTTGAACTCAAGACCTGTTATTCAAGAGGGAAATGGCATAACCAATCTACCACACTTGGGTGATATAAAGGTTATACCATTTTCCTCTTTTTATTGGCACACACACACACACACACACACAGACACACACGAGAAGAAGAGAGTTTTAACGTTGTAGGAAACTATCCCAAGAGACCTTAAAGATCTAGCCGACGAGGAGTTGAACTCAAGACCTGTTATTCAAGAGAGAAATGGTATAACCGATCTACCACACTTGGGTGATAGAAAGGTTATACCATTTTCCTCTTTTTATTGGCACACACATACACACCCACACACACACACACCCGAGAAGAAGAGAGATTTAACGTCGTAGGAAACTATCCCAAGAGACCTTAAAGAGCTAGCCGAGGAGGACTTGAACTCAAGACCTATTGAACAAAGAGAACGAAAGAGAGAATAAAAAACCAAAGAGAGAGAGAGAGAGGGGGGGAGAAGACAAAAGAGAGAGGTTAGGGGAGAAAACAAAGAGAGAAAGAGATTATGTTAAAATTTAAATTAGATTAGGTTTGATTACATTTAGATTTCTGTTTATGTTGAGTTTAAGATTAGGTTAAATTTAGATTTATGTTAGATTAGATTTATGTTTATTTAGGTTAATTAGATTAGATTTAGGTTTATTTTGAGTTAGATTTACGTTAGATTAGATTTAGGTTTATTTACGTTAGATTTAGATTCACGTTAGATTACATTAGATTTAGGTTTATTTTGAGTTTAAGATTAAATTAGATCTAGATTTATATTCGATGGACTAGCTTTTTTTAGATTTAGGTTAGATTTTAGTGCATGTTAATGAAGGTGCGCTCATGATGTTAAGCATTGTTTGAAAAACACTTGCTCATATGAAAAACACTAAAAAGGACTCCGCTTTCCTACATAAGAAAATTTCCTGCACTCACAGCCTCAACAGTCCATGCGGACCAGCAATTCCACCTGCATGTTCGACTGCTGCTGCCATACAATAAGCCGTCGTGATCAGCCAATGGAAGAGAAAATTGAGCCTACACAGAAATTAGTGATGCAAGATGATGATTGCAACGGTCATACACACACACACACACACACACACACACGACAGCCCGTCAAATCTAGAGTAAGAATTAAGTGCTTTGAGCAGGTAATTGCTTTTTTGCAAGAATGGCATACCTGCATGCTATAGACAAAGATCTACTGTGAAAAGATGTTAAGATGCTGTGAAATGCTACAGCTAGAGAAGAGGCAAAGGGGTTTTGTCCACTACATGCACTATCATGTAGACGTGGGTGTGTAGATTTCTTGTACCCACAAATATGTGCATGTTTGAGAAACACTTTCCTACTATCATGCTAACCATTCAGGTGCATCTTCTTGTTCACATAGTTGATGAGGTGGAAATAGCTGGCACAGTACATTCCAGATGGATGTTCTTTTTAGAACGTTTCATGAAAACGCTCAAGGGATATGTGTGTCAAAAGGCACGTCCGGAGGGTAGCATGGCAGAAGGTTGGCTGGTATTAGAGTCCCTAATGTACATTTGAGAGTGGCTAGACGGATTTGATAAAGCCCAGGACACGCTTTGGCGAACCATAGATGATGAGCGCATATCTGGGATTGTCATGTGCAATCTCGGTGTTGAGAAGAAGATGATGGAAGATCTAAAGGCTAAAATCAACCGATTTTGCATGCTTTACAATCCAGTGATGCAAAAGTGGATTTCATAATATGAGGATGCAAAGCAAGATTGACAAAGGGCACAAATCGAGTGGAGACGGGGAAGACGACCACCGATGCACTATCCGACGGGGTTGGAGAGCCTACCAACATTCATGAGCTTAAGATGGTTGCACAACCAATTGAAAAGCGCACAACAGTGCGGTGAAGAAGTGATTGAGGAGGAGTGGGAGTACTCTCGGGGTTGTGCGACCAAGGTAAGTTTGCAATGTATGACTAGTGACTTTCTAGATGTTTGAACGGTCACTCATAATCTTTGTTGGTTGTAGTATAGGTCATACATAACAGCATGGTGTAAAGGTCGAAATTTTAGGGTGGAACGGATCGACACAAAGCGTGTTACTCAAGATTGTGGAATCATGGCGAAATTTGAACAGTCTAGTTGACGACGATCCTCTGATGCAGATCCTGTGGTGGCGGAACTCACTTACTTTGGCATGCTACAAGAGATTTTGAGGATCGATTATAGAGGATTTTTTGTCGACTTGTTCGATGTGCAATGGTTCAAGATAATCATGGAGGGTCGCAACGCTACTCTGCAAGACTCTCTCTACTTGTCCATGTTTTCTTCTCCATTCATTCAATATTAAGATTAAATGTTCGTTTGTTTAATGCAGGTATGGATGATGATGAGTTTATTTCTTCTTTGTCACCCAAGCAGAGGCAGTGGACATGGAGCGTTATCGCTCTGGAGCACTATCACGCATTCCTACTCCTTTAGCGTCTCCCTCTGTTTCGGAGCATTCAGCGTGCTCCGAAGCTTCGGTGTCGAGACGAGACGATATTCACACTAGTCTAGGCACCGGCGCTCTAGTGGCGGCGGCGGCGGTTGTTATGGGGATGCCGCCGCCGATGCCTCGACACCGTCTCGTGTTCGACGAGGCTCTTTCCCATCCGCACACCATTCACGACATCACTATCTACACCAGGTTTTGTGCGACTGACGGCCGTTCCTAGCAGCCACACACCACTAGCTACTC